>NW_027518684.1:16252500-16852500 GCF_043159265.1 Tasmannia lanceolata
AAGTTTGAAAGCCTCAATGCTATTTCATGAGTGCTACATTTGATCCATCATAGCATTAGGACCTTTACAACCCTTATAGACACTGTTTCCGGCTTGATGCTCTAGCAGGCACCAATAACTGTTTGTGAGTACCCATACTGGGTTTACAACCCTTACCGGCAGCGTTTTGTATGGCTTGCTGATCCAACGAACAAGTATTTTGTAGAAGAATTTAGAGCTGGATTTAGACATCCAAACAATTCAAAGTGATTAGAATTCTTAGAAGTTATTTAACAGCTTGATTGATTTCTGATTTGTTCTTGGAGTTGAATAGTCTGCATTTTCTGAGTTAAACTCGGAAACCAAGATTTTCGTTGTTTGGTGTCATACGCTACCCCATGAAGGGGTACACAAACCATTTGCAAGATCCAAAGGTAAGAAAAGTGGAAAAAGAGAATCAAGAGAGGAGAAAGAGACTGGAAGAGGCAGAGGAAGGAAAAATGAAAAGGGGGAAGTATTCGCAGGGTTGGAGTTTCCAAACCACGAACCATTTTATTTCTTTTCTCTTCGTAAGTGGGAGAAAACCCAAAAAAGGGGGCCCGCCCTCAGCTCACTTAAGTGAGAGATATGACATAATGAAAAGGGAGTTCCCCGTAATGCTCTTAAGACTCTTTCTTAGAAGGCCCAATGCCCCAACAAACAGTATATAAGTGTGTACAATGATGGGTCCCCACTACACCTAAACTACCACTACTTCTACACTTCCCCTCAAGCTGGTTCATAGATGTTGCACATGCCCAGCTTGCCCAAGACATCATGAAAAGTTGTCGTTGTTGTAATGATATCAGCCAATTGAGAGGTAGCAAAGGGAGGAGCAATGATCTTAGAAGTCGCTTCATCCCAAACAAAATGATAATAAACTTCAATGTGCTTCGTTATTTCATGAAATAAACTTATGTGGATGCAGTGTGAATGGCGGCCTAATTGTTGCAATGATGTCCCATCAGAGTGAATACCTCAACACCCATCTCAGTTAAGAGAGAAGTAAACCACAATAGTTCGTTGCTCGCACGAGCCATCGGGCATAGATCTATACTCGGATTGAACTGATGAACGAGCTACGACAAATAGCTTCTTTCTCCTCCACACACACACACACACACACATTCAAATGTACAGTATGGCAATAGGTTCTCAGGCTCTTTGATCTTCAATGGGTCTTTATCCAATCCTTTAAAGATCACTTGGAGGGCTGGTAGGTTAGACTTTTAGAGGAAAAGGATGAATCTCTTGGATGCTTATTCCTTTTACAGTTAATTGGGGGATTACGAAGGAGAAATATTGCTGATTTTTTTAGCATAAAATGAACACTCATAATGGAAAGTTTGGGAAGATCAGAGGTAACCTTTGTTGCTAGGCCATTTTGAGAAAAGATTTGAAGGGATATTCCGTTCAAAATCTGCATCAGAAGTGGAAGGAGTTTGTTTTGGATAGAATGGTGAAAAAAAAGAAAGATGAAAACCTCCGGGCCCATGTTCATATTTCGAATATCAAAGAAATTTTCATGATAGGGACTTTCTTCTGACCTAATTATTCCTAAATATTCTATTTCAACGAACCACTCTTACCAGAATTATGGATATTACAATGAGGAATATCAACCCCATTAATGATCTCAAACCAAACTTTTATGGTGCTCCTATAGGCAATTTGTGCTTGACCAGCATAGGCACGGTGTTCAAAGATTAGTTTGGGAAATCTCCTTTCCTTTTCTGGTGCAAGTGGTTGGAAGACTAACAATGCTGAATCTAGGGCATTGTTTACCGAGCTTAGATTGTTTGCTCGCCAGTTTCAAGGCTCTCTTGAAGTGGAAGGGGACTCTAGGAACTTGATTTCGTGGGCGACAATGAAGTCAGTTGGCCCATGGAGACTTGCTAGAGTCATCAACACCTTGATTTCGTGGGCGACAATTAAATTTTGGTTTTTGTTTCGGTTTCAGTCACCACAGAAATGGAAATATTTCAGTTTTGGCTGAAAATTTCGGTGGACATCCTGTGAAATCACATAAACGTATAGAAACATACGTAAATGATAGAATTTTATGATGGAACTTTAGGAAATGCTAGAATAATCACAAATACACACTTATAAACCATCACATCCATGTTAAAAAAAGGGCGGTCCAGTGCACGAGGCTCCCGCCATTGCGGTATCTGGGGAGGGCCAGATGTACGCAGCCTTAACCGTGCTTTGCAGAGAGGCTGTTTCCGTGACTTGAACCTGTGACCACCAGGTCACAATGGAACAACCATCTATGTTACAAATAGAAAAAAAAAAAAAAAAACTAAGAAAGAAAGGTAGATGTAAAACTTGGGGCCTCTTTGGATACCACCAATGTCGGTCTTTATCTGCAAATAAGGCTATTTTCATGTTTAAGTCATATTTTGCAAATGGAACATTAATGACTCCTTGGAAGCCGTAGCTATATAATGTAAAGATAGATGTAAAAATATTATTACTATAACCATCATATTTCGAAAATGGAACATTAAGGACTCTTTGGAAGCCGTAGCTACATGAATGGCACATTCTTGTTTTGATCTGCTATTTTAATTTAAGTGAATTTAGTTTCACTTTGATTGATTTACCTCAGTCTTTCATAGTCTATTTTCCCTTCCAAAAAATATACTATTTTCACATGTTCTTGACCCAAAAAATTTTATTTCTATTTTTTTACCTCAGTCTTGCACAATCAATTTTCCTTCCAAATAATATACTAGTTTCACATATTATTGACCCCAATAAGTTTGATATCTATCTTCCCTGTTTCCCACAGTTGCTGATACTGAAATTGGTCAATTCCTTACTGACAGGTATTACTGTTTGGTGGTTCCATTGAGCCTTCCTGTCATTGTGGTTGCTGTATACTTCCATTGGCTCAGCATGAAACTCTTCAAACATGCATGAATTTACTTTCTTCACGCCTGAAGAATTGTACTCTACTTTGTAAGTTAATCATACTATTTTTTTTTTGTGCCTGTTCCTTCTTAGGCTGCTGTAAACCTTTTGAGATCTTTTGAGTATTGCTAAGTACAAAAGCACTGTAAGTCTACACTCAAGAGACTCATTTTTGCACCTGGAAACCAATGACTTGATCTGGCCCTGAGATGTGGTCCTTTACATTTCTGAAATTATCTGAAAGTTTACGCATGCATGGCTACACTGATTTTTCTTTACTGTGAATAAAATTTCCTGATGTCTGGTAACCCATCTTTTTATTAAATGATTTTACAGGTATTATGTTTCACCAAGAAAAAATGACAAAAAGCAGGGCTGAGTTTTTTTAATTCTTGGGAAAAAATTCAATGAAAAATTATCACCTTAGCCAAAGATGCCTATAGCTAAAGATGCCTTAAGAGGCTGTTTGGTTCTAGGATAAAACTCTTCATGGAAAAAAATTCCCATGGGAAAGGATATTCCGTAGGAAAAAAAGTTCCAGGTTTCAGCAGCTTTAAAAGAGGCTTAGTGCCAAAGATTTTTAAACTTTGCTTCAAAGAAACATAGTGCCCACAAATAGTAGCCTAGGGACTGACTGCATTTTTAAAAACAGAGGGGGATGTTAAAGGATGTTAATAATTTGGGATTTGATAGGGACTTTCCCATAAAGGGATTTTGCAGCTGGCTGTTGCATGAGGAGGAGCCACCTCAGATGAATTAAATGAATAAGACAAAATCTGTTGAAAAGTGAGCTTATTGAGCTGCTCTCTCATGCAACAGCTAGCCACGAAATGGCTTCCTGCGAAAGTCGCTCATAATTTAATTCCCCCAAAACTATCTGTTGCAAATAAAGTGTTTAATTAAGCACTAACATAAGAATGGTTTAAAACTACCCTTTATATTGTAAATGAGAGGGCATCTATTCAAGTTACTATCATCATCATATAAAATTCCTAATCAGAACCATGTTCCATCATCATCATCTCCCCTAACTAGTTAGGCATTGACCTAACCCTAGAGGTTAGATGCTTGTACATGATTAATTCTATTGTTTACAGGCAATATTTTACTTGTTTAGATTATCCACATATAATGGATACAATGTATGTAGGATCTAGGAGGAAATGGATAGTTACACAAACATTGAAAATAGGATCCGAAGTATACTTAAAATAGGATCCGTCTGATGAGTGATCCAAACGGACCGTGACCCATAGATCCGATATGAATTAGGTCATTAGAAATTCCTATTTAGAATTTGGGTTTTGTGCGTAGGGGTGTAAACGAGCCGAGCCGAGCTTGGCCAGGCTCGGCTCGGCTCGGGCTCGGCTCGCGAGCCTTACCGAGCTCAGGTTATATTAAGTTCACACCCCTCATCTTTCCTGGACAGCCCTATCTAGTGTAATTTGACTACTTTTTTTACACTATGGGGGGTGGTCCAAGTAACAAATGGGGTTCCAAAAATGAAGTGACATATTTTGCCTCCCCCTTTCACTCCCTAGATAACCCTTTTAGTGTATATATTAATATATAATATATATATTTAAATATATTAAATTCTTAACGAGCCTTAACGAACCGAGCCAAGTTGAGCCTGGCCTAAATCGGGCTCGGCTCGTTAAGCTTAACGAGCCTGGCAAGCCGGCTCGGCTCGTCTCGTTAAGGATTCGAGCCTAGCTCGAGCCGAGCTCGAGCGAGCTTCCGAGCCCGAGCCAAAATTGACACCCTTATTTGTGCGCCTTAACTTAAACAACATAAATTGTGCTTCTTCCATATTTTCTTCTTTGTTTAAGCTTATTATGCCCTTTTAAAGTTTGGAATAATCATATGAATGATCACCTCGCCACCGCACACACGTCACTAGTTGGATCCATTGATCTAGTGGGCCACAGCTAGCCTGATCACATTGTCCTAATACGTTGATAAACAACTTGATTAAAAAGAGATTTGCTAGGGTCCATCGCAAAAGGCACCAACTCATCTCATCTTTCATTATTTAAACCGCTGTCAAAGGTTATTTTAGTTCCCAAAAAGCTCTTAGAAGCCAATTATGAGAGAAAAAACAAACTGATTTGTACAATTACATGGTAGTGCCAATATCAGTAGCGTTTTTTTTAAAGACACTTAAAGATTCCAAAAAATGTTCTCTTAATCAGGGTGTTTAATTAATCAATTGCTTAGGATCATCTAATTACAATCGGACAGAAGGCGAGCCAGACTAATGGTGGTTCCAGACAAAGCCTATCAACCAGAAAGTGCCATCTATATATTCCTCCTGGTATTGGTCTAGAATTTATTAATAAATTTAGCTTTTCCATGACATTATTTGAATGCTCAATATTTTTAGGGGTTTTTTCAAATGAAGTCTTCTACTTTGCTTTATTTGCAAAAAGAGTATTTTAGTTCCACAATTTGCAAATAGAGTCATCACTTTTGGGTTGATTTTGCAAATCAGGTCATACCATCAATTCATGACCAAAATACTCAATTGTAGATTTTTTTTTTAACTCTTAAGAAGCCCAAAATGTCGTTGCATCTGAAAAGATGAAATTTATCTTTTAAAAAGACCTGATGCTCACGGATATGCTTTGATAAGGAAGGTCACACCGAGTCAACTCAAACCCATGCATCTGGTTTGGCCCGTCAATTTGCCTTATGTTTTTATGGGGTGGAGCCCATGTATAGGGTAGGTTATGTTGTGATAGGCTGGGCTCATTTTTTATGCATAGGCCAAGAATGCTATGATTGGGTACGTCCCATGATCTCCACCAGAGCCCATGTATAGAGTAGCGCCTGTAATTTTTGTCTTTTCATGTATAAGAATGCTGGTATATACAAAAGGAATTTTGGTCTTTTTATAAGGTAGTTTGTCTTTTTAAATACAAAGACATTTTGGTCTTTTATGAGTAAAGAAATCTACCATTGGCATTTTGGTCACAAACAAATGGCATGACCTGATTTGCAAAATTCATTCAAACGTTACGCCTCTATTTGCAAAGTGTCGAACAAGAAGACTCTTTTAGCAAATAAAACAAAGTAGATGTCTTCTTTTGCAAAAACCCCATATTTTTATATTTTCTTTGTTTGCTCCTTGTACAAGTCAAAATTCATTCTCCTATGTGTGAGAAGCGGTCATAAGAAGAAGGTAGAGGGTGTACAGGCGGTGGCATCACCAATGAGGACAGGTGATCGCTACTGAACTAGGCACCGTAACAGAGCAACGAGACAAAATTACAAAAATACCCAAAGGATGCAAGCACCTCTCCATTAAAAAAATACCTAAAATCAATTACAAAACATTAATTTTAGGGATTTGCTAGGGTCCATGGCAGAAGGCATTTCTCAGACCGGTTGTTGCATGAGGGCAGCCACATAGGCTCAGATTTTGGCTTATTCATTCATCTTAGGTGGCTGCTCTCTCATGAAACAAAATGGCTTGTGAGATGGTCCCTAGGCAAATCCCTTAATTCTATTATTTGATTAATAAGGTTTTGGGGTGGGTTCTATTGTTATTTTGAATATCTATCAAATTGTGAGAAGCATTGCCATTTTCCATGAGTTTATCATAAATAGGTTAATGTTATCAGCACAACCATATTTTGATATTTGCACAAACCTAGCTGTCTTTTCTTCTTTAATTGGGTATTGAGAACTTTTTAATGTAATGACCTTTTGACAGCTCTTTAAATACCAAAAGACAAGATGGTTTGTGAAAATATCAGAATATGGTTGTGCTGATATCATTTCCCCAGAAATATTGTCATTATCTTGTACTGATAAGGGGCCTTCAACTTGAAAATATGACCTTTATTTAATCACAGCAAAATTAAATTTCAAAGATACATGTGGAGAATAGGGAAATTTTATTGGAATTTAAAATAGGCTACTGATATTTGCACTAACGTGTTTTGATAATTGCACTAACCCATATTGTCTTTTACTATTTAAACAGCTGTCAAAAGTTATTACAACTCCCAAAAAGCCCTCAGAAACCAATTAAAAATAAAAGACAAGCCGAGTTTGTGCAATTATTAAACATAGCAGTGCCAATATAGAAATATAGCTTATTTGCTAAATGGATCTCCTTCCCCTCACCACTTTTCATCTAGTTGTAGAACCAGTGGGTCTAGACTACCAAGATTGTAATTTGTTGGCCCATCTATGGACGGTCTAGATCCTCCGATCATACAGCCAAATGTACGATGATGATGATGATGAACATTTTTTTTTATCAGTCCAAAAAATGATATAAGGGCAATTCAGTCATATCCCAAAAGGGGTGTATATAACTAATTCAGCACTTAGCCTTTGACAGCTTAATATTCCTCCATAAAAAAGTTTGTGGTCCCCACCAAAAGCCCTTATTTTCAATGTAGCCGTTGCTCCTCTCCCAATTTAAATATTGTTTTTGAAGTGATATATTCTCCCCCTTTTCTTCCCTGTGGCAGCCCACTACAGTGTATTTATAAATTATAACTACTTTTTACACTACACCCGGTGGCCCAAGTAAGAAAGAGGAGCGAATATATCATTTCCTTTTTTAAATAAACAAACACAGACATGAAGAAAACCTCTCTTGATGATGCGCTCCTACCCACCAAGACCATTTTCATTATTTCTCACCAATTCTCTCCAACGGCCTTCTCTGTTTTTTTTTTCTATTTCGTCTTCTTATCTTTGTCTCTAACCCATACCCAGTATTTCCGGGCTTTGTTACAACAACCCACATAAGAATAGCCATCTCCCTTCTTCTCACTCTTCAAAGAAACAAAAACCCATTTGCAAAATCCCCAAAATGGTCTACTCAAAGAAGAACTCTTCTAGTCTAGAACTCACATTATCATTCCCATTGCTCTCCAAAACTAGTATGAAAAGCAGCGACTCTGATGACAGTCCTACTTCGCATCGAATCGTTTCTGATGATACAAGTAAGCAACTTTCTGACACGCCTGGTGCTTCGTACCGGTCTCTGGCGGTTTTATCTGGCCATGTGGGATCTGTCTCTTGCTTGGCACTCTGCGGCGAATTTGTCCTAAGCGCGTCCCAAGGTAAGGACATTATAGTGTGGCAACAGCCCGACCTTCGCCAATTTGCCAAATTTGGTCAGGGGATGGTGTGGTGAAGGCCTTAGTGACAGTTGGAAACAAGGTCTTCACCGCGCATCAAGATAGTCGGATTAGAGTTTGGAAGGTTTCGAGGAGCTGTGAGAATATATTTAGGCTTATAGCCACATTGCCCACTACAAAGGACTACTTGGGCAAATTCATGAAGCAAAGCAATTATGTCCAAACTCGGCGGAACCATAGGAGGTTATGGATCGAGCATGCGGATAGTATCTCGTGCTTGGCTGTCTATAATGGCTTGATATATTCGGGGTCGTGGGATAAGACTTTGAAGGTGTGGAGGATTTCTGATCTTAAGTGTTTAGAGTCTATACGGGCGCACGATGATGCGATAAATGGGTTGGTCGCACACAAGGGGATGGTTTATTCGGTGTCTGCGGATGGGAAGATTAAGGTTTGGGGTAAGGGAAAGAGTTCACATTGTCTAAGGGGGGTGTTGGAGGGACACAAAGATGTGTCACTTAATTCAGTGATTGTTTGTGAGGATGGGAGGTGGGTTTATGTGGGTGGTTCAGATGGGTGTTTGATGGGTTGGGAAGGAGATGGGGTACTTGAAACATGGAGGTTGGTTTGTGATTTAAGGGCACATAAGATGGCTGTGTTGTGTTTGTGTTCTACGGGGGAGTTTGTGTGTAGTGGTTCAGCTGATAAGAGCGTTGGAATATGGAAGAGAGAGGCTTGTGGTGGGCTTTCTAGTGTTGGGGTAATAAGGGGGCATGAGGCACCGATAAAGTGCTTGCAAGCCTCATCTTATAATGTTGGAGGTGGGTTCTTGCTCTATAGTGGGGGTCTTGATAGGAGCTTAAGGGTTTGGTGGGTGCCCAAGGAGTACTATTCTATGGATAAAGAGGGAAGCAATAAAACAGAGTTGGCAGAGAAAACATGTATCATGCTATGTTAGGGGTTTTCATGTTTGGTGTCTAATTTAAGGTTTGAAAGGGTAAAATGCATTTTTCAAGCATTTGATATCCTATTAAATTGATTTCAGAGTTGGATTCTTTGTCTAGATACTAGTGTTTTGAGTGTCTAAAGAGTTTTTTTGGTGTAAAGAAATGACGCAGCACAAAAATTGCTGGTCTATAAGAAAATATGTGATTGGTGTAGTACTCTTATTTTGAAAATTCATTTGATTTTTTGCAAATGCTGTAATTGGGGTGTTGGGGGTTCCATTCAATAAGAAAAATAGTACTTTGAATGTAAGATTGTTGTTTTGATGCATTGTAATTGTCTTTCTAGTGATGTGCTTCTGCGTGCAAGTCGCATTGTTCTACAAGTATAAGCAGTTTTCTTTCCTCCATTGCTTTCATGAAAATCCCATTTTACAGCTCTAACCATGATTAGAGATTTACATGAAATTCAGAACAGTGATTATTGTTTTTGAAGAGTTTTCTTTTTCTTTTCTTTTTATAAAAAGAGAAGGCAGACCAAATTGCTACTGGTCTAAGAACAAATGTTACTAGTGTATAATTAACAGTAATTATGGTGTTTGAACTTTGAAGAGAGTTTTTTTTTTGGTAAGAGAGAGAAGGCATCACAAAGTACTATACTGGTCTAAGAGAGTGTCTAATTCTTTTTTTTTTTATGACATGGGGTATCCCCACGCCATTTAGGGCAGGACTAAACCCTACGGATGCACGCAATCACCCGAAAATTACTTGCATCTCAATGCTTCCAATCAGAAATTGTTGCGTTTTTCTTAAGACTGTTGTTCTACAAGGATAACCAGTTACTTGCCTCCCTATTTCTTGCATGAAATCCCTTTTTACAGCTCTAAAGGTGATTATCATGTAGTTTTGAACTTAAGAACCCAAGAAGCAGCTATCCTGCCAAAGAAATAATCTTCAATAATAAAAACAAACTTGTATTTGAACTCTCTCAAGAAACAAAAGGAAACTTGTGCTTGACCCATCTGCAGAAAGCTTGCATCCATCTCAAGAAACATAAGGAAAAGGGATACCAACAATAGTATCTTGCAGAAACCGTGTCTTGCAACTTGAGGGACCACCTGATTTTTAGCCTAGTTGAATTCTTTTAGAAAGGGAGGTTTCATATGTATTGATCTAGAAAGGAATTAGGAAGACAGATTACTAAGTCTGCAGAAAAAGAACATTAATTTAACAAAAAGTTGGCCAAAGAACCACCGTCCTAAATAAAAAGAAAAGAGAAAAAGATGGTCCAGTTTGAAAGCATAGGCTGTGGAGTCTAAAGAAAGTATATAAACTTCAAAGAAAACTGAAATCTAATATTATCTCCTTTTCTCTTTTCCCCTGTTTCAATGACTGATTAGATCGAAGCAGTGCTTTTGACCCATAAAAAGTGAAAAAAATGCTAATTGTTGTAAAGGAGAAATAAACAATGGATTGGATGTTTTTATACTGCGTAGTACGTACTAATGAACATTGACTTGCGATCAACAAATACTTTGTGACTGTTAAAAGAGGTAATTTGGATCATTGGATGATAAGGAGATCTTGCTTAGATTGCTGGATAAAAACAATTGTAATTTAACATGTATTCCTTGAGCTTTGTTTTGTACCTTTCAAAGTTTGCTTTGTTTTGTACCTTTCAAAGTTTGCTTTGTGTTCAGGATTAGGTTTGTGGTTCACAACTAACATATGAACCTGGTTCGTTTGGGATAGGCTTCTTTGGTTTGCTTCGGTTGATTTATTGTAGAAAACTGAGAAATCTTTAATCTCATAAAATAGGATCAAACATGATGTGAAACAAACATCACGAAGAGATGCATGAAACACAATCACACAAAGCAAGAATATTAGATTTACGTGGTTTGGTAGTGTGCCTACGTCCACGGGAGAAGAGTTCCTCTATTTCAGTTTACGGTTACAAAAGTATCCTTCTTGTCTCCCGTCGCACACATAAGTCCGTCAGGGTGAATGCAAGACATTTGCACAACATTTACTCTGACTCCATATTTGAGTGCAGTTTGCGAATCCAGTCCAATCTTTAAATCCCTATATTTATATGATCTTGGCTGTAAATCATATCTTTTACTTAATCTTCACATGTAGTAGAAGCCCTTGCATTGCCTTTGCCTATGCATAATGTGACGAACCATATAAATCTCTTGTATTCTCCATTGGTGCTTTCATTTGATTTCTCCATTTACTTGGATTTTCATCGAACTCTAGATTGTTGTTTTTACAACAGAAACCATTTCACAATTTGATTTGAGTGAATCGATATCTGAAACTATCTAAAACAGAGAACCCAAAATAATATGACACTAACACTAAGGAGCCACTGTATGAGAATTCAAAGCGTTCTCTCTGAGGCGCGTGTGGTGTTAGATCTATCATCTTCCCCATCAAGATCTTTACTTCTAATTTACTAATTATCATGATGGATTATACAAATCATAACTATTTATTCCATTAATGACAACTCAACTGACGTCACTTTATGTTCGATGTCTAAAGTGAATCACAATCATGACATCATGCTAGCAAAGTTCTATGGGTTATCCAATTTTTAAATTGAACATAATCAAGAATGGATGATTAATTCATAAAATTCATTTCAATGAGGGAGACAGTCATTTAAATATGATATAATTGGAAGAATTGCTAATAAGTGTTTGCTTATAACCTATAAACCATGACATTAAATTGATCATGACCTTAAGTTCTCTTAGACATTAGTGTGGCCTTCCACTCAATTTTAGCTATATGTATGAGAAATGTCAAAGGATGATATTGCTCATTATTATGTACTTGTAATGGAGTATGATTTTTATCTGCAACTTAGACAGTTAGATAAGCTTCATAGAGAAACATAACATGATTGTTATTTGCATTGATGTAGAATATTTCATAGTAGAGAAGTCCTCGTATATTATGTTCTTGTTGATATGCAAGAGACAAAACTACGCTACTTTATCTAGTATTTTTAGGGAATGTGCAAGTTTGGGAATTGTGAGTTTCAGATTTCTGGTTAGTTTTGCTTCTGATTTGTGATATAGTAATCATGTTCACGTGAGGAAATAGAATTTGAGATTGATAAGAATACGGTAGAAATATAATGAAGCATCCATAGAGGCATCTTCTCCATTTCTCATAATGTAGCAATTGTAAAGAGATCTAGAGGTTAAGTGTTTCTTGGAGAGTGCTCTATAAAATACAATGAGCACGATATTAATCAACAAAGGGGCTTTGGAATCTCTTCTCTCAATAGTTGAATGGTAACAAATGGTCCTCTCATTTAAACAATTGAAGCTTCTAACAGACAATGGCCCAAGGATCAACACTAGTAGTTGACAGGGACAAGGACTACCTCATAATGTTGATCTGCATTGTCTTGAGTAGGGCTGCAACAGGGTTGGGTTGAGCCGGGCTTTTCAAAACCCTAGCCCAACCCTAGATACCATTATCTTAGCCCTGACCCTAGTAAGGGCCTAAGAAACCTCAACCCAATGCCCGCCCTGCAGGACTCAGCCCAGCCCTGGCCCGCCCTGATTGGCCCTGATTGGGTCGGGTCGGGTCGAGCCGGCCCGGCCTGGCCCTGATTGACCCTAGTGGAAGGGTCAATTTTTGCTTACGCCATCCTTTTTTGCGTAAGTCAATTCTTGAGTATTTCTTAAGTTGGTAGCATTAGATCTGTTATTCTGATGATAGTTTCTTTTAAATTCATTCCATGTTTAAATGAAGGTAGCATACACATTCAAAAGAAGGGACTTATTTTTTCTAAAGATTTCTGCAACATCAGGTGAATTAATGAATAAGACAATTTGCTAAAAAATCAACCTGTGTGGCTGCTTTCACATGCAGAAGACAAACACATTAAAATAAAAACAAAGCAAACACAGAGAAATTAATGTCAAAGCCAGACAAAGTGTAAACAGGGCCGGGTCAGGGCGGGTCAGAAATAAAGTGTAATCAGGGCCGGGTTGGGCTGGCCCACGGCATCAACCCTGAGCCTGACCTGACCCTGACTCAAGGCCTAAAAAATGAACCCAAGCCAGCCCTCAGGGCTGGAAAATCCAGCCCAGGCCCTATTTGGGCTCAGGGCAGGTCAGGGCTCTCAGGGCCAAACTTGCACCCCTTTGAGGTTGAAATCCCTATATTATGTAAAAAATATATATTGGGATTAGTGACTTGTTTCCATGCAAGTAAGGACTCTTGTACTTTCTAAGAAAATTGAGAGAGAGAGAGAGAGAGAGAGAGAGAGAGAGAGAGAGAGAGAGAGAGAGTGTGTGTGTGTGTGTTTGGAGCATTTTTAAAATAAAGGGATTCTCTTGTTGCTTCCTAGTTAGGCTATGAGAGAGAGACTTAGGTTTAGAAAAACCTAAATATATAAGGTATTGCATACCTTATGTAATGTGAGGAGAAGATATAGAGAGCTTTTTATGTGGAGAAGAGAACAACTATAGTTTTCTCTTGGACATGAGAATAGTTTGGGTTTGATCTTCGGGTTGTGAACATTGAGTGCATAAGGATTGATTGGCGATTATCTCTGTATAATCTCTTGTACTTGTTCCTTGTAGTGGAAGATGGTTTCAATGTCAAATCGCGTATAGTTATGTCTTCATCGTGAGGGTTGTAGTTATTTTACTTTGTCCGCAGTGTATGAGTCGTGTAGATCTTAGTAGGCTTGATGAAATGTTCAACAAAGTGGTATCAAAGTTGTGGTTGGAGGTATCATTGGCAAACAATGATCAAGGGTAGTAGAGTTTTGAAAGCTTGTCGGTGGTAATAGCATGAGTTGAAGTTTCATGGAGTGTAATCAGGACATAACCTTCTTTTTAGATCTCCGTGTGGTTTAGTTTTGATTTTGGAGTTGGGTGGATCGATCAAAGAATGTACAGGTTGATTAAGAGAAAAAAAAACGAGCAAAATCCGATTGGATTTTTATAACTTCTTGTTGGATTATACTTTCTCTAACCGATCAGAGCATCACTTGACTGGTTGGAAAGTGTATAGTTCAGTGGCTAGGCGTTGCTCTGATTGGACAAGTAGAATCAAAGTTGAGCCTTTTGCTTTCAAAGTTTGTGGATTTATCTAGGATTCATATGAAATGACATCAAGTGGATCAATTTTGAAATTCAAAATTGAAAATTGTGATGGACAATGATAAGTTTTGGGAATTTCCACTAAACTTGAGGATTTACAAAGAGAATCAATGGTGCTTATATAGAGCACTTACATGATGAACATAGAAAGAAGATCCTGGTAAACATGGAAAGAGATAATACAAGAACATTCTAATTTAACCTAGTTACTAATTTAATCTAGGTGTCTAATCTAGCAAGGTTCCTTCTTTAACCAACTTGCCTAATCTTCCACCATGATGATCCAACGGTGTGATTTTAACCCAATCCAACCGTTGGATCCCACATTCTAACATTAAGGTAGTTTTACCTGTGGCAAAGGGGATTGGAAAACATTCTTGTTTAACATGAGTATCATTAAACTTTCCCCTTCTTTCGTGTTTCTAACATAGATGTTCGGTTCCTCATAAATAAAAGCTACTGACATTGGCACTACCATGCTTTGATAATTGCACTAACTCATCTTGTCTTTTCTTTTTAATTGGCTGTTAAGAGCTTTTTGGGCATTTTAATAACCTCTGACAGCTGGTGAGTTGGTGCAATTATCAAAACACGGCAGTGCCAATATCACAGAGGCCTAAATAAATATAAGTGAAAATTGGAAAAATGTCATCAGTACAACCATGTTTTAATATTTGCACAAACCCAGCTAGTGGTGTCAACGGGTCCACTTTGGATCGGATCCCCCAATGTCTTGGTCACGATCCATTCAAATTTCTTATTAGTCGTATCGAATCCAGAGTGCTGTTGGATCCTACTTCCTATGTCTCAATCACGGTCCATTTCAAATCGGACCATCCTAATAGGTCCGACATACATTTTACACCGTTAAAATTCTCAAAAGAGGGCAAATACGAACATATCAGTAGCTGTGAGGGTGAGCCACAACGGCCGCCATGCAATGGGCTAGGGACTTAGGGTCAAAGGTTATAGAAGTAAGAGAAGAGGGTGACTCAAGACTTGAGAGAGATGAATAAAAAAGATACTGAAAATGGGAATCGTTAAAAAATAAATAAATAACCATTGGCTTATTTTTACTAAAATACCCCTAAAATAATACTTTACAATTATAAAAAATTAAGGCCAACATAGGGATTTTGCTAGGAACCATCCCAGAATGCATTTCGCTGATGGTCTGTTGCATGAGAGAGCAACCACATAGGCTCACTTTTCAACACTTCTGTCTTTATCCATGATGTGTCAGCTCTCTCATGCAACAGGCCGTCCACGAAATGCCTTCTATGATGGTACCTAGTAGATACCTAAAACTTATTTTACTTTCTCAGTCGAATTAAAAAAGTTACCGAAATGATGTGGATCCAATCAAGAGCCCTTTTATGGCTGTTTATACAAGGGCTCCCTTGCATTTAACATTACTCTTGGTATAATAAATTCAGGTTTAGCATTTTCCTATGATTGTGTCCCCAAATGTGTCCATTGGATTCTGGTAATATGTCTAGATTTTGTGCATTTAAGTTCGGATTTGGATGATCCATCGGGTTCTCTCGGTTGACCCACTAAACCAGGTGTCAAAGGGTTATTACATATTTCAAAAAAGTTCTTAGGAAAGGATAACGAAAATATCAAAATATGATTCTGCTGATGTCATTTCTCAATTTTAAAACTTTACCTCCATTTCAGATTACACATTTAAAAATATATACACTCTCTCTCTCTCCCCGCTCACATTCTTCTTCTTCTTCCATGGCGGGTAGACTCTCTCTCTCCTATCATAGCTTGGCTTCGAGGCTTCTCCTCTTTCTAACCGTTGTTCCTCTGAGCCTAGCTGCCTTAGCCTTCCTCCTTCAATGGCGTGGGAGTCTCGACGATCCCTCTCGTTGGCCCGCAGACAATCACCAATTCCCCGCCAAGGGAGACAGCCCTTTAAGCGCAACCCCCCTCAATTCCTCCTCTTCTTCTTCTTCTTCTTCTTCGTCCTTGGATTGCTTGGATTTTCTAGGTCGAAGCTCCTCACCTTACTATCAGGGATGGAAGTTCGATTTCAATGCCAATCTGCACCCCAGGGTAAGCTTCTACCTCTTCTTTTAGAAATTTAACTTTATTTTTTTTATGGATTTTGTTACTAACCCAGCTTGGTTCTTAACGTGATTGATCTCCTTAGAGGGAAGGTCAGCCTCTTGACCTGCTTCCAAGGAAGGGTCGGCCCTCCTCTGTGCGCAAATATATACTTTCTTGAATAAATTTATTCATCCGTTGTTTTGAAAAAAGACTACTCACATGTTATTTATAGAAAACTCACTTGACCACTTCCTCCGAATCTGCTACCCAATCCGTATGTTATGCCCATGTCCCTCGATTTTTTTATGACATTGGGGTATCCCCACCCCATTTTTAGGGCAATGTCCCTTGATTTCTTAATTGACTGAACAAAAAATACTAGATTGGGGTAATGAATGGAGTCTATCTTTTGCTAAAAAGATGAAAACTTCATCTTCCAAGAGCTCACAAATTCAGGTCTCCATCCATTCTTGGATAGATTAAGGGTAATTATAAACAAGCTAATGCCTAAGACATCAATATGCAACTTGAATGTAAATCTGTCAAATTAAAAAGAAAGAAAGAAGAAAGTATAAAGTTACTTTTATTATGAATTTTGACCTTAAGGCATAGTTTTTTTTCCCCAATTATTAATTGTTCATGATTTTTATGTTATTTTATAACATTTTAAAGAAAATTGCAAATTGGTTTCGATCATTTTGTTCGAAAAATGATCGAAATGAATAATCTAGGGAATTTAGCATCTTTCTATTTTTAGCTTGATTAATTTAACATCTTCCTATTTTTAGATAATTTTTGGAAAAGAATAATCTAGGGAACCAAGGTTCTATAATAATAATAATAGAGAATTGCTAGCGTCCATCATTGTCTCCATTCACGAGGTGGCTGGTCGAGACTCTGAATTGCAACAGACCAGCCGCGAAAAGCCTTTTGCGATGGAGCTTAGCAAATCCCATATAATAATAATAATAATAATAATAATAATAAATTGATGGGAAGACGATCCAACCGCTCACCTTCATCCCTCCAGATTTATGGTAAAATATGCATCACATCTTAACATTATGGGGCCCATATGTTGCATTAGATTGGATAATGCATAATTAAACAATTAAGAGCTGACTAGAGAAACATCATCATATGTTCATTTTTCCTTGTTTATCTCAAACAAACCATGGGGAACATTTTCCTTCCTTATTAAGGTAACAGCAAGTCTCCTTTTGAACTTTAACAAATGGAAAGTGCTACAAAGAGGATCGGAGTTGGGATTTCTTCCTTATGGTCATCCTCGGGCCCCGCACGCACTGCTACAAGCGTGATCGGGTCCGTTGATCAGGTTGGTAAACACAAGTTCAGCTGACTGTCGCTGGCCCCACCTTGATCGGGTAGTCCTAAACTTTTGTTCTGTTAGGCCTCATTTCAGATTAGGCTAAGAGAAGACAAGTCATTGATTTTTTGTAGGCGTTGATCTTATAGATGTGATGAATGTACCGCGTGAATCACAACCATGCATTTCCTAATGATGTTCACCAGATCAACGGTCTCAATTACACATGTACATTCAATGTGAGGCTCTGATCCTATCGGATGATTCGATCCTTCAATCAAGAATGATGAGAAAGAGTTTTTAAAATCTTTGACAGTTTGCACCGTTAGATCTTCATATTGATCATGGATTTCGACTAAGTTGCCTCTGATGGCCCACACTATAAATAGGCTAGACCTCATCATGCATGATCAAAAGTCTAGGATCATCGGACGAGGATGGGGCCTTATGATGGCACCCACAATCAGTTCACATGATCTTAAACGAACCACGGCCTAAAACAAAGAAGGCTGTTTGTTTTGGATTTTGAGAACCGGTTGTGAGTCCAAAAATAATTATTAGACTCAAAATTAAACGTAAGTTTGACGCCAATAATCAGTTTTGGACTCAGTAATTGGTTCTCAAAATCCCATTCTTTTGTTGGATTTAGATAAAAAGTTGCGAGTCGAAAACTGATTATTGGACTCAAAGTTAAAAGTAAATTTGTGTCCAAGAATCAAAATGTATCTACAAGAATCAAAACTTATTTATGGTACAAGGCATTCCTATTTTCTACTCATATTGGCACTACCATGTTTTGATAATTGCACTAACTCTTGTCTTTTCTGTTTTAATTGGCTTTTGAGAGCGTTTTGGGCATTGTAATAAGTAATAACCTTTGACAGCTGATGAGTTGGTTTAATTATCAAAACACATGGCAGTGCCAATATCAGTAGCCCATATAAATATCATTTAAAATTGAAAAATGTTATCTGCACAAACATGTTTTGATATTGGGATTTGCTAGGGACCATCGTAGAAGGCCTTTCATGGGCAGGCTTTGCATGAGAGAGCAACTACATAGGCTCACTATTCAACACATTTTGTCTTATATCTAAGGTGGCTGCTCTCTCTCATGCAACAACCTAACCTTGAAATGCCTTCTGATGGTCCCTAGCATATCCTTACGCAGTGTTAGGTTGCATAAAAGCTCGGCAGCCATCCAAATTTGGCTTGGATTTGAAATGTTATTCCATGTTTGGTTGCTAAAATAGCATTGGACTCTCCTTTAGCTCCCTTGAATGTCTCCTATGCAAAAATTGCATTCCTGCCGAGGTGAATTTCTTGTCCCCTTCTTATAACTTTTAAACAAAACTCTTATAAAAGCCAAGAATTTTACTTGAATTTTTTAGAGAATGATGCGCTCTCTCTTCCTCCCTCCCTCTTCGCCTTTTCTGGTCTCCTTATATTCGTGATGACACACTCTGCTTATTCTTCTACACGCCAAGTACATGCTGGGCAAACACGCACTTCTCCCTTTTCACTTCTTATTCTACTACTCTTTGAGCCGCATATAAACATATGCTTCAATCATGGTTTTAAATTTTGGCCGAAATCTTTCGGTTGAAACTGAAACTGAAATTTTGGTGGAAATTTTGGTCTAAATGTTGGGAAATTGAATTTTTTAAAATATACAGTACTGTTCCCAAATTTTAGTAATTTCGGCTGAAATTTCGGATATGATAAAATATTACTTTTTTTTTCTATTATAAGATTTAGGCCGAAACTGGGACCGGGACCGAAATTTTAAACCATGCCTTTTTAATATCTGCACAAATCCAGATTGAAAAAGGTTATAACATTTCCCAAAAAGCTCTCAAGAGCCAATTAAAGAAGAAAATATAGCAAAAACATCAAAATATGATTGTGCTGACTTGTAAGTTGTAACTTCACCTCCCTAGAAAATTCCGTCTCAAGGAGAAAAATATACTCTCTCTCTCTCTCTCATGGCCTCACCTTCACAGAGCTTATCGAGGGTGCTACTAGTTCTAACAGTTCTTCCTCTGTCCCTAGCTACCTTGTCCTTCCTGCTTCAATGGCGTGGGGTTCTTGATGATCTTTCCTCAGCCAATAACCAATTCCCTGCCATTGGAAATAACCCTTTAAGCACAACCCACCTCTATTCCTCCTCCTCTTCTTCTTCATCTGATTGCTTGGAGATTCTATGCCAAAGCTCTTTGCCTTCCTTTCCTTACTCTCGAGCACGGAATTTCGATTTTGATGCCAATCTTCACCCCAGGGTGAGTATTTAGTTTTATCTCTTCATTTAGAAATCTAACTCTAATTTTTATAGATTTTTTTGGACATTTTAATATCAAGGAGTGGTGTGTTTTGAACCCAGTTAGCTCCGGTACCATGTGAAACAACCAATTACTCCAAAAGCTTAAGCTGTTAAGAGTTGGTGATTTTCATCATTTATACTTCAACATAGCAGATTTTCCCATGAATTGGAGAGGCTTGGGGATGTGAATTACGGTCCCGAATGGGAGCCTGCCTAGGTATGGGACTAGGCGGGACCATAGTTAGCAAAATGTCATTAGGCAAAACAAAACAAAAAAAGATGTGGGGAAAATTTGAGTTTAATACGGTATTGGTTCAAAAAAGCATAGTAAAAAAATATAAACACAAAAGAAAATCGATTAAAATTTTGTAATTTACAAAATATAGTGGGCATAAAGTTGACCGAAAATGCATTTAATACATGTAAAATGCAGTTTAAATGTGTTTTAAACATGTTTAAAACGTTTTTTTAACAAAAAAGGAGTTTTTTTTTTCACCGTAAAAGTTTTAAATGGAGTGTTAAATGGCACACCAATAAAACGCGTCTTTAAAAAAATGGTGTTTTGCTAACTATGGGTGGGACCCGGCTTGGTATGGGACACGTTTAAAAGAACTTAGCCTAATGTGTTCCATCAGTTCTAGAGCTTTTGGCTTATTGGTTAGGTCCCTAACATTTGGTACCAGGAGCAGTGACCACTTCCCTTGTTCGAGTCACAAACGGGGTGACCCAGGACTACTTGGAAAGGCTGCCTGGTAAAAAAGCCAGAGTGAAGTTGCCACAGAGTGGGCCACCACGGAAGGGGCAACTTGTGGAAAGGGCTACCTGGAAGAAAGGCCAAAGTGAAAGCCATCACAGATTCACAAAGTGGGCCACCGAGGATAACAGATGCAGATTTTCCCATGAATTGGAAAGACTTGAGATTTGGGTTATCTTAAGAAATGTTGACAGCTTATGCTTCTTCTTTTCTTTTTCTTTTTTTTGCCTTTATAAGTATATATTGTGATTAGCTTTTATTTTCTTTTTCTTCTCATTTGTAGTTTTTGGTAATGAGAAGTTATTTGATTAGAAGTAATAATGCAAACATTTTCAAGAAACTTCAGACTTCATTTATTTTTTCCTATATTTATGGGTTAATCTGTGTTGGATTTCCCATGTTTTGGGAATGAAATAGGATTTGGAGATTCGTCTTCTGTTTATAAATGCTTGATGATGTACTGCATTTCATTTAGTATATAATTTTTATATTTCTTTTCTTAAAAAAGTATATTGTTATTTGAGAAATTATATGGTGCCCGAGAGTGAAGTCCATTGTAGGCGGTACAACAGAAGTATCGCCCTTGATATCAAGGAGGGTACGGCCTACATTGGACTTCATGCTCGGGCACCATATAAAATCTCATTCTTATTTAGTTTAGTTTTTCTTTTTTTATTTTTCATTTGGATTTAGTTGTAAATTATTTTATTACAAATAATGATACACGGTTTTATTACAATGGCGGGAGCCTCGTGCACCAGGCTGCTCTTTTTTTATATATATATATGTGGCTGATCTTGTTGCTCTCTGGGTGTATTTTCCATGTATTGGTGTTGTTACAAACCTAAATCGATTCACAACGGATTGATCTTCTTAGAGGGAAGATCAGCCTCTTGACCTACTTCGAGGGAAGGGTCGGTCGTTCTTCCTTCATGAGCAAAAACACAGTTTCTAGAATAATTTCTTCATTCAATAATCCTTCCAATTACAATCAAAGCAATATATAGTGGACTCTCTAGCTACTAATAAATCAGGAAACAAACCTACCAAATAGGAAATTACTTTTCACGTCCTTGACCTTCTAAATAAAAACATCATCCTACTAATTTGACTCTTTATTAATAGCAACATCAATCCTAATAGCAACTTACTAACTTTATTCTCCTAATTAATCGCATCAACCAATTCAAATTGAAACCTCATAATATTGTCATTTCTAACGTGGCTTTCCCATCTTAGGCATTTTGCCCTTCACGTAAGATTCCACAGGCCTTGAAATCAACCTTGTCCCCAAGGTCGAAGATCACACGATGACCGTTTGAGGAGATGTTCTTGTGCAAGACTTTCCAAAATTCTGCTCTTCTCCTTTTCTTTTTCTTTCGTCCTCCCTTTCTTCTTCTTTCATCTTACGATTAGTCGTCATTCTGTATGTTGTCATCAATGGTTTAGACAACTCCATTTTCAAACCGATCTCATCGTGCCGTTCATCAAAGCTCCTTCATTGTGTTTTTTTTTTTTTTTTGAAATATTTGGATGTTAACGCACGGATGGCTGTGGGTGAGAATATTTTCAATGGCATTGGATAGTTTGAGAGGAACTGTTCTGCGACATCCTTTCTTTTGTGGCTTTTTCGCCTTTTCTTCTATATGATTTTTTTGCTATTCTTCTTTTCTCCCCTTTTTCTATTTCTTCTTTTCTTTTTCATCACACAAGCCTTCCCGACGATACTCTCGACTTCTTCAAACATGGGGTCTCTTCTATCTTCACGTCAAATGAGAGTGCCATCTTGTTAAAGTTGACATTCATAGAAGTTAGATGCCTTTTTATCTCCCTCAATGACCTATGATTTGTGGACACGGACACAGATGTCGCGTGTTGACACAGTCACGGGTGTCGGACACGGTGAACCCCCAAAATTTAGAAACAGGGACACGGCTAAAATAGAAAGTATATATATGATACAACAATAAATATTAGTTTGAGAAGAGCTAAAAAGAGTTTATAATAAAAGAGGTAAACACAATATGCAATAATAAAATAAAATGTCACACTTGACAACAAAAACGTGTCCACACAGCCAAATTAAGTCTAACACTTATAGCAATACATTTAAAAGTGTCGAAAGGAGTGTCGACACCGGTGGACACGCGTGTCGTGTCGGACACGGCAGGACACGTGTGTCGGCAATAAATTCGAGGTGTCGGCTAAATCATAGTCAATGACTCATCCCGCTTAGGGGCGGAGCCTGGAATTTATGGATCGTGCCGCTCTGATACCAATTATTACGAACCGAATCGGATCGCAACGGATTGATCTTCTTAGAGGAAAGATCAGCCTTTTGACCCACTTCAAGGGAAGGGTCGGTCCTCCTTTTGCAAAAAAACACAATTTCTAGAATAATTTCTTCATTCAATAATCCTTCCGGTTACAATCAAAGGAATATATATTGGACTCTCTAGCTACCAATAAATCATGAAACAAACCTACCAAATAGGAAATTGCTTTTCATGTCCTTGAGCTTCTAAATAAAAACATCATCCTACTAATTTGACTCTTAATTAATAACAACATCAATCTTAACAGCACCTTACCAACTTAATTCTCCTAATCAATTGCAGCAACCAATTCAAGCTGAAACCTCCTAATATTATCATATCCAACATGGCTTTCCCATCTTAGGCGTTTTCCCTTGCACGTAACAGGTGTGAGAAAGGAATTGGGTTATGTCTAGAAATGATAGATGATGTATGCGACAGCTTGTGTTTTAATTTTATTTTATTTTGTCTGCGTAGTGTTTTAGCTTTCTGTTTTGAGTTTGGTTTGCAATAATGATGTAGTTTTTCAGCTTGCTCTCTGTCGAGTCGAATTGGATTTCTGTATGGGCTGGAGTGGATTGGGGTCAGGATATTTGTGTTCTCCTAGAAATACTCTGTTTATATTTTTTATCTTACTTTATATGTTCTTTTTAATTTTTCTTATCTGTAACTATCGCACATTTGGGTTGAATCAACTTAGAACTGGTGGATGGCTGTTCGTGAATTTCTTATTTTTCAAGTTATCCTTTTTTGTTTGGGCTTGTCAGTGTCTTCTGATATATATCTTCTGATTTAAAAACAAATAACATGTCAACTGTCTTCTCAAAATACCGTTAACATTTTATTTGTTTTCCAATATGAACCATGAAGGCATATTTAGTTCTTTGAACTTAGCCATGCCTCATGATTTTGTATAAACTTCACATATTCTATTTTTAATTGCTTTCTTTCTGCATGACCTGTGTGCTAATGTCCCTGGTGACTAATTATGATGCTAACAAGCAGATATGCATTACGACAAGCACTTCAGCTGGTTTGGAGCAGATTCTACCATGGATCTTTTACCATAAGTCCATTGGTGTTGCCACCTTCTTTTTGTTTGTTGAAGGGAAGGCCGCGTCTTCCAGTGTATCAGCAGTCCTAGAAGGCATTCCCGTGAGTTGTTTTTTAACCTTTTCTTTTCCCTATTTCTTTTTCAAGAGCTTGTAGTACCATCTTTTTGTGTTCTGAATAAGGTATTGTTTCCAAACTTCTTTGGCAGGGAGTGAAAGTAATTTATAGAACCAGAGAGCTAGAGGAGAAACAGGCTAAAAGGTGAGTTCATTCTGTGAGTTGGATGGTGGATCTTGTTTGCTAAAGAAACTAACCTGAGAGCATTTTTAAGTTCTTTCTCTTAGGTTGCAAATATTGTTGATAGGCATACAACATGGTGTCAGATATTTTGAACATTGGATACGCAGAATTCCTACATTTCTGGACTGTTTGAAGTTTGAACAGGGCTTTCTGAAATATATGTAGTTGTATGTAAAAGCAATTTATAAGATCCGTGAAAATTTATCTAGAATTAATTATATTATAAAAACATTGACCACAGACTCATAAGTAACCTTGTATGAGTTTGGCTTGTCGCATTATTGATTATTCTTGTATTGACTGAAGAGAAGTAGCAATTGTAGGACCGTTTCATAGTAGCAAGGATAAAAATTTGAAAGACATTGGTTTTCAATTCTCATTAGTCTTTATTGCTATCCCTATAGGTCTTGTACAATCAAAATCCACCGAATCAAGTTGTGATGAGATAAAAATTTGATTAAAAGAAGTATTCCTAAATTGCATTTTAGTACCATCCAATGCCATATTTTCCTTCAACTCAAGCTTACCATTAAGTGGACTCACTGCATTTAGGAAAATGGTTTGTGGAGTAGTGCTGCTCTTAGTTTCAAAACTCCCGTGGGTCGTTGTTGGCTAGCCCGAGTCGACTCCTTTTTAGCTTGGCGCGTTCTTGTTTGATTCCACATTTCCATTGACTCACCCGAGCATAGTTTTAAAACTCCCCCGCATCATCGTTGGCTCCCCGAGTCGAGTCTATTTTCCCTTTGCTACGTTTTGCATTTTGCCGTCGCGTTCTTCTTTTTTCCCTACAGGCAATAAAAACTCCTTTGACTCTCCCGAGTTATGACCACGACAACCGAGTACTCAACCGCGCCAACCAAGTACTCTACCGCATCGTGCCGTTTTGACCCGCATCTGCATTTTGAAACAATGGTGCTGTGTATCATGTGATGTAGGAGCTTTCCCTTTCCTATATGCAACATTCAAGGTTTGAAGAAAGAAGAGAGAAAAGAGAAGAAGAAAGAAGAAACGAAAATCAAAATTGGAGGTTTCTTTGGTTTTAAGAGTACATAGAATTGTTTTTAGAAGTCTTAAATGAAGCGTATTTAAACAATTTGAAATTTGTCACTTAAGTCTTGAAAAGGGAGTTGGAAATGGTGTAACTTGCATTTTTAGAAGTCTTCAAGGAGGGAAACGTCAGGGGTTTTGAATAACTCACTTCAGTGAAAGGAAATGCCCCATGTCACATAAGTCTTAAATGTGGGATACGTCAGGGGTTTTGAATAACTCACTTAAGTGAAAGGAAGTGGCCCATGTCACGTAAGTCTTGAAAAGGGGGTTGAAATTTGTGTAACTTGCATTTTGAGTTAACAAGTTGTGAATATGGTGGAGAAACCAAGTTGTTACTTTTTTATGGGAATCATCCTAGGGCCCATATTTTAATTTTAAGTGTATTTTAAGTACTAGAAGGGGTACCTTGGTCTTTTCCTACAAATATCACTTGGTTTCTTTGAGTTATGAGGGAATTAAATAGGCCCCACACTTGTAATTCTAAGTGGGGAGGGTTTTAAGTCATTAGAGGGTATTTTAGTCCAAAAGTGTTTGGTTTTTATTAGGGTTTTAGAACTTTTTAGTTCTCTCTTTTTTTTTTTTAGAAAATCTTTGAATCAAAATGCTTGTCTTGTAACATATTGATCTTTTGAGGCAATAAGAAACCAAGACAATCTATCATTGAGGGAAAACCAAAAGAATCGAGAGGGGTTAAGCACAAATGTAATTATTAACATAAAATTAGCATATATATGCTTAGCAAGTTTGACGATCTTTGTCTTTTATTTGGATTTCTAAAAAGTTATTTACTTGGCTCGTTAAGGCACTACTGCCCCAAAACCAAAAGTGAGCGAAACTGAGGAACCTATGATGTGTCTTGTAGTTGTTTGATTACCTGACTACCTACTTCTGATCAACAATGATATGCTCGAGTTCATCTGTTTGATGAAGTGTCCCATCCTGATCAGTGATTCCCCTTTTGATCAGATTGTTGTGTCCAATTTCATATTTCAAAAGAGGTCAACGAGATGGCAAATATTTTGGCTAGTAATCGGTTTCGTTTGATTGCTTATGCGAGTGGGCTTGTTTCAACCCTTACTTGGCACCAGGAATTTCGCTGATAGCTAAGTTATATATTTCGTTTCGTTTAGGCCGAAACGGGCAAAAATTTCGGTTTCAGTTCGGAAACCGGAACGAAATCCGGTCAGAATTTTTTTTGTTCCGTTTCGGTCTGTTTTGGCCCGTTTCGGCCGAAATTGTCTGAAAAGGCAGAAAAATTTTAAAAATTACTGGAATGCCATTATAGCCATTGGGACTATTTTTGGACGAGTCTACCCTCATTTTATGACTGTTTATGACCGTTTTATAGCCATTGGAAGGGTATTTTCCGTCTTTTCTCATCCACAAGCATTCACACCACTATATATACCCCATTAACCATTGTTTTTCCACACTTTTGTCTTTCACCCTTCTCTTACAAACTTCATTTACACACTTTCCCACCAACTAAGATCTACTCTAATCTTTTTTCAAGCTCTTCAAGCTTCTCTAATTTTCTAACAATTTCTTTTTTTTTTCTTTTTTTGCATTTTTCATATTTTTAACTATTAAAAAAAAAATTCCCTTTGGAAAGCAGAAAGAAAAGTTTCGACTGAAACATGGAACGAAACGGCCGATACACCGAAGCGTTCCGTTCCGGTCACCAAAACAAAACGGCGAATGAAACGTATTTTACAACCTAGGCTGATAGCGTTATTGCTTATTGTTACCTTTCATGTCATCTGCATTTTTTTAAATTTCTAACGGAATCTTATTTCGTTATGACGTAGTTATACAACTATCTGCTGATTTGTGTATGCATTTAAAGTAAGATGAAGCATGGTTTTAAATTTCTACCGAAATCAACACTGAAATCAACCCGAAATGACCGAAATTTTCTATTTTCATCCTCACCGAATTGCATACTGAGGCACTAACACATACTAAAATCAAAACCTAGTGTATATGTGTTGCATAATTATACTTATATGAATTGCATGTGAAATCTGGTGCATATATTATGTATAAATATTTATATAAATTATATGTGAAATGTGGTATGTATTGAATTATCAGACATACGCGGCAACACATGTCACTAGGCATTCGATGTTTTCAAACCATAATAGGTGGTTTTGTTTTTTTAGGTGATGATTTTTAGTGTGTGTTTGTTCTTATTCTAGCACTTCCCGAGGTTCAATCTTAAATGCTAATAAATTCCTTATGTTTCCATCATTTTTCATGATTTTACAAGAATTTCACCAAAATTGCTATTCAAAACCGGCATCTTTCCATTTCAATTACGATCCAAACGCATACCAAAACCAAAACCAAACTGAAACCGAAACTTTGACATGAAACGGCCTGAAAGTTTTAGGCAGAGATATTAAATGTTCAATGCTGTAGAATTACGCTACCCACTTAGGTTTTTCACGGACCCATGTTTAATAATTTAAAAAATAGATCATTTTATTTTTCTAGGCATATTAAATTTTTCCATGGCACTGGAAATTTATCATTAACTAGATCACTGGTGTACATCATGACTGATCTGGTACTTATTCATCTGAAAATGTCTTCTAAATCCGACGAAATTCATAAATGGGATTGCAGTCTCATTGACTAAAACCAACTTGTGGCACTTAAATTAGTTGTTATTATGAACTTTTATGCATGTGCTGATATGTTTTTTTTTTTTTCTGGATCTGCAGCCGAATATGGAACGAGACTTGGCTATCAAGCTTCTTTTACAAGCCATGCAATTATAAACTCTTTGTCAAACAATCGCTTAATATGGAGATGGCTATTGTCATGGCACGGGTGCGAATAATTCTTTTATCGTTCATGACATTCGATTGTTTTCTTTATATATGTCAATAAATTTAAACCTTCTTTCTGTTGCTGGCATACTGCACTACACTGCCAGCAAGGGTTTCAGTTTTCTTGTCCTCACAGTTTGATAGTGTAGGCGAAATTTGTCTAAATTGACTTGGTTTATAATTTTTTTTCGCATAGAGCTATTCCACCAGGATATGCTTATCCCTGCTCTTGAAAGTTGAAATATGGCTTTATATGATTTTTCAGAGCTATTAATAAGTTTGTTATATCATTAAAAAAAAATCATTGTAGATATTCTTATTTTGAAACATGAATAGGGTGTTACTTGTTTCACAGGATGCAGGCATGGAATGGATCATCCATATTGACACTGATGAGCTAATTCATCCGGCAGGTGCTCGGGAGTACTCTTTAAGGCAATTGCTCCTGGATGTTCCTGGCAATGTTGATATGGCTATTTTTCCAAATTATGTGAGTGAAACAACTAGTTTACTTGATACCATTTCCCGCAAAAAAAAAAAAAAAAAGATAAAAAAACTAGTTTACCCGAGAACATTTTTGTTTTTAGCAGATCCAGTGACACATTATCATGTTTCAGGAGAGTAGTGTTGAACGAGATGATATAAAAGAACCATTTAGTGAGGTAAATGATCTCATGCTGTTTTCTCATCAACGTTTTTGGTAAAGAATCCGAATTTTGAAGTCTGAAATGGATGATATTTGGAAAATTGCTTTCCAGTTTTTGTTCCCCTTCATATGTGCCATTATGACTGCTATTCAAATCCCTTGAAATTGTTTGCGCACCAAGTTATTTTGGTTTGAGAGTTTTTTTAATGAACGAACTAGTTTCTTCATTCTAAATTGCAAATTGCAATGTCAAAGGGGAAATGGTAGATAGTGCACTTTTGGGGAGCGATGGTACCCACCTGACATGATATAGAACTTCCTTTATAGTGTCGCAAGTCCCATTGACTTCATAAAGTACAACAGTGCATTATGCTCCCCTTTATTGTCATTGTATCATCATCTTGTTGACCATTGTCATTATGCTCCCCTCATCATTTAGCCCAAGGAGTGTGTATGAAATGGTAATAAAAGGTGGCGATATGTATATTTTTAATAAAGTACTTGACTTAATTTGAGTTATTGTAAACCTATAAGAACTTAGGTTTTCAACAATGTTAAATTGCAGAGTTAAAGGTTTGCCAATGGAATAGGGATAGAAAGGTGTTAGTGAGAGAAACATCTAATATGAGATATGTTGGCACAGAAAACTCTCAAAGTTCAGATAGTTTGTATACATTTGTTGTTTGAATATCTACAGAATTGGATTTATTAATTCTCTATATTATTAAATTAGTTGCTTCCTTTGGATACTTCTGATCTATGACTCTATTCATTGTGAAACGTGCGATGTTACTCCTTTGATGGATGCATGGAGATGGGGTAACAAGCATATTTTATCACTGGGGGTTTTCAGAATTTTGCATAGAGTTCTATGGAAGCAAGCAAAGATTGCCTTGGTTGGAACCTGAAGGACTAATTATGAATGTTGACGTATGGATGATTTTTTCTTATTCCCGCCCAGTTTTGCAAGAATATGTAGACCAAGAATAACCTTGACATAATCTTGTAGACACCTAAAACAAGACTTATTGCTTCTTTTGCGTTCTTTGCATTTCTAGAATTTGGAATAAAGGCAATAGAGGAGGCATTAAAGGTAGAAGTTAAATGGTGCAAGAGTGGAATTCTTCCATCACCAACATTATCCCTGCCTCTAAAATCTCGCATAATCTAGAAAGAAGCCATTCTTATCCTTCTGCTGGTTGAACACCACTTCTTTGACTTTCTCGATGCTTAGAGAAAGGGCTTTCAAGTATTCTACATTGGTTTGCAAGGAAAACCTCATAAATCCATAAGCGAGTCTTCCACTCCATAGGGAACTGGAATGGAAAGAAATTAAGTCATTTCCTTTGTTCGTTTTTTGGGAAGATGCCAATCTTTTGTGAAAGTGCCCCCACCCACAGTCTGACCAAGAACCTCCTTTCTTGATTCTGACCTCAGCCCTAAACATTGACTGCCGCTGTCAAAGACTCGAACCTGTCTGCACCTCGGAGTGTGAGACTTAAGTCATCTACCCATAGAAGAGCTATTGACAATTGTTCAAGGAAGAAGTTATATGTGAAACTTAATAGAAACATACATGTATCCCAGACAACTGAAAGTTATGTCCTGTGGCTAATGGTAAGTACAATGCATTAAACAAATACAAATCCACTATTCTTTCTTGCTAAGTGTTGATTTTCACTACTTGGATAGAAGAAAGCCTGTTTATTTTGAAAACTTCTACTTGCTGTACTCATTTCTACTAAACACCATTTCAAGATTTTCAAGATTTGTCTTATAAGTGCATGTATTCTATCCATGGTTTTAAATTTCGGCAAAATACCGAAATTTAGGATTTCGATTGGGACCGACAATGAAAGTACATAAAACTGAAATTTCAGGATTTTTTCTGAAATTTACTTTTTTCCTAAATTTCGGCCTAAATTTTGGCACAATATTGAAATTTGTTTTTTTTTTAACTGAAATTTCGGTTTCAGCTATGTCCGAGACCAAAACTGAAATTTTAAACCTTGATTCTATCTGTCTCAGTCTAATATCTGTTCCAATAGGTCTCAATGTTCAAGAAGAATTATGATCATCTTGCGAAGGATACATACTTTGGCCTGTATAAGGAAGCAACTCGCGGTAACCCAAACTACTTCATGACTTATGGAAATGGGAAATCTGCTGCTCGTATTCAAGATCATCTTCGCCCTAATGGAGCGCACAGATGGCACAACTATATGAAGCCTCCAAAGTAGGATATTTCAGTCTTAATTATATTAAAGTTACATGCTTAGGATTGTGTTTCATAGTCTGTTCTATTTCATTAATAAGTGTTTATTTATTTGAAACTAGTTAGTTTAGCATCTGTGCACTATAAACAGCATTTCTAATTATAAGACACGGTATCCTTGATAGTGAGATCAAATTGGAGGAGGCTGCAGTCCTACACTACACATACTCTAAATTTTCGGATTTGACTTCAAGACGTGATCGGTGTGTCTGCAAACCTACAAAGGAGGATGTCAAAAGATGCTTCATTTTGGATTTTGACAGAGCTGTGAGTGTTAATGCTTATATATAATTCCATTATCCTCTCTCTCTCTCTCTCACACACACACACACACACACCTATATTTAGAAATGACGGCAAGTATTTATATATAACTTCCTGTTTTACTGAAATGGTTAGGGTCAAACTTTGGCATCAATAAATAGGAATTGGATGCAGAAATTTCTTAGCAAATTAATTTTAATCTTTGTAAGATAACCTGTAAGTGTTGTATCAAATGCAGTTTGAAGCTTTGAATAGTAGTTCCAATCCGAAATAAGAATGAACTTGTGATATGCATTAATAGAGGGAAGAATACATGCTGTTTACTGAACGTAGTTATAATAAGGGCATCAAATGTGATAGAGCATATGGTCCTAGCACTTGAAACTCTTTCTAGTCTCTTTCATTCATGATGCCCCCTTCAAATCTCCAATTGTTCATATCGGATACGTCAGCATGATATCTTCATAGGAAACGTGTTGTCATTTATTTGTTGCACATCTCATTTGCTCAGGCATGGCTGTTTTAAGTGTCAAGCCTTCACATATTTTTTCCTTTTAGCTCTCTCTCTCTCTCTCTCTCTCTCTCTCTCTCTCTAAGGTGCTAGCTTAAGTATGCAGAGCGGATGAAGAAAGGCAAATTTCCAGGATTGTGCATTGATATAAGGTGCCATCTAATTCTAAAGTATTGGTGGAGGGTATGAAGATAGTCCTGCGAAATATTATATCCAATAATCAATCAGCTTTTATACAAGAAAGGCAAATTCTGGATTGTTTAATGATAGCTAACGAGCTGGTGGATCATGTCCTTAAGAATGGAGACATGGGAATAGTATGCAAGCTAGATATGGAAAAAGCCTATGACCAAGTGGAATGGGACTGCTAGGATTATTTGCTCGGTAGAATGGGGTTTGGTAGCTGTTGGAGAGCTTGGATGAGGAGATGTGTATCCTCTACGTGGTTTTCGATTCTTGTTAATGGAACTCCTAAAGGCATCTTCAACTCTTCCAGAGGTCTGAGACACGGTGATCGTCTCTCTCCTTTCTTATTTGTAATTGTGGCCGGTACATATAGTAGGATGATAGAAAAAAAAGGAAGAAATTGGGGCTGATAGAAGGGTTTAGAATTGGGATGTTCATTTGGGATGGGAGCCAGGCCATGTGGGAGCACCTTGATTGATTAGCTGTTCATCTTTGACTGAAGTGTACTTATAACTTCTATTAATGCCTAAAAAGCTAAAAAAAAAAGACTCCTTCCTGTTGGGAAGTCCGATCGAATGATCCTAAGCCCATTAACCATCAATCCTCATTTTTGTTTACGCCAAGAAAAGCTAAACCATTGATTTTTTTAATCCTTTATCCTACACACAGGATGTTCATTTGGGATGAGAGCCAGGCCATGTGGGCTGTTTAATTATACTCTACAAGATCAATGGTCTCAATTTCACATACATGTCAACCCATGGGGCCCAAAAAATTGCCTTTCCCATTTATTGTGAAAGTGACATTTTGCGTAATCGTACATTCTTTATTTCATTCTTTCATGTGCTTTCTGGAATCCAAATTTTCCTTATACCATTGCTCAAAGAGCGGATCCGCTCTTATTACCATATATTTGCCCAATTTCTTCTCATAATTTTCCCTTTATCTTGGACTTCTATAATGGAAAAATCTAATTTTAAAGTAACTTAGCCAACTGAGTTGCAGTCTAGTATGAAATCTCTTGCTCAAGCACAAACACTGCACACCTAGTATGGTTCTTTTCATTCTTTGGACCTGATGAATAAGCTGAAGTTCTTTCATGAACTTCGCTGTTTCACCCATTTACTATGTATACTTGATTCCTTCATTCTGACCAAGCATATCCATTCTCCGACTCAGAGTGATTGGTAGAATCTTTCATTACCATATCATCACGAGCAGATATTAATTATATTTAATGTGCTTCTGCTGCCTACATATAGAAATGACATCTGCATTTGCTAACAGAATGAATCTTAATATACTTGCTATTTTCTCGATGAAATGCAATCCACTGTTTCATGTTTTCTTCAAATGTTTACTTCCCTTTATCAATTGCTTTAATTAACTGAGCATTTGTACTACAGGCATACATAATTGCTTCAACTGGTACAGAAGAGGAAATGCTGCGCTGGTAATAATCAACTGCATAGACTATATTTCTCTCTAGTGCCATGGGATCTATAAAATGGGTATTTAATGTGTGATTTTCCGGTCTCTCGTTTGCTGGTTAAAACCATAGCTTGTTATTGCCTTTTGGTTCCTGGTGTCTTGGGAAAAAAGTCAGTCTAGTGTGTCAGTGTTTGATAAAATAGTGATTCAATGTCTTGTGCCTTATTTTCTACTCTTTAAGATCATCGATTGTTTCCGCGTTGTGGTTCCTGGTGGCATGGGAAAAAAATCTGAATCTTTCTATTTTTGCTTGGGCACCTTCACTTTGGTTCATAATAACTCAAGTTTGAAGCTTGATGACCATGGATATTATGGAGACAAAAGTAGTCCATGTTTCTTGTTTTGTTTGCTCACATCTTCTATGTGCTTCTGCAGGTACCGTGAACACGTTGTATGGACAGATAAAGAACTAAACATCAAGCTTCTCAGGAAGGGCATCTTGACCCGTATATATGCTCCAATGGTAACTTTCAGTACTTGAATAACTTAAAAATAAAATTAAAACTGCCCAAATATTCTTTCATCAAGTGCCCGTGTCTATGCTCATCAACTATCTGTTCTCCCACAGGCCATAGTTCGAGGTTTTAGGGAGTCTGGCATTTTCAGTTCTGCAATTGCTTCTGCGCACACACTCTCAAAGGAGAACTTTTTATCATCCATTGAACAAAACCCGCAAACCAGCAATTCATCCGAAATCCCTAGTGCTAGAGCCAGCGGATCCGAATCACTTCTTTCAAAGAGTAAAGAGAACAGCAGCTACAGATCTCAGGCAGCTTCAAGGAAGGTCTTGGAGATTGGTGATGCTACTCAGAAAGCAATTCCACCATTGTCTCCTCCAGGAATGAGCGACATTCGCATGACAACATGATAAGCTTTATTTCATGATTGCCATTTCTGGTTCAAACTTAGTTATAAATTCAGTTTTGTTCGCCATTTCGTTTCGGTATTTCAGTCGTTTTGTTCGGTATTTCATTTGAAACTATTCGTTCCGCTACGACGGCCAAAAAAATTTTATAGTTAAAAATATGAAAAAAAAATCCAAAAAATCAGAAATTGTTAAAAATTGGAACAATACAATCAATCATAACATCAAGGTTGTAAAGATCCAACATTTACTTAAAGGAAAATCATTATCAGCAAATGCCTTTGTTGATCAGTGGCCAGATAAGAAAAAATTTTATAGACCAAATTATGAGATTTTTTTTATCAGACTTTTGGGATTTTATAATGTTTGGACATGATAGAGTTTATAAATTTTTAAAATTGAAAAAATACCGCATCGTTTGGAAGATAAGATTTGATCCAGTCCAAATTTTTTTCAAATTTTGTACTAGAACTGAAAGTTGACTTTTTATCCTTTTAGAATTGGGTCTTGAAACTATTTTTAATAAATCCAAATGAGGGGTATTTCCTTACTTAAATGTAAATACTAAGAAGAGGAAAGAAATTGAGAAGAGACAAGAAAAGTAGGAAAAAACAACAACTAAAATAGAGTATTTTCAAACGAAATGGCGAAATTCGCCATTTCATCTGGATTTCTTCCGAAATTAATGAAATGTACTAAAATCTGTTGGAAAAATATTGAGGGTACTGTTGTTGATAGAAAACAGAAACTTGTTGCTTCAAGGCGTGATATCACTTTCCTTAAGACAAGATTCGCCCCCACTAATAGTGTGCAAAGGGGATCCACGAATTGCCTCCAAGATACAATGAAGCCTAGTAGGGAAGCCCTATTAATGTTTGATGACGCGTAGCACTAGCGGAATCAAACCCGAAATGCCGTTCCGAAATTTCAAGCCTTAGAGAAATTTCTAGATAATGTTTCTGTAGAAAAACAGTATCTAGAACAGTAAACAAAAGAAAAACAGTATGTAGAAATACTTGGGGATTTTGTAGGAGTGTAGAAGAGAGTGTAAAGTCTGTCAGAATTGTCAATTCGTTTTCATATCTTAAATGACCGAATTCTGCACATTTTGTAGACCACTGGTGTCTTTTCAGTGTGAAAAACACCTCTACAGGGCACCTTTCAAGAATGTTTGAAATCTGATCGTTAGATCGCACCTATTGAAATTGAACGGTCCTGATCGATCCTAGAGGTGACTGTTGGTTTGAGTAAAACCTCTCTCCAACCCAGTCATCGTTAGATCAACCATCTATGGTGTGGATCGCACCCCCGTGGCACTTGACCGTTGGGGGAAGGGACACAACCCATTTGATCACACTCTTTGACCATTGGATTTATGGGCCCGTTAGGCCGACCATTAGGCCCGAACCGAAGCCCAACCCAACCGAACCATTCGGCTTGATGGGCCTACGAACCATTTGACCCATCCATCCGACCGGTCCACCTTCATCTTGATCCAACGGTGCTGCGTACGTGCGAAGTGCAAAGTGCGCCTAAAAGAGCGCCCTATAGCCCATTGCCCACGCCGCGCTCGAGCGTGGGAGAACGGTGCGTTGCACCGTCCCGCGGGTCCAACCATGGGTTCAACCCAATGTGCAATCAAACAAGTAATAGAAAAGTGTAGTGCTTTATAAGCCATTCTCTTTCTTTTCTCTCATCTGGTACGGGACTATCTTTTTAACTACACTTCTACGTCCTTTTGTAAAAGCAAATCTTTCCAAGAAAACATTTTCTTTTTCCCAAACGCTTTTGATAAAACATTTTTCAAAACACTAAAACATGCAAAATACATGATTTTGAAAATCCAAAATCACTAACAAAATCCAGAGTGAAATGCCAAATATAGCCATTCTGTTCTGGATTTCAGTTCGGAACAAAATATTTCGTCCCACGGATTTAATAACTCAGGGTTCAAATTGTTTGAAAGTGCAGATTTCATAGTCTGTTTACAGTGAAGAATAAGGAGAGAACTCTTCTGGTATCTATGTGAATTCTTCCCGTTCATTACCCAAGCACCGGTGTACATTTTCAAGTTATGTGATAGTTGAGGGAGTGGAGTTGGATTCTCAGTACGTGATCCTCAAATTGAAAATCTTTGCCTGTTTCATTATTTCATGTATAGAAAACCAGAAGGGTAATGTTGTTTCTTTTACCACGCACTGATGACTCTTATGTAATGACAAAGTCCCATTTTTCATTTCGAAATCTCTGTTAACGTGCGAGAGAAGGATGCTAATGATGTGGGTTGTGGTTGTAATCTGAGTTCTCAGAGGAATTAAAGGTCATTTGTAGAAAAATCAAAGGTGTATGAATCTAGCTATAAGTTGAAATTAGAGATAATGAGGTGTATTAAGGATCATATAGAGGAATTATCTAGTTATACGTTTGTGCTTGGTGTACAGATGCGTGATCTGATCGGTGTAAGTACTCATCTAGCTTAGGTATTGCATTTGATCGAATGATCTAGACAGTCAGATCATTGCACTCATTCTTGGGCCATTTTTTTAGAATGTTACATCTAACTTTGATCTTTTTAGTTTTTGTTGGTGGGTCTTATAACTAATGGTGGCTAGATTTCTTATTTTAATTACTGTTTTTATGGCATTTTGGGTTGTCAGGATCTTCCAATCAGAACCGTTGTTGGGCTATGGACAATCCACAGTGGGGCCTACTTGATGGAAGATCTAGATGGACCATCCAACCATTCATTTATCAAGTTTAAATGGTCTGCACTACAGTATGATTAGCACCAAAGTATTCCTCTTTAGGATATTTATAAAAAATTAAGCATCCAATCAGAAATGCAAAATAAGAAGCAATGAAAAGTAAGGGGTGCTCAGCAACCATTCTAAGCAGGGCTTCTCTCATTTTGTGGCTTGCAAAATCCAAAGCTTCTCCTTGATTCTCATTCTTCAATCAAGAATCAGGAATTGTGTTCTGTAAACTTATGCCCAAAACTCAATTTTCATATTTTTTGAGTTGAATGATGTTTCGTTGTAAATAAAATAGATTCTAGATTTCGGAGAGTTCGAGCAAATGAGTAGGGGTCAAGAAAATTACTAGATCAGGTAGTGCTTCCAAGTAGCAACCTTGAGGTTGTTGGTTCAGCCCCAACTAACATACCAAGTAAATTAGAAGCTAAACTGTTCTTATAGACATTTACCGAAAAAATGGAGCTCAGATTAAGCACAGATGAAGTCGAAAAATGGAGCTCAAATTAAGCACGCTTAGAGGGCCTCCTCTATAAGTTTTTCCGTAAGCGCCTTGGAGAGACCCATTACACTATCAGCTGCCCCCACCTGTAAAACCATTAATTACCATATTTGTTAGCAGGGTCATTAACAGCTATGCGCAAGTTTGAGGAAGGGACATGTAACTAACCACTGCTTCCACAAAGGGTAACGTCAACGGATGTTCAAGCAGTAAACCACCAGCAACGTTGAGAACAACTCCCTCCTCGATCTAAGCACAAGCAGCATATAATACCCCTTCATCAATGGATAAAAGAACTATGTATAGCGAGAACAAGCATTTTTTTTTCTCTTTTGTAATTACCATATTGTCAATGACTTCATCTGGTATGTCATGGAAATAGACCTGCAAAGTATCACAATAAGATTACTCCAAAGTCATACATAATGCATACACTAGAGAAATTAGAATAGCCAGTAGATAACTGAGTTGCAATTTGTCATAATCAATAAATGGTTTATTTGGGAATGAAGGTCACTGGGAAAGCATGGAGGTTCTATATGCTTTGTTCTCTAAAATCAGAGTTACAATTTAAATCTTATGGTGAAATTACACAGGCACGAAAAACTATTTATGGTTTAACCAGAATCCACTTTAAGAAAATTGTACATCAACGCATAAATTACCCAAAAATTGATTGACATGGACTATAAATGGTTTCCAAGTTAATTTTAGTAAGGTTGACCTAAGGCTGGAATTGCAGGTAAACAAAGACTTCTCCAGGCAATCAGTTCACCATACATGAGTAAATTTGATGACTACATCCACCTAGACCTAATCATCAAAATAACAATATTTCTATCTATTTAGTCAATTATAACAACAAAAATGTAAAATTTTCTCCCATGTAATAATTCAACAAGTAGATTTGTTTTTGTTCATACGGTGGCTAGCCAACGCTCACAGAAATTGCAGTCTACTAGCTGGAAGCAATGTTCAAGAAACCCCGAATCAGCTATGGGCTGGACAGAGACGACTTTGTTTAGCTACACTCCGGGTATCAAGTCCTTACTCCAGTCTCTTATCAAATCAGCAATTTTTCATTGACTTCACCTACTAGTTGTCAATAACTCAAACTCCATCTTTTGAGCCAAGACAGTCAATGTGCACTAAGTCACAAATATCATTCTCAGGATTTTCCGTTTGACAGTTTAAGCTTGGAGGAATCTGCTTGGCTGGAATCTCCTTTTTCTGAGGAGGAAATTAGGAAAGCTTTGTTCTCTCTAGCGAAAGATAAAGCTCCTGGTCCAGATGGTTTCTGTTTGGCCTTTTTTCAACTATGTTGGGAAGCTGTTAGATCTGACTTACTAAGATTTTTCCATGAATTCTTTGAGGGAGTAGTTCTTGACAAAGGGACAGGTGCTACTTTTATTTCCCTAATTCCAAAGATCGAAGGGGCGTCAAAAGTTTCGGATTTTCGTCCGATTAGTTTGGTGGGTAGCCTGTACAAAGTTCTTGCCAAGGTTTTGGCGGATCGTCTCAAAGTGGTTTTACCATCAATTATTTCGGACTGTCAAAGCGCTTTCATAAGTAAGAGGCAAATTCTTGATTGCTCTTTGATAGCTAATGAAGCTATCGATTATTACAGAAGGAATGGGGAAGGAGGGATTCTATGCAAGCTTGATATGGAGAAGGCCTATGACAGGGTGGACTGGGGAGCTTTAGATTATCTGTTGGGTCGAATGGGCTTTGGTGGCCGTTGGAGATGGTGGATCCGAAATTGCTTAGCGTCTGTTTGGTTCTCTGTTCTGATCAACGGCTCTGCCAAAGGTTTCTTCAAATCGACTAGAGGTTTGAGGCAGGGGGACCCATTGTCTCCATTTCTTTTTGTGATAGTAGCAGAATCCCTTTGCAGATTGATGAAAAAAGGAAGTGAGTTGGGTCTCTTCGAAGGGTTTCTAATAGGCAACAATAGGGTAGAAGTATCGATTCTTCAATTTGCGGACGATACTCTCCTGTTTTGCCCTCCGGTTGTCTCCCAGATTCTAAATCTTAAAGCAATCTTAAGGTGTTATGAGATGGTCTCGGGCCAAAGATCTAATTTTACGAAATTCAGGCTGTATGCGATCAATGTTCCCGAATGTGACGCTTCCTCCTTTGCAGGTATCCTGGGTTGTGCCTTCGATTTTCTTCCAGCCTCTTATCTTGGCCTTCCGCTAGGAGTGGGAAGACCAAACAAAAATTTATGGATCCCCATTATTCACAGAATTGAGCGAAGATTGGACACCTGGAAGCGTAACTTGGTATCCAAAGGTGGTAGGTTGGTTCTCATAAAGGCAGTTTTATCAAATATTCCGATATATTTTCTCTCTCTTTCTAAATGTCCTGTGAGTGTAGCTCAGAGAATTGAGCAAATCCAGAGAAGATTTTTGTGGGGAGGATCGGGCTCATCAAAAGGGATTCCTTTGGTTAAATGGAGTGCGATTTGTCTCCCTATAAAAAATGGAGGATTGGGTCTTAGGAGGATTCAAGGTTTTAACAAGGCTCTATTGGGAAAGTGGCTTTGGAGGTTTGGCGAAGAACAGTCTTCTTTGTGGGTTAGAGTTATTGGAAGTAAGTATGGGTTCTCAAGGTGCTCTGCTGACAATTATAAATTCAAAGGTGTCTCGGTGTGGAGGGATATTTTGAAGGTGGAGGTTCTTTTTACGAAAGGCATTCGTTTCAAAGTCTATGTGGGGGATAGGATTTGTTTTTTGCTGGATCCTTGGTGTTCGGCTGTGCCTCTCAAGGAGCTTTTTCCTGAGTTATTTATGGTGTCGTCTCAGAAAGGGGCATGGGTCAAGGACTGCTTTGAAAGAGTGAATGCGAAAGTGGTTTGGACTCCCAAGTTTAGAAGAGCATTTTTTGATAGAGAATTAAATTATCCTCAAGGATTCCTATCTCTATTAGAAGCTTGCTACATCAAGAAAGCGGGCGCAGATAGACGAATATGGATTTGGAACCCTTCTGGCTTCTTTTCAATTAAAACTTTTTATCATCACATGATTTTTAGTATAGCGGAGCCTTTATCTTCCTCAATATGGAAGTTCTATTGTCCGCCGAGAGTTGCTTTCTTTGGGTGGTCAGTTTGCAGTGGTCGTATTCAGACAATGGATTTTTTGAGGAAGCGTGGAATGTGGTTGGTAGATCATTGTCCTCTCTGCTTATCTGATGGCGAATCAATAGATCACCTTTTCATCCATTGCAAGGTAGCTAGAGGCATTTGGGGTCTCATTTTCACTCGTTTTGGGGTCTGTTGGGTCCCATCCAAATCTATGGATGACTTCATCAGGAGTTGGGAGTGGAATCCATGGAGAAAGAAAGGCAGGATCCTCTGGAAGATGTGCCTTCTGGCTACGTGGTGGTTCTTGTGGAAAGAGAGGAATGCGCGAGTCTTTGAAGGAGAGGCTAGGTCTCCCTATTGGATTTATGTAAAGCTGATAGCTGCTGTTATATCTTGGGCTCGGAGCCTCCCTTTGTTTCGTTTTGTTTCAGCTTTTGACCTTTGGGAAGGATGGGCAATCATCTGTAAGGAAGGGGTCAGCAAAGTGAAAATCATCCAATATTGGCAACCTCCTTCAGATGGGCTAATGAAGCTTAACTTCGATGGTTCGTCCCTTGGTAACCCTGGAGAAGCAGGAATTGGGGGTTTATGTAGAAATGAAAAAGGGAAAGTTCTTTGGGCTAACTTGGGTCCTATCGGAGTAGCAGATTCAAATGAAGCAGAGGTCAGAGCTGTCCATAGCGGGATCAAGTATTTGGATAGATCGGCTTTTGACAAAATTATAGTGGAAGGGGATTCCTTAAATGTAATTCGCTGGCTTTCGGGTAAAGCGATTCCCCCTTGGAGATTTTTGCCTTTTTTCAAGGAGATTGAGGATCTGGTTCAGGGTTCTTCTATTGTGTTTGACCATGTTAGGAGATCAGCCAATGCTGAACCAGATTCCCTAGCCAGGGGAGGTGTTTTTAGGGCAGTTTTAGAGTGTTTTGATCATCTTCCTCCTTGACTTATTGTAATTTTTCTCTTCTCTTTGTTTCTCTTCAGGACCATCTCGGTTCTGTTTTTTAATAAAAAACTGCCTTATTCAAAAAAAATCATTCTCAGAATTTTCTCAACAAGGGAAAATCTCGGGATATATTAAATTTGTATTATTTTCTTGGGTTTATATTGGGAAAAAAGATAAAAATAAAATTATTTAAAAATAAATAAAAATATATAAATTAAGAAAAAAAATATCGTCAAAATACCGTAAAATTATCATGATATTATCATCGTAAATGAAAATATTGCTATATTTTTAAAATTCTTGGGATTATTTCGGGATTTTGTCTTTTTATCAAAATGTCGCAATAAAATCGCTATATTTTGAAAATATCGGAGATATTTTCAACATAAATTGTGTGTTGGTTGCACTGAAATGAGTATGACCAAAGATTACCTCAACAGTATCTGTCCCTCCTCTTCGGGTGCCTGTCTTGAGGTTGGTAACAAGTACTGATCCCACTGTTGATACATGCCCCCCAGAATAGCCTGCAAACAATGTCGGAGTATTACAACTTGCCGTATACCCAACCAACCCTTGTAACAGAAAAGAGAAACCCATTAAACGAACCTTTGATGAATTGGCGTGCTTCTTCCTTGCTGGATGGCTTTTCTTTGATTTCCCCCTCATGTACCACCACCTAAAATTCAATTATATTCTAGTACTAAGATACGACATCAAATAAGCTTGATTTCTTCCAAAAAAACTAAATCAGCATCCATGAATATGTTTACTATCACAGTCAAATATGTTTACAAGACAAAAAGATACCCAATATGTGTAAGATCATATAACTACAGTTTTTGAACACAGATCTGTTAATTCAGACAACATAGAATGTGAATTATTGTAGTTGAACTTATTTTAATCAATTTGCTGATATTGGTAATAACATTTTGAAACCCAAATTCCATATATGTTCAAGCAACTACATTTTAATATTAAAATATTTCTATAATAAAAACATAAAGGGGCTTTTGCAAAAGAAGTCTTCTACTTTGCTTTATTTGCAAAAATAGTATTCTAGTTTCACAATTTGCAAATAGAGTCATCACATTCACATTTGAGTAAATTTTGCAAAGCAGGTCATGTCATGGCCAATTTGTGACCAAAATATCCACGGTGGATTGTTTTTTACTCAAAAAGACCAGACTGTCCTTACATGTAAAAGACGAAAATTACCCAATAAAAAGACCAAAATACTCGTGATGCTCATTAATATGTTTTGATCGGGTGGGTCCCACCAACTCAACTCAACTCAAACTCATGCATCGAGTTGGGCCTACCATTTCACCTCGTGTTTTGATGGGGTAGGCCCCACGATCTACACCCGAGCCCATGCATAGGGTGGGGCCCACCATTTTACACCTCAAGTTTTGATGGGGTGGGCCCATTTTTCCACCCATACATAGCATGGGCCAAGAATGCTAGTATATATAGAAATAATATTCCCACACCCTTGATTCAAAATTCATCGTGAGTATTTTGGTCACAAAGGGATGGCATGGCCTGATTTGCAAAATTCACTGAAATGTGATGACTATTTGCAAATTGTGAAACTAAAAGACTATTTTTGCAAATAAAGCAACGTAGAAGACTTCTTTTGCAAAAACCCCAAACATAAATTAACCATAGTGATTTTTGCATATAGAAAATCCTCTGGGTATATAAAACGTACTATAATATTTACAAGATCAAACATGCATCTGAGACAAGTACGCCACAACAATTTTTAAGAAAATGAAGCATCCTCATTATTATACTCGAAACACCATTGGTAGAACTGGGGATAACAATAAGGAATTGAGGATTACTATGTCAGCTGTAATCAAGAGTGTTGGTTCAGCATCCATCTTGTAATCAATGGTCCGGAGCCTCGAAATGATGGCATCTGCCTAAAATGAAATTTCCATGAAACTGAAGTAAATAATTTAAAATCAAAATCACACATAATGCAATTAAGACAAACAAACTATGGAGTCACAAACTAAAGACGTTGGAAGCACTAAAGAGATTGAACAACAACCGTTGGCACATATTTAACAATGAAGACTAGAAGAGTTAGAATTTAGGTATATTAATGCTATGCGTGAATGAAACTAAGGGATAGATAAGCTTGACAACGGGCAACAAATAATACATCATACAGGCTGGCTTTAAAAAACCATCCCCACTTTCTTAGTCTTACAGTGCTGTAGAATCTATCTTTCAAAATAATGGAAAATGGAGGATGGTTAAGAAACCAACCTTTAGAATCCCTAGTTTAATGGGTAGAGCCGTGGAGTCAATGAGAAACTCACAGATATTACAAAAATTTGTCCAACTCAATCATTTACTTGATTTTCCATAAAATTGAAGTCGGGACTTGGTGCCCAGCAAAACCAAGTTGATATAGCTGGCTTGAATTCAACCATGTTAATCTTTTTTTTTTTTTTGAAATGGATGTTAATCTTTTTTTATTAAATGAAAAACCAAAGTTATCATTAACATTGCCAAAAAGGGAACTGCAACTATTCAAGTTTGAATGTGTGCAATCAAGTTCCCGAGATATTAAGAAATAGACCTGCAATGCATGTCCAGGTACATCCCACTATGCAATGTTTTGAAAATAGGAATCGAATCATAAATCGTAATTGGGGTTGATTAGCATCGAAACGGAAATCGTAAGATTCATTTAGATTTACATATATAGGGAAAACTGTTCCAGCACTCGAGTGCAAAAAACAGGGCGGGCCTACATTTTTGGTGTGATCCAAAGCATTCATTTGAAAGGCCATTACCTAGATAGGGTGTCCTCAAAAAATCAGATCCATAGGATCATCCTAACCCATCCAAAAGTGGAGGGAAAAAATAGGCAGATTTGTGAACAAACAGTGTCTGTCCATTTTTCCTTCCACTTTTGGATGGGTTAGGATTCTTGCCGAAGGCCGCAAAAGTCCGTTGGACTTCATGTTCTCCACCTTCGACTTCTTCTTAATCCTCGCTGGACACGGCAAGCCACTTGATAGTGGTAGGAGTAGCCACACACAGCACTGCGGATATTGGCACACCAGACTGGGAGACGCCAGCTGCTAGAGAAGAGGCGGACATCTCAGGGGGACATCGCTAGGGGTGGTTATTCGGTTATAACCGAACCGAAATAACCGAAATTTGATAACCGAAATAATTTCGGTTACCGAAACCGAACCGATTAAAAATTCGGTTATTCGGTTATAACTGAATAAACTGAATAACTGAATAGTGGGAAAAAAAGAGGGAAAATGCAAAATCTTGGTTTTGATCGGAGGGCTAGGATCATCCAATCGAAATGATTTTTGGAGCACAACCTAATTAAGTTGTGATCAATCAAATGGACGGTTTTGATCATCATTTGGAGTGCCCGTATCACACTTTTTTTTGAAAAAATAATGATTTTTATCATTATTTCGGTTATTTCGGTTAACCGAATTGTTTTTTGAGATAACCGAAACCGAAACCGAAAACCGAAATTTGGCATCCATGAAAACCGAAACCGAACCGATTGATCTTCCAACCGAACCGAAATAACCGAACGAATTCGGTTCGGTCGGTTATTTCGGTTAAACCCGAATAATGAACAGCCCTGGACATCGCGTCGCTAACCTTAGCTTGAACCTGAGATCCCCTGTCAGATCCCGACTCCGAAGTCCCAGACACGCCCGACACCATGACGAAAAGAGGAAGGCCTCGGAACAAGAAAGTGACCAACTGACGAGGATGAGAGCAAAAGACCACCTTGTTTGTACCTATTTTCATATTAATAAATTTTCGTTACCTTCCAAAAAAAAAAGAGCAAAAGACCACATGAAACCCCATCAAGCAGCGCACTCAGAGTAGTGAAAGACCAACTGCAACAGGATTAGAAGCGGAAATGAAAGGATGACATGGGAGAGCCAGACCCCTGCCGACCGACTCAACGAACCGGATCGCAGCGCTCCTGTTCCCTTCTTCCAATCGATGACACGTGGACTCCACTCACTTCCACCATAACTACACACTGTCAACACTAGTCATTACGTCACAATTGCACGAAGGCCGAGGCACGGACTCTTAAGTAGCGTACATGAGCACGCTCAAATGCTCTAAATCCCACGAAACCCGCCAATCACAATAAATTACGAAAACAAAAGGTGAAGCGTCCTCTACACGCTCCCTTATGGACCTCTTGACGAACACGTCCATGAACGGAAAGAATCAGCTAAGGAGTCCCCACATCTGGTCGGCGGCTGTCGAAAAGACATCGCCCAATTCACATAGTCTACTTCAACCCGTACTAGCTCAAAGAAGTGGGGAGGGGGGTATTATGTTGAGAGTAAAATATAGCAACCGACCAGATGACGACACGTGGCATTGGACCCATAGAAGCGGAAAGCCCCTGGATCTCCACACAGGGAGAGATATCCTTGATGTCAAGACCCGCGGCCGGATGGAATCACCCGGGTCCCGTCATCCTCGCGAGGAAAAGCAAGCCCTCGGTTGGCTGGGACCCTATTGCCTCCAGCCGAGTGCCTGACCCTTAGTAGGGGAGATCCCATCACCATCATCCAACAGATCGTCCGCCAGATCACTAGCACATCGCCACCTTGGAGCACGTCGGGTCAACAACACATGCCCGTACACTAACAACATGAGACCTCTCATTGCCCGCCAACTCACTAGCATGAGCACTCCCTAGGGTAGATGTCCCATCTGGCACCTGCTCAAGTTAAGGATATTGCCAGAACTTTTCAATCGCCCTCATTCCTTGTACCAACCACCGCCAATAGCCATACCACATCCCAAAAGCCTCCAATCACCCTCATCCCATAGTGGTCGTGCATTGACAGATATTGGCACCCTTTTATCAACGATTAATACGGCGCCAACCCCGTCACATCGTGCTCTGGAATATGAAACCCCCGTCTATAAAAGGGAACCCTCCACCTCAAACCCAACGTAACACACAGATTTTAGTGCTAAGTTATCATTCTATTTGCTTCTATCTGACTTGAGTGTCGAAGGGTTACCCCAGAGTTTCACACTCCGGGTGCCCCTAACCGTTTGTCTGGGTGCAAGCTACAGGTTAGAGCAACCTCCCTACCATCGAGATAAGATAGAGGGAGGGACCCAGCACATCTTAGCCCTTTGTGCACTCCCCGGGATTTGAGCAGCAACAAAAAGGTGATAAGGATAGAAATCCTAACTACAAAATCTAGCTTAGTTTCTTAATCAATCCAAACTACCTAGTCTACAAAAACCGAATCCAACGGTCAAGGTTTCCTTACAATCAATGGTCAAGATCTCACCTACTCTAACAATAAGTACCCTGCTACTTACAAGTTACAATATAAAAAAGGGTTTGCATAATTGTATTCATTGGGACATGTTGATTTAACAATGAGTAAAGAAGCCCTTTGCCCATTCAAAAAAAAAAAAAAAGCAATATAAGACATTACATAAAGAAAAAATCAAAGATTTCATTAAAATTGTTCAATTCTTAAAGAGAAAGGATGCATATACCTTTGCCTCCGCGAGAACCATTACCAATTCGTCGGGTTTATCCCTTCGAATTTCCTTCTCATCTATGTCTGCAGTCTAAATCAGACATTGCAGTGCATGAGTCCAGTTAGAAAAAAGCTTGATAAAATGTTTGAAAGAAGATGAGAAAAAAACAAACATAACCATGATTGTGAACTCATATCCCATTTCAGATAAAATGTTTCGACGAGCCACTGATGAAGATCCCAGGATTATCTACTAATCATCAAAACAAAAAAAAAAACAGATTCAAAAGAAATGTGTTGAGGAATCAAAAATGGAAACAAAGTATTCATTGGAAATACAGAAAGACAAGAGATAAGATGAAAATTGTACTCATGTCTCACTAGTCTCGTCTCGTGTTATAAACCCTAGGTTCCTGTATTTTACCTTGAAAGAAGAGGAAGAGGAAGAGGAAGACGGATTAGAGGGCATTCTCCCCTTGGATTTTGTTTGCCTTATCTCTCTTTCTTTGTCTCTGCTTGAAACTGCTTCACTGCTAGATATTAGATGGGAATTTCTGGCCTACGATAGGGTGTGTCATTATTAAAAAGGGGATCATACCGCTTTTTGGCCCTTTTCAATAGGGTGCAACTTGGGTCAGTCTCAACCCGAACCCGGATTCGACCCCATTTTGGCTCGGGTCGGGTTGCCATTTCCTCAGGTTGGGTTAGGGTTAGGGTTAGGCCTTGGCAACTTGACCCAACCCGAACCCGACCTCCATCCTCTAATTTTATCTTGATTTTCTTTGGGTAATTAGATTTTTCTGTTTTACGCAAGAAGAACCCGACTCAACCCGACCTAATTTCAAGTTAGATGGGTTGGGTTAGGGTTGAGAGATTTAGAGGCGGCTTGGGTTAGGGTTGACCATCCTCAATCCAAGGCTCGGATTGGGTTGGGTTGGGTAATGGTTGAGGGAATGCTATCTCAGGTTGGGTTAGGGTTGGCCTCGACACAATCCAACCCAACCCATGCTGCACGCCTGCTTTTCATTGTGTTCTCTGTCTTTGGAGATTAGATGTTGTTTCGATGACTGCATTCTTAAGTACCCTACTACTATTATTATTATAAAGACACTCCTTTTGGGGAGTGGGGACTCAAAATGAAGAAAGGAGTGTCGTTATTAAAATGGGGACTGCATATAGCAATTCCCTTCTTAGTTTTCTTCTTTTTTTTCTTTTTCCTTTGTCTTTGGAGATTTTAGATGCTCAAAATAAAATAGTCCCTGAAAAGGCCACGTTAAAAATTAGGCATTACTCATACAAGAAAATATGGATTGGCACTGCCATGTTTTGATAATTGCACTAACAAATCTTGTCTTTTATTATTCAAACGACTGTCATAGTTATCACGGTTCCCAAAAAGCTCTCAGAAGCCTACAAAAAAGAAAAGACAAGCCGAGTTTGTGCAATTATTAAAACATGGTAGTGCCAATACAAGTAGCCTTTTTTTAATTGGCTGTTCTTAGTGGTTTGGGAATTATAACGATATCAATAGCTAATTGGAAAAGGACAAAACGAAGGAGTGCCATTATTGAAAAGGGGAGTGACACTATTGAATGTTAGTCATCGCCAAATCAATAACGTTTTGTTCTTATTATGATGTTTCCTGCCCCTCTATGGCTCTATCTCTCATTTACATTTTGATTAGCAAGCTTTTCTTGATCAAATGTTCCAACTACTTACCTATGTCTTTTTATTCTCACAAGAAATCTCTTCACAACTTCTCTAGTCTCGCCACTGCTTTGTGAAGATTATAAATAGCGACATAAAGGACATAGATAGATGAGAAGCATGACTTGGCCCGAGCACATGATTTCAGCATGATCTAGACCCTTCATTTGAGGAAACCTAGTTTGGAGATCACATTAACTTAAAAACACTCCCTGCGCTTCTCATAATATCATTCCCAAAAAAAAACAATAGAAGGTAACTTGCATGCATGGGCTCAGAGCTTTAACTGTTATATCTGAACCTCTCTAATTCCTTGAAGAAAATATAAAGGAATTGGAGAATGAGATGAGGGGACAAGACAAAGACAAGACAGAATGAAAAGGCCATCAGTGAAAATTTATGTAGTTAAAGGTAATAGGATGCCAACCAAGAGAGTTAGAAAAGTTCAAATAAAAATCAAAACATGCAAGCTTAATATACTGGGAAAAGTTCAGTTTACAGAATCCTGCATAGTGATAATATTCATGTGTTGATTAATCAAATACAAGCAAATCACCAAGCAAAAAGTATCTAAAACTTCAAAAAACACAACCATCAGAAGCAAATCATAATCTGACTCACCATCTTCTATAGATTCTACTCAGACACCGTTGTTCGGAGAGGCAGAACACTTTCAACTTCATTAAGGCGGGAACTCCTCTCAGCAACAACCTTTGACATTCCAAACATCTGAAATAGGCCCAGAATATCCAATAAAAAACAAATGAATTTAAGCCAGTCTGGAAAGAAGATGCATATAAAATAGCATATCGTGTATGGATTCTTGTGGGTGGCAAGTTACTACTAACCTTTTGAATGGTCTTCTGAAAGCATGTTTTGTGTTCATCCATAGAAGCATGAACAAATTCATCCATGTGATCCCTCAAGTCGGCCAAGAAACTGTTGTCCTCAGATTTCTTCTTTCGACAAGAAGTTACGGTGGCAGTTGACACAGATGATGGTTGAACTACAGATTGAGTTTTCTGGGACTCCATCCTATTAGCACTTTCTGTATCCTACCAGAAAGACATGATGCCAATATAAAGCCTATTATCATCATACCAATATAAAATGTGAAATTTTAACTAGTTATATAGCTAGGTAACATAGAACAAACACATTTATCAGTGTCAAAGATGGACCAGAGGAGTCAGAACACACAACACTAGAAGCCCAGTTGAGACACACATACAATTTGTGGACAAACTGTGTCTGTTCATTTTTCCCTCCATATTTGGATGGGTTAGGATGATCCTATGAATCTGATTTTTTGTGGACACCCTTTGTGGGTAAGGGCCTTTCAAATGAATGGCTTGGATCACCCCAAACAATATGGGCCCCCACTGTTTTTAGCTCGACCAAGTAAATAAGCTTATCTGCTTGACCGAGTAGATAAGCTTCTCTACTCGACCGAGTACGGTCACTTATCTACTCCCTACCTTAAAAATACAGTTGGGGCCACATTGTTTGGGAGATCCAAAGCATTCATTTGATGCGCCCTCACATAGATAGAGTGTGCCCAAAAAATCAGCTCGATAGGATCATCCTAACCCTATGAACTGTGGGGGCAAAAAATGGACAGATTTGTGCAGGTTTATACACGTCCATTTTTTCACCATATCGGGCTCTCTACTATTCTCTACTATTTTCTCTTTGAAACCCCAAGTAGTTTTATTGGGGTTTTGAATTTAATTTCAAAATTTATGATTTCTATTCTAGTACAGCTACAACATAATTGCTATCGCAGCAGGTTCAATCTCAAAACTTGTATTTAGTAACATGGCTTCAACGAATCATGTCCATGGAAATCTTGGCAGAAATTGAGGAAATATTGATCAAGGTTTTGAAGGAAACTCCTTTGCGAGTCCTTTGGCAAATTTTGGTGTATCTTGTTCTTCGTTGATGGTTTGAGTTGTAGCTTGATGGGGGTTTTCTTTTTTTTGAATGATATGGTTTTTTTTCTCTTTTATCTCTTTGTTTGTTTGGCTCTCTGTATAGGCTTTGCCTCTTATCTTTTTACTGCACTTACTTGTTTGGAAAAAAAAAAAAAACATAATAAATGGTTTTTATTGGATTTCTCAAAGAAATGGCTTTTGAACACATTACTGATAATCTATGATTTGGCCAACACTTCGAATTTATTGCTGACTCACATGTCCGACACGACTCGCGTGTCCAAATGTGTCGACTTTCCTTTGGACACTTTTACTTGTATTGCTGAAAGTGTTATGTGGGTGTGTTGACATGTTTTTGTACCGTGTCAAGTGTGACATTCTGTTTTTTAATTGAATATTGTGTTTACCTCATTTAGACAACTCATATCCATGTCGAAACTGGACACGGGAATCCATATCCACAAATCATGATTACATATACTTTCTATTTTAGCCGTGTCCCCGTTTCTAAAGTTTGGGGGTTTGCCGTGTCCGTGTCGACATGCGACACTCGTGTCCGTGTCCACAAATCATAGCTAATAATGCTCTTATGAACTTTCAAGAAGATGATATGCTTATTAGGATAATACTTTGACAAATGGTTCTGATGTATATCCACGGCATGGTTTTAAATTTCGACCGAAATCCGAAATACTGAAATTTCGGATTTTGGTTGAAACTGAGACCAAAATTTCACGAAATTTCGAGTTTACCAGATATAATAAAATTTTACTTTTTTCCTATTACCGGATTTCGGCCGAAATTTTGGTTTCCGCCAAGGCCGAAATTGGGACCGAAACCGAAATTTAAAACCATGATCCATGGAGGATTTATGACGGTATGGATCTCTACTCCGAATGCCTCGATCGGTGGAAACAACTCTCCATAGTTATCAATTTTAAACTTGAAGACAATCTGCCAGGTTATCAATTTTCCGGAATTGCATTTTCTCCACCTAGGAGGGAATTGATATAGCGCAAATCCAGTCATTACTTCTATGAATTGGTTAAGATGGCCTTTGACGGAGAAAATCATTAATATTGGTGACTTATTTTAATATTCGGAATTTTTTTGGGTTTATAAACTCTATGTTAGAATTATATTCAAAATAGTCTTTTTGGTTTGTTTAAAGTTGGAAAGTGTCTTTAATTGTGAGTCATGTGACAAAGTTTTGGAGTAATAAAGGCCAGGTGTAATTTTCTTTTGAATGATAATAATGGTCAGGTAGTCAACATGAAGTTTATGGAAGTAGTTTTATCTTTTTTCTCTATTATTTTCTCTTTGAAACAACACCATACACTGCTCTTCTTCTTGTCTTTTATTGAGGTATGTTTTCCCCGCGTCACCCCCCGACCCCACGGTGTAAATATTGTCAGGTTCTGGGTCTCCTACCCTCCTCAGTTATGTTTTCCAGCAGTAGTACTGTGCCCGACCCACCCCGCAGCGGCCCACCCCTTGGGGATGCTGAAAGCGTGTCTACATAAGGAGAGTGATAATCCACATATATAGCCCAGGAATCTTCTCTCCCTTTCCGATATGGGATCTTACAATACACCCCCTTTGTGGCTCAGCGTCTTCGCTGGCACCTCCCCCTTCCTCGGGGTCCACTCCCTCGCTGGCTCACCGTACCGCGGGAGGTCCAGCTCTAATACCATTATGTCACACCCTGACCCCACTCTAAATATTGTTCGGTTCTGGGTCTCCTACCCTCGATTTTGTTTTCCAGCAACACTACTGTGTCGGGCCCACCCCACAGGGCCCCACACCTTGGGGATGCTGAAAACACCTTTACACAGGGAAAGAGAGAATCCACTTATATAGCCCTGCAATCTTCTCTCCCTTTCCAATGTGGGATCTTACGCCCCTCTTCTTAGAATATAAAACAAAGCTTTTGTGACGTCGTCTTCTATACGAAGTCTACCTAAAAAAGCAGAGAGATGGTAGTGTTCGTGAGGGGGAAAAAGAGAGATGGTTATCTCACTCTCTGCCTTCTGATGAGCACAACCCTGTGAAGGGCTTCTCTGGCTACCCGTCCACCCTCAAGCTTCCTTCCATTTTGGGGTCTTGGTTTAGTAAGGTCCTGCTCTTGCCACTTAAGCTTGGATGCAGTGATATGATGGAAAACATCACGGGAGAAAGAGGAACAAAAGTTCGGAGAGACGAGAAGAACTGGAAAAAAGGTGGAGTTCATTTTCAGCATTTAGGCTCCATTTCCTTTGAAGTAGAGGCGCAAAGCAAAATTTTGCGTTGAAAGAAACGGAGCCTTAAGAAAAATTGCGAGACAAACACATGTAAGTTGGTGGACATGCTGTAAAAGGGGCCTGGGATTTTTATTTCCCATAAATGTGCATCTACATATGCTGGTATTGTCATCCACTTTATGTATCATGGGTCTTGCATTTGTTATCAGTTGTACAAACCAATGGAAAAAATCCTGAACAGTTGTATATATATATATATATCGGAAAAGTGACCGTACTCGGTCGAGTAGATAAGCTTATCTACTCGGTCAAGCTAAAAACAATGGGGGCCCACATTGTTTGGGTCATCCAAGACATTCATTTCAAAGGCCCTTACCTACAAAGGGTGTCCACAAAAAATCAGATTCATAGGATCATCCTAACCCATCCAAATGTGGAGGGAAAAATGGGGAAAAATGGATAGACACAGTTTGTCCACAAATTGTTTGTGTGTCTCAACTGGGCTTCTAGTGTTGTCATGTTGTGTGTTCTGACTCCTCTGGTCCATCTTTGACACTGATAAATGTGTTTGTTCTATGTTACCTAGCTTTATAACTAGTTAAAATTTCACATTTTATGTTGGTATGATGATAATAGGCTTTATATTGGCATCATGTCTTTCTGGTAGGATACAGAAAGTGCTAATAGGATGGAGTCCCAGAAAACTCAATCTGTAGTTCAACCATCATCTGTGTCAACTGCCACTGTAACTTCTTGTCGAAAGAAGAAATCTGAGGACAGCAGTTTCTTGGCCGACTTGAGGGATCACATCGATGAATTTGTTCATGCTTCTATGGATGAACACAAAACATGCTTTCAGAAGACCATTCAAAAGGTTAGTAGTAACTTGCCACCCACAAGAACCCATACATGAGATGCTATTTATATGCATCTTCTTTCCAGACTGGCTTAAATTCATTTGTTTTTTATTGGATATTCTGGGCCTATTTCAGATGTTTGGAATGTCAAAGGTTGTTGCTGAGAGGAGTTCCCGCCTTAATGAAGTTGAAAGTGTTCTGCCTCTCCGAACAACGGTGTCTGAGTAGAATCTATAGAAGATGGTGAGTCAGATTATGATTTGCTTGTGATGGTTGTGTTTTTTGAAGTTTTAGATACTTTTTGCTTGGTGATTTGCTTGTATTTGATTAATCAACACATGAATATTATCACTATGCAGGATTCTGTAAACTGAACTTTTCCCAGTATATTAAGCTTGCATGTTTTGATTTTTATTTGAACTTTTCTAACTCTCTTGCTTGGCATCCTATTACCTTTAACTACATAAATTTTCACTGGTGGCCTTTTCATTCTGTCTTGTCCTGTCCCCTCGTCTCATTCTCCAATTCCTTTATATTTTCTTCAAGGAATTAGAGAGGTTCAGATATAACAGTTAAAGCTCTGAGCCCATGGATGCAAGTTGATGGGCCCTATCACATTACATGATTCCAACACTAAAACTTGTATTTATTAACATGGCTTCAACGAATCACTTATATATTACATAAGTGATGCAAGTGATGGGCCCTATCACATTACATGATTCCAACACTCCCCTCAAGTTGGAGTATGGACATCACTAATACCCAGCATGGAACAAATAAATACTCTCTGACTTCGACTAATTGCTTTGGTGAAAATATTGGCGCTTGATAGAGTCAAGAGGGGTAATTGACAAAAATAAAAAATAAAGCAGAGATGGAGATTGTAATGAAAATCATAAGGAGAGACTCACCTTCACCATATGTTAACATCGGAGAGAAGCATTTACAAAGACTAAATTACCATTATTAAAGGGGAAACAATAATATGGACAAAACACACGCAACTCATACATAGCAGATGTACATAACACATGACAACAGTCCCCCAAGCTGGGCTATACAAATTGAACATGCCCAGCTTGATACTTGTATCCTAAAGAAGAGAAGACCCTACAACTTTAATAAAGATATCAGCCAACTAATGTGATGATGCAACATAAAAAAGCACCAAGGATCCATCACATATCTACTCCCTGACTAAGTGGACATCCACTTCAATGTGCTTCGTTTGCCCATGAAGGATTAAGTCAGATGCAATACGGATAGTTTGCATCCCAACATTCCAGTATCCTTCAGGAGATCAATGGCATACTTCCATGGCAGAAAGAAACCTTTACTAGATTGAGAAACACCACGACCCGGAAAGAACTTCATGTTGCTTAAGTCTTTAGCTTCAAAAATCCTGCCAAGATCCCATTTCACATGGATGACAAAGGTGATATCCTACCCAGTGAGAATAATGGCATCAACATACTAGAAGAATTGCCCAACCAAATTTGATAAAGTAAAAACAGTTATGATTCGACTGAAATTCGTGAAATCACAAGTCACGCATCACTTTTGAAACAATGAAACCATGCTCGTGGTGACTACTTCAAACCATACATAGACTTATGAAGGTAAGAAACCTTCCAATCCTCCTCTTAAAGTAGAGAGCTAGGTGGAGGAATCATATACACCTCCTATGTGAGGGTCTCATGCAAGAAAGAATTCTTTACATCAAATTGGTGAAGAGCCCAACTCTGGTCGGAAGTAATTGAAAGGATCCGAATTGATGCCAACTATGCCACAAGAGCAAAAGAGGCATTGTAGTCAAGACCATATTTCTAGGCTAGGCCACAGGCAATGAGGTGTGCCTTTTACCTGTCAACAGTGCTATCAGAGTGATGCTTCACTGCAAAGAACCATCAAGACCCCACATGTTTCTTTCCAAGAGGAAGAGAAACCAGATCCCACGTATGATTGTGATAAGGGCCCCCATCTCCTCAATAACAACTCCCTTCCATGCAGGATGACTTAGAGTAGCATGAGCGATACGTGGAATAGATATAAAATCAATAGATGTGAGAAAGCCTTTGTAAGACGGAGAAATGGTATGATAAAACACAGAGTTGGCAAGAGGATGTGCAGTAACACACTGGTCCACTCCATTGTGAAGAGCAATAGGAAAATCAAGGTCAAATACACATTGGAGCCCTCCCATTGCAAAGAGCAATAAGCAATGAAGGTCGACACAACAGGAAGACAACCATATAGCAATATGCAAATCAAGCTCAGATACACATTGGCAACCCCCCCCCCCCCCCCCAACACGCGCGTGCGCGCACACACACACAGCGAAGAGCAATAGGAAAGTCAAGGTCATACACAATAAGAAGATCAACATGAGGGTCGGTATAAGGAATGGGAATCAGGTAAAGAATGTGAGATACCTAAAGGAGCTACCTTCACGGAGGAGTGAGGGAGAATCATGAGAGAGGAATGCTAATTCTGTCTAGCGAATATAAGTAATGAGCTCCCGAAATGGAGGTGCGATTCTTAGTGCTGGAGATGGAACTGGAGCAATAATATAAGTAACGGGCAGACACATAGGTAAATCACTCTCAGGCATAGGAAGATTAGATCCGTGCAAAACATAAGGTGTGTACTCATGAACAGTAACATCCATGGTGGTATAAAACTGATGAGAACAAGGATCAAAACACCAATAGACCTGAAAAAGCTAGAGTATCCAACAAAGAAACAACAGACATCAGTATCATCAAGCTTGTGCTAGTAAGACGAAGGTCATGGACAAAACACACATTCAAGGACACGAGGTTCAACCAAAAAACAATGATCAAGAGCTTGCAGGGTTTGAAAGGGAGTATGACCCTGTAAGGTACGAGAGAGAGTGATTAATCAGGTAACATGTCATAAGAAGATCCATTGACCAAAAAGAATTTGGAACATGCATACCATATAACAAATACCGAGTAGCATCTATAAGATACGTATTCTTACACTCAACTGCCCCATTCTGTTAGGGGGTGTATGGGACAAGAAAATTGATAAGCAAACTCGTGCTCCTGAAAGAAATAAACAAAGGAACGAAAGATGTACTCACCTCCGTTGTCATATCGGAGTGGCTTGATAAGGCCCTCCATACTAAGACAGAATTACGGCATAAAACATTTGAAAAATAAAAAATATCTCACCCTTAGATTTCATAATATACACCCTAGTAATACGAGAATGACGTCAGTTTCCACCTATTTCCCAGGGATGCACGATTTTAGTGACAACCAAACGGACCTGAGAGAAAAATAAAACTCTCCGATGGCATTTCTTTATACTATTGCCTATTAGGCAGCACCACCAAGAAATCACTATTACTAACAACATAAAAGGGTTAAGCGTAACACTAAATAATCCACGGATGAAAAGCTCCACCCACCCAAGAGAGCTTCAATCTCTGTGTGTGTGAATAACAGAAAAGTAAAATCAATCCCTTTTTGTTCCAGATAAGACTATAGCCATCCCGATTCTCGAAAAGACTACACTCCCTTATGTTGCTTCCATTGAAATTAAGCTTCAATGATTTCAGATAATGAATGTCAAGCCGGGGAGAAGAACCAACTTGTGTGAAACTCTCACCAATTGGAAATTACTTGATGCTAGCTTAAAGAACTCCTTTGAGAAACAACAAATAATTGCCAAGAGATGTCCACTCAAATCAATGTTCCCTCCTATCCCTTGCTATTCATAAATAAAAAAAATAAAAGAGATACAGTGTTTTCCTTGCTACCCAAGTCATCAAATGAAAATAGGAAAGGCCAAAGGAAAATTTTCACAATGTGATCCTTTGAGTTAGAGGGAGATGGGTTAGCCCCAAAAGTGAACCCATCAAGGATAACCCAATCCCTCATCTCATCACACAGTTTAAGCACTAATGTCCAAATAATGGGTGCATCAATCGTAAAATCATATAATCTAATAGATAGGACCCTTAACCTATATCACAAAGGCATCAACCAAATCTTTGTGGGTCACAAAGAATTCAACATTTGATTCTAAATTGATATCAAGGGATTGAGTATTTATTCAACACATAAAAGATTACATGCATGAAGATAGTAATATATTCTCTTCTGAGCATTCACAATAAGGCATACATGAAAGCAGAAAGAGTTCTATTTATCGCAAGGATCTCATCATAGATTGTCACTAAAAATAAGAACAAAAATCATAACAAAAAGAAATTCCAATGATAGATTATGTACCTTCTGAGAAGAGGAGAAAGGGATTGCAGGAGAAAGCCAATGTCTCGGTAAGCTAAGCTTCAAGAGGAATTTGGGGTGTAAATATCAAATTATAAGTCGGTTTGGCAGTCTTGACTCTTGAGTTTGAGTTGGCCTTTTGAACTTTCACGGAAAGAACATTCCAGAGTCTTGTAGGGTTGAGAAAACAGGGGAATTTTTCGGCTTTGGAGAAGAGGATTCCACGCAGGAAGTCATTTTCTAGGGAAAGAAAAAAAATTCCAATAAAATTTTTCCTTGCTGACAAATGATAATATATGTTTGTTATTTCATCAAAATATTATGGGTATTCTTGTTATGAAAAGATAATTATTCACGATTTGCTAGGGAGTTTCGCTTTAAGGCATTTCACGGCTGGTTGTTGCATGAGAGAGCAGCCACACAAGATCACTTTTTAGCCCGATGAGGCAATTGAAGTTTTGATGCATGTTGTTACTAAAAATTTGTAGGGAAAAATATAGTTACACCCCTCAACTTTCTGACAAATTCAACAATTACCCTATAGTTTCAAACTCAACGACTAGATCCCCTGACTTTTTAATGTGTAGAAGGTAGACCCCCTCTCGAAACACTATCATTCTATCAATGCTAATTAAGATCTATCTCGGTCGACTAGAGAACCTTCTCTATTCCGCCGACCAAAAACATAGTGGGCTCACATTGTTGGGATGATCCAAAGTATTCATTTGATGGGCCGTGACATAGATAGGGTTTGCCCAACAAATCAGCTCCATAGAATCATCCTAACCCTTCGATCTGTGGACGAACCATCAACTGAGGGGGTCTACCTTACACAAATTGAAACCAATGGGGGTCTACTTGTAACTTTTTAGACATTAGGTGTTAAGTTGAATGTGTCAGAAACCGCAAGGGGTCTAAGTGTATTTTTCCCATGAAAATACTTCCAATTTAGAAAACAATGTCAACAAACAGATGATAAAACCAACTCAGAATATGCTATCCTGATTACACATAAGGACATGTTTGCCAATCATGAAAAGCCCTTGAAAACCTGGGAAAATACTCAAATTGAGTAATTTTTCTCATACTCTCACCACTCCCACCGTCTAGAATCTTTTCCCGCTCCCTCATTCTTAGCTCCTCTTTTGCAATTGGGACCACCAATATAACAAAAATCAAGTTATATTCGAATGGGATTTGCTAAGCAATTTTGCGGAAAGCCATTTTGTAGCTCACTTTTGCAGGAGGAAACAGCCACACATGCTCACTTATTAGAGGATTTTGTCACAATCATTTAAGGCATATGAGGTGGCTGTTGTCTCCTGCAAAAGTGAGCCGCAAAATGGATTTCCGCAAAATTGGCAATGAGCTGGGTGTTTTTTTTTATGAACGACCAGATCAACGGATTTGATTACCTTAGAAACAAAAATAATTAAAAGGGAAATTTTAATTTATTTATAAAATGTGAATAAAAAGTTGATTCCGATTGGGGCGAAATTAGATTACCATCTCTTGAGGCAGGAAACTGATTCCAGAAGGTGTTATCAACCGCATTTGACTAGACTTATATGTCTACAAGTTGAGATCAACGGACTCAATCACGTACACGTGGCAAATGTGGCCCCCAAAAAATGGTTGAGGTCTTCATGGTCGGTAGGGTGCGCCATTTTCTTACCTGCAATCTTTTCATTCGGCTTTCATCTGTATTCTCTTTTCTATGATTTGCAAATCTATGCTTGTTATATTTCTTGAATTTTCCGCGCTAGGTTTTATCTTTTGAGTGATATGTTCTTCGTGTTTCTTGTGTCCTTGGCTCTTACATTCTAAATGCTATGATTTGCCCATGTTTCTATGTTCAATCCTTCAATCACTTTTATTTATTTCATTTGGATCGGAGGGCTAGGATCATCCTATGGAAATGATTGTTTTTGGGCACAACCAATTTACGCTGTGGCCCACTATATGGATGGTTTGGATCATCCTATAGTGTGGTGTGGTCCGTACAGTACTTTTTGAAAAAAAAATACGGGACTATAAGGACTTACACCATATAAAATCTCCTGTTTTTGCATCTATTATATTCTATAGCTAATCCTTTGGGTTGGGAAGCCATGGGAACAGAAAATATAGAACAAGAAAACCCATAAAAACTTTCCAAGAAAATATTACTCCGTAATTTTGTTTTTCCTAGGTCCAAACACTTCCTCACTCAGGAAATTCTGCATTATATATTCTATGCATTCATGTATAGGCCATCAAATTACTTTTTGGGAAGTGATATTTCTGCCCCTTTTTTTACTTGGGACAACCAGCTCCAATGTATCTATGGCTGCAGAGGGGTTGGTGTACTTCACGTGGGAAGGATTCAACGGCCCTGATTGCCACCTACACTGGAGCTGGCTGTCCCATGTAAAGAAAAGGGGTGAATTGATCATTTCCCTACTTTTTTAGTTGCCTATCTGTCCAATTCGCCTTTTCTTGTGAGATTGCATGGTATTATTTGGTACTTGTATTCTTTAACCATTCATTCAATTTGGCATATTGGAAATGTGAATCTTAGCACATGAGTTTTATCTCATGTACATTGTTCTGATTAACATTTTTCAACTATGTTAACATAGAACTTCTTTGGATGGTCAGATAAGGTAGACTATATGAATGGTACCAATTTCATATTTTCAAGGGAGCTTACCTTTGAAGTTCAGCTTAATTTGACTGGGAGGTTGGATGACCCATCTGGACCTAATTTTATGCTTAAGGACTCTTCCCAGAAGGAGTTCACTCCAATTTCTAAGGATTCTCTCAAATGAACCTAGATGCCCTCAAATGTTTAACCTCAAAACTCTATCCTAATCGATGTCCAGCTAACCATCTAAAGCTTGATCTTCCATGTGATTGATGAGTAGCACTGAACCTGTCCTCAAATGTTTGGTTATTTCTCTCGTTCCGTAGACCACAAAAAACAAAAAGGGCCATGGGCCACAATGCCCTTCCCATAGGGCCTAGATGATGACATTGCCAGCCCTCCAATAGCTTTCCTCTCGAGTTTGGCCGAGTCCACTCCAGCCGAAACTACTCAGAGACTTTCGAGCAGGTGAAGGCTGCCTCCTTGCAGTAAACAAATAGATGGCTACTGTCTCTTCTTCCTCGTTGCATATGTGCACCTATTAACCATTTGGAACTTCCTTTATTTCAGCCTTCCCGTTGTGTTTATTTTCTGCCGCACTGCTGTCCAGACAAATGCTTGTATCTTGCTTGGGACCCGTGCTTTCAACACTTTTCAAGGGAAGGACATAATCTCATGGGGGGTTGAGGAACCCAAAGCATGATTATACTTAATTACTTATACATATGTATTCATTTTGATTAACAATGAGCTAGCAAACATTTTCACTAAGGCACTTTGGTGGAAATTGTGGCGAACCATATTCAGTTGTATTGATAAAAAACTATTTCACCAATGTCGGGGACTCAAAAGTATCTTCACGCATATATTTTCATATATACTGTACTTACTGTCACTTTTAAAGCAGTCATTCTTTTATGGGATTATTACATTTACACCCTCTCTAGTTTGTGACACAGCCATTTCAACCCCTATAGTTTAAAAAGTGACAAAGACATCCCCTCTAGTTTCGTTTTGTTTAAGGTTTACCCCCTCAGCTGAAGGTTCGTCCATAGATTGAAGGGTTAGGATAATCCGATGGAGCTGATTTTTTGGGCACACCCTATCTATGTCAGGACCCATTGTTTGGATTCTGGTATGGGCCCACATTATTTGGATGATCCAAAGCGTTCATTTGATGGGTCCTGACATAGATAGGGTGTGCCCAAAAATCAGCTCCATCGGATCATCCTAACCCTTCAATCTATGGACGAACCTTCAGCTGAGGGGGCAAACCTTAAACAAAACGAAACTAGAGGGGGTGTCTTTGTCACTTTTTAAACTATAGGGGTTGAAGTGGATGTGTCAGAAACTAGAGGGGGTGTAAATGTGATTATCCCTTCTTTTATTCTTTTCACTTGTCGACCTTTTTGTTTGACGTGTAACCTTGTCTCTCCTACGTGTCTTTCCCATTGATCTAAAGCCTTTGAAAATTCATTCCTAAAAAATTTTAGCAGCTAAGCACTGATAACTTATTTTGCTTCAGATTTTGAACTAATTTTTGTTCCTAAAAATCATCTGTTGAGACACAAAAATAATATATGACTAGTGCTTCTTGTCTTGCATGCCTACTCATATGAACTCCCAAATGCACAGATAGGAACCCAAAACACAATCCAATGTTGAGAAGATTAATTACTAGTCAGAGACCATGTGTTTTGAGTTCATTGATGGTGACTATGTTTGTAGGTCATTGATAGAAACTAAGCTACGAAGTGGAACCACGCTTGTTGTGGATCGTTATTCTTATTCCGGTGTGGCTTTCTCAGCTGCAAAGGGACTTGACATTGAATGGTGTAAGGTGAAGTTACCTTTAACAAGCAGAGTGCTACTAGCATGGAGCTTTTTTTTTGCTTGGTTGAGTCATACTATACAACAGGTTTGCAGGCAACGGAGATGGGGTTGCTGGCTCCAGATCTTGTCTTGTACCTTGACATAACACCAGAGGTAGGATATGATAGAACCCTCATTTTCTGGAACTTCCAAAATGCCTCTACTCTCAAGAACAGTGCTCCAAATATTCTTGCAAATTTCTAAATTTTTTTCGCATTTATATTTAAAAATTTAAGTGCTTCACGTTTGTCATGTTTTCAGTGGTATATTTGATGCTGATAGTGGGCAAGCATTCTTGAGAATAACCGAAATACCTGCTTTGCAAAAAAGATTTCATCAAATGCTAGTTTCTTCCTTTGTCTATTTTATGATTTTGTCTTCTCATTGACTAGCTGCCTCTAGCCCGTACTTTTCTATCTACCATTTAAATAGAAAAACAGATGTTCTTTATATCCTTATTCAAACACAGTTCTCTTGATTTTTCTGGTTGACTGCTTCTTCCAATAATTTGTATTTTAATTCTGAATTTTCTTCTAAAATTGATAATATTCAGAAAGCAGCAGAAAGAGGGGGCTATAGAGATGAGAGATACGAGCAGCTCGAATTCCAAAGGAGAGTTGCACAACATTGTTGTATCCTCCATGATGAAGCATGGAAGGTAATTCTCGGATCTCTATCTCTGATCAAAACCTATTGCAATGTTTGCTTGTTAATTCATCTGCTCATGAATTCTGAAATGGATTTGTGGGTGGTTGTTTACTTTTATCTGTTCTTCAAAGACAAAAATCTGACCATTTTTGCCTCCTTAGGCCCTGTTCGTTTGAGATTGTGGCAACAGACCATCACCCCACAATGTAACTTTGGGTCCAATAATCGGATTGGGGGGGGGGGGGGGGGGGGGGGGGCAATCGGTTGTCATAATCCCAAACAGACAGGGCATTAGTTTAATGCTTACCGCTATAATTGATTAAGCCAAGACAGGGATTCAAACCGACTCTTTAGTTGCTCCCTTCTGACTGGGCTTGCCAACTCCATCATTATCAACACCTTTGTTTTTCTCTTGAAAACTTTGCTTGGTGGTTAATTTTATTCAACTTGAGTATGTCAGAAGCCAAGGAAACAGTATTTTCTATCATCATTTCCCCTTTTGTAGATCGTCTCGTTTAGGTATTTGCCCCTTTAAATTGCAGGTTGTTAATGCTTGCCTTCCCATAGAGGATGTAGAGAAACAGCTAAGAGAACTTGCACTGGAGTGTGCTACTACATGCCAAAAAGGTAAACCTCTCTCACAGCTCTGGTTATAGAAAATGGCTGCATTACCCATATACTACTTCTTCTTCTTCTTCTTCTTTTTAAAGGTGCATTACCCATTTACTTCAACCAAATGAATGCCTCTCTACCAAACATTGGCCTTTTCCCTTTAAAGAACATCTGTTTTTTTACCCTCTCAGTTTTAGGAATAATTTTTGATATGTACTTTTGAATTTCTCACCAGATTTGCAATCATTTTATGAGAGATTGTCGATTTGTATGTAAAACTTGGGTTTAATTTAAAAGAAGTTGGGTTTATTTTGGGATATTTTCAAGATTTTTTTCAATTATCTGGAGAATTTTGTAACTACGACGGTTAGATCTTCATAGAAATGCCAACAGGAAGAAGCTTTACCATATCTGAATAGTTAGCCTTTCAAAGTGGACTTAAAATTGCAAATAAAATTAAATTAAAATAGTATTGTTTATCAGATTTTAGTGCTACCTAAAGAGTGCCCAAGGCCCTGTTTGTTTTGGATTTTGAGAATTAATTTGATCCCAAAACTACTGGTCATCGGAAAAAATTGGCGTTTGGTTGCAGTGAAAAATCGATTATGGACTCGAATATTTATTAAGGCCCTGTATGTTTTTTATTTTGAGAATTGATTTTTATTCCAAAACTGATTATTAGTCTAAATTAATTATTCATAATTGTTTTATTAGTATACTTGCGAGGTAGTTGCTCAGGCAAGTGTCATCTCAAAGAGAACTAGTACTTTCAATCATTTTGTACTAATTTTACTTGCAACCATGAAAAAAGTTCCATGGAGAAATTGTGTACCCACCCACTAGGCCACTATGAGAGATGCATAGAAGGCTTGTGAGAGAGATTTGAGAGGGGGATGACTGAGGATAGAAGAGATGGGGCTGGAAATCAGATAAACAAAGTATTCACTTTCTATAATTTTCCCTGTTTTACAGCCCTTTATCTACTCACTACCCATTCAAATCTCTCTTTCTCTTCCACCTCATTTCCCTCCTCCCTTACACCAAAAATGTTAAGAGAAAACGGTTCCTACACACTTGTGTAGATAAGTTATCTACACACTAGGTTAAAATACAGTGGGGCCCACATTGTTTGAGTGATCCAAAGCAGTCATTTGAAAGGCCCTCCAATAGATAGGGTATCCACAAAAAATCAGATCCATAGGATCCTAACCATTTGAACTGTGGACGCAAAAAATGGACCAATTTGTGAAGGTTTATATACGTCCATTTGACCTCCACAAATCATAGGGTTAGGATGATTCTATGGATCTGATTTTTTGCATGGTTGGCAGCCATGGAAAAAAAAAATCTTTCAATTTTTTATATACATTGTAATTGACTAATCGGATTGGATCCAAATTTGAGATATTCAATTTTCTGCCGAGAACTAATATATGAAGGATGTGTTTGGAATTTGGATTGCTGAAATGGGGAATTAGAATCGGGGATAATATCACCCGATCAAGGTGTTATCAACGGTATTTGACTCGACTTATACCTACCAGTTGAGATCAATGGACTCAGGCACGTACACGTGGCAAATGTGGGCCCCAAAAAATGGTTGTTACTTGTTAGGAGGTGTTCATTCATTTTCAAATCCGGTCGACAAATGTCAAGGAGGTCTTCATTTCATGTTAAAATCCCGTCAAAAAATGTCAAAAAGATTTTTCTCTCTCAGCTATCTGAGTGAAGAGAGTTAGTTGATTCCTACCCGCATCTTCCGGTCTAAGAAAATCAAAATCAAAATCTCTCTCTCTCTCTCTCTTGTTTTCTTGGGTTTTTGGCAAATCAAAACCCTAGGTGCGCCATTTTCTAACCTGCAATCTTTTTCATTCGGCTTTGATCATTATTGTCCGTTCTATGATCTGCAAATCTATGCTTGTTGTAGTTGTTGTATATTCTAAGCTAGGGTTTATCTTTTGAGTGATATGATTTTCTTGTTTCTTGTGTTCTTGCTTCTTCCATTCTAAATGATTTGATTTGCCAGTGTTTTAATTCTATGTTCGATCCTTCCATCATTTTATTTATTTATTTATTTATTTTCAAGATCCTTACAGGCACAAATGTAATGATTCATTTTATTTTCGAAATCTAAGGGCATAGATATTGATGCTGTTATCGCATACTAAGGGTGCGTTCGGCAACCATTCTCTTCATTCTCATTTTATAATCAAGAATGAGAATGGATTTTTTTTTGTTTGCTTCTGGCGATAGAATTGCGTTCGGCAAACTCATGTCCAAGAATGAATTTTTTGTTTTTTAGAGCAGAATGGTGTTCGGTTGTGACAAAAAAGAATGTATTTTGATTCTTTAACATATTTAAATGGATCAAATCAATAAAATTTTGACCCCTCTAAAATAGTCAATACCATGGTTCTTACTCTGTTAATGGAGACTGCAACTCGAGTTGGGTTGGGTTAGGTTGAGGCCAACCTGAACCCGGCCCGAGGAACCATTGACTCAACCCGAACCCGACCCGACCCCACCATTTTGACTACTAATATTGGGATGCGTATAAAGATGCGTACGGGAAAACATGGAGTTAAAACCTATGAAATCATCATCTTCAAGTTTGTAACATCTCAACTGAACTAATAAATGGAACTGAACTCTAACAAAGTTGGATGAATTCGTAATTATTCATGCTAAACATTCCATGTCCAACATAATGAGATCAAGCTTGGGGTGACTACCTTACCCAAAACACCCTTAAGCCAAAGGGTGAAACAAGATTGCCCAAAAATGCATGCCTTCAGATGAGCAGTGCCTTCTATTTTGATTGAGGTTCAAGAAACTTGGGGTGCCTACCTCACCCAAAACACCCTTAAGCACTCCTAAAAATCTTCTTACCGTAAGTTCATAAAATCCAAAGACTAATAATAATAATAAGAGTAACACATGTTCATAAATTCTAAAACAATGAACAATAAAAAATCACACATTCTTATCATCTTATTGGCAACTGAGGCAGCCCACGCTCTCTAGCCATTGCATTTGCTATAAAATCTCTAAGTCGCGTCATCTCTGTAGGTCGCTCTGGCTCGTCTTCATCGTCTTCATCGTCTACATCTTGAACATCCAAAACGACATCTTCATGACCAAAATGTATGAACTCTCTATCCAACTGCATTTCGTTTCTAATAAAGTTGTGAGTGTACATGCTGCCAGGACTATAAGCCTTTGCGTATGAAGCTTGAAGGTGGCATTAACTTTAGAATCGGAAAACGCTTCAAAGCACCAAAACACCGCTCAATCACGTTACGCAATGATGAATGCCTATAATTGAATAACTCCTTCGCTCCGGTAAGATTTTGACCTCTACGCCTAAATTCTGGTAAATGGTAAGTCTCACCACGGTAAGGTGTCAAATAACCTGGCGTACTTGCATATCCAGAGTCCACGACATAATATTTACCTAATATGATTGAATAAAGGAAACGTAAGAAAGCAAATTATATATGAAATATTTTAATCATACAATATTAAAATAAATAAATACCTTGGGGGGGTGTGGAAATTTCAATTTTTCATTGGTTGTTGCTTCAAAAAAAATCCTACTATCATTGGCCATGCCTTCCCACCCAGCGTAAACAAATGTAAATTTCATATCGAATGAGCATGCGCACATTACATTCCGAGTTGTACTGGTTTTTCTTCGTCGATAACGAATCTGCTTCTTAGCAGGCATAGAAGCACTAATATGTGTGCCATCAATCGCACCGACACAATTCTATAAAGTAAAACATATATAAGTAAAACATTTAACATCAACTAATAGTATGAGATTAAAGGATGATCTAATTGGAAAAAAAAACTCCATACCTTAAACCATGGATAGTACTTAGGATTCGTTAGAATTTCTGCCGGAATGATGTCAAATGAAGGAGGCACAATAATTTATTTTCCTAACTTTAAAATCGCCCTCAAAACTCGTTTAAAATGATGACATACAGTATCTCCGGAACTCTGAAACCGCTCAGCTACAATCTTATTATTTTGGCGGTGCCCTAACACTGTTAAGAACATTGCAACTTGCTCTTCTACTGCTACCTATCGCGAATCGTGTAGGAAACCTTTTATCTTTAGATTGTTGCACAAGTTTTGAAAAACATGTTTTCCATTCGCAAACAACCGTAACATCTATCAAGATGTCCATTAAGCATCTCCCTTACCCACTCTGCACCAGTCAATTTTCCATCCCTACATGGTTGTCGACTGATGTATGAATGACAATATTCATTTATTACAGTGACAAAATGAATATCTTTATCATCATCATAAGCTTCCATAATATTGTGGGAATCAATTTTAAATGCTGCACCAAAAGTAAGTATGTTACCAAAGTTAGAAATAAATCATACAAACAATGTAAAATAATTACCAAAAGAAGAAACAACGTTCATTAATATAATGATTCAGCTATAACATGAAGAATTAAAAGTATTCACGTTATGCATTAAACAAAATAATATCATCATCCAATAGAAACTAGAGAAAATAAATATGACTAAGCACACTGTCATCCATAACATAATATCCAAATAACTAATAAGTTCATAGGGTCATACAACTCTAGAAGAAAACAAGACATAATATAATCAAAAGAAAGTTCCTAACTAATATAAACTAATGATGGCCACTCGTGCATCATAGGAGTTGTTTAAGCAAGAGCAACCTCTTCTGTTGCGTTGCCCTTATGAATACTTGCCTCCAATCTGCATCTCGGAACAACTTCACCCCATTCATCCACTCTTCATCACTTACTTCCATATCATTCAAAATAGCTACACACTTTCCAATGGAGTTAGGATCATCATCTGGCTTTGTGGTTCCAGATGTGGCTAAAAATTTAGCATTATAGTAAGTCGTCCTCGCTTTATTCACATCATCCCAGTTCTCTAGACTTTCACCAAATTCTGCACTCTTATTCCTTCCTCGACGAAGTGCGTTGGGTGTTCTATCACTTCTTCGTAGGCGAGTCCCTCCATGAGAATCATTTTCATTTCCAGTTGGATTGGCATCAGCATTTGGGATTTCATCCACATTTAGTTCCTCATCTGCTCTAATGTCTGTAAATACATGAACATCAACGTCATCATCTGATTCTGGTGGATCCTCGGCATTCCCAATAGCAAACTCCCCATTGGCGGTAGTATCACCGTATATGATTTGCAAGTCCATCCAACGAGGACATCCAAACTTCTTAAATCTTGAAGCAGTTGGGTGTTCCTGAAATATCATTTAAGTAATTAATATTGTTACATACAAAAAAATTAACTAAATCAAATTAGCATTCTATAATTAAATAGTAATATTTACCTGAATATATGTGTCCCACACCGAGGCCTCTGCAGTCACAGTCTTAGTGATTGGGTTCCAACCAAATCCTGTAACCTCAAGAAGTTTCTTAAATTCCCTATAATCTTTCCTCAACTTCTGAAATTTATTCTTAAACTGCATAGAAGTATAGTTATGACTAGTCTTATCGTAAAACTTTCTCCTTATGTCATTCCAAGCCCGTTTTGTAAATGTCGTCGTGCACCTACTTCCCTTCTTCACCTCTTCCACCATTAGGTCTATGAAAACATTAGTATCCCTTACACTCCATCTTGCAGACTCTCGTTCTTGCAAATTTTGGCTATCATCCCTTCCAACAGCAATGGAATGATTTCCGGCCATCTAAAATATAATTAAGAATAAGAATTGTTATGTCATTAAAACTAAATTGGGCATATTGTCTAAATTTTTAAGTCATCTAAAACAGGAAATATTTAAAAATGGTTGCTTCAAAATAGTATATAAAGTTGTGTAATTTCCTATGATATAAAAAATCAACAGAAGGAATACAAATATAAAATTTGGGAAATGATACAAACGTTCAGATTTGTTGTAGAAAGAAAGGAATATATCTAAGCCATTACACAAATACACATTTTATCATGGGCTAGTTTCATGGTCAGCTCTGTAATTGAATAAGAGCAAGCATATAATGCCCAGCTTAAAATCTCTAATTAGCATCCGTATTTCAACTAATTGAAGGCTAAGCAGTAGTTAAACTGCAATTGAAATGTAGGAGTAATTGTGAACATAATCAATTGGCTTAAGTTTTGGAATAGTTAGAGTGCTATGGCAGGCAATTATATGATTCTAGTTTAAATTGGACATCCTACATGTATGCTAAAAGAATGTCTTACATGCATTCGTCTTGTGCATTTACATACTTCTGCAACATTTACAAGATTGTCTTTGAACAGTACTATCCATATTCAAAATATACATTCGATGGAATTTTCACCTTTTTAGATATCAGAATATTATTTTTCGTTATTTAGATAGCTTATGAAAGCTTTTCATCGAAAACAAAAGGTTACTGTGAAGTGGACCTATTTATCCTGCAAACAGATGGAAGAACGATGGTGGATCCTGAAAAAAAGACTACTTTATGTTCTCTTTTGAGGATGGAATTATCTGCTTTAGGGATGTTACTCTCGTTCACTCCATAAAAATGAGGAATTATCTGCTTATAGGCCCTATTTATCCAAAGAGAAACTTGAGGTTGCCATTTCAATGATCCAGATCATCCGTAAACAAAATGAATTAGATATACCCATCTCTAACTAGCATCCAAGGAAGAGAAAGATCTAACCTGATTTTTTGCTCGGCGATTTGGAGATCGATTGAGTTGAGGAGGCTTCAGCTAGTCGGTCACGTTTGAGGAGGTGGAAGAAGAAAGCTGAGGAGAGATATATGCAGAGGAACGTGAGTGGGTAGTTACAAGGGGCTTCACGATAAACTCATTCCAGCTATTTTCGGAAGCAACAAATAGTCGCTCCATAAAATTTGCATTTAGAATGGTGAGATCCCATTAAAATAGGGTTAGTTAATGGATAACGAACGGCATCTTTGGGATTTTTTATTTTCTTCATTCCACGCACCTAAAAAATGGGGTGCAGAATGGTTGCCAAACGCGCCCTAAAGAAACTTTGTAAGTAAGTAACCTTCTTCTAATTTGGGAGAATTTATATGATGGGTGGCCGTGAAAACACGTGAAGTCTAAAAAAGTAGGTACGACCCACTTTTTTTTATGAACCAAACTGTTCATCTGTTTGGGCACAACGTAAATAGGTTGTGCCCCAAAAATCATTTCCATAGGATGATCCTAACCCTCCGATCTGAACTGATCTGAATATGGGGATTTCCAAAAATCATTTATGGAATCTTCTACAGATCGGAGGGTTAGGATCATCCTATGGAAATGATTTTTGGGGCACACCCTATTTACGTTGTGCCCAAACAGATGAACGGTTTGGATCATGAAAAAAAGTGGGCCGTAGCTACTTTTTTAGACTTCACGTGTTTTCACGGCCCCCCATCCTATAAATTCTCCTAATTCGGAATGTAAAATACATCAAACAAACTTCTAGGGCTTCATAATATAACAAACGTCTGTTCCTAACGTAATTTGAGTTGCAAAAGACTTCAAGTTAGACCTTGTGAAGGTCAATGATATTCACCTTTGCTCATATGTGCACACCTTTCCTTTTCTTGTGGATAAGGTTATCCCTTAAGTGGGCCTATCACAGCTATCTTGCTACATGATATGCAAAATCATTTGGACACTTTGTTATTGTACAACTCATGGTTTTGTTGACAAATTGGTTAGTAGTAGCTGGGGATGTGTTAGGCTAGTCAGTTGAAGTTGGGTAAATTCAGTCCATAATCTTTTACAAATTGGGTTAACCTTTGGCAAAGAGCAGCAAGCTATTGACCTATTAAAACAATAAGATTGAAGGAACCATCATTCAAAAATAAAATAAAAAAATTGAAGAGACCATATCATTGTCTAGACCTCAAAAAGTATGGATGGTTCCATGTAGGTTAAGGCAATAAAGTTGAAGAATCTGATGTCTAATATCAACAGTGGGGAAGGATGGTATATGTGTTGAAAAGATGGTAGGGAAGAGGGGTTTCTGAATGTGATAACATGATGATTGTGGCATGGAACATGGTTTAGGAGCAGGGGAGGAGGAAACAACTTTGGACTTCTTAATTTTTGTGGGGTGAAAACTAGAATCCATTGACCTTGCTACCATTCACTGAGTATGGGTTATAAAAAATTGTGGGTGGGTTATTTTACCATCCTTGGGTCTGGTGGAAGGACTTTGATTGTATGGAATAAGGAGAATGCATATTGCAATTTCCATGTTTGAGAATTTTCAGTCCCTAAATCCTTCACTTGTGGAGAACGAATTTCATTTTATTCTGTTTGGAATTTATGAACCTACTAATCCTCATTTTAGGGTTTTCGGAGAAGTTTATTAGCATTAAGGTTTGTAGGCCTAACCTATGGTGCTTAAATGGTGACTTCGACACTTTTATTAGGATTATAGGAAGACGCGAACTAGTAAAAACTACCTCAAGTATGTGAAAGGTCTCTTATTTAGCTTGCATAATGAGCTCATTGTAGCTCGAGATGACAGAGATAAGGTTGTAGCTGAGGGAGATTCTCCCAATGTTATTCGGTGGCTAACGGACCACACAAGCCTCCATGGAGATTTGACAATTTTTTTATGAAATGTTCGACATAGCTAAGTTAGGTGGATTGAATTTCACCATGTTCGGCATTCGGCAAATGAGGTGGCGGATGGCTTGGCTAGAGTGGGTGTATCACTTGAAGTGTTGGCTCTTTGTGATGAGCTCCCTCCTTGAGTTTCTTTGTTGTTGTATTTTTTGTCTTGTTTCTTCTTGTCTCTTGTTCGGACCATCTCGGTCGTCTTCTTTGTACTTTAATAAAATTTGGCTACCTTGTTCCAAAAAAATAAAATAAAATAAAAATAGAATAACAAATGCAATAATGAAAAAGAATGATCCAACGGCTCGGATCACATCATCTTACTTAACTACTTTAACTCTTAATATGGAGAAAAAATATAGTTGTCTACAAATATGGGATAGGTTGGGGGGGATGAGAGTGTGAGGACTGCCCTAGAGGTAGGGGCTTAGGGGAATGAGGTTTATCATAATCGTTGTGTGTGTGTGTGTGGGTGGATGGGTGGGTGGGGGGGGGGGGGTTGGGGGGTCGGGGTAGGGGCTTAGGGGAATGAGGGTCATCAAGATTATGGGAGCATCTTTGGTTTGATAGATTGTCATTGTGTCATGCTTTCTTGAGACTATTTAGGATTGCCAATAATATAAATGTTAGTATTACAGATTGTTGTAAAGGAGAGGGTGCTTTTGGGATGGGTCTTTAAAAGAATCTTAAAGATGTCGAGCTCGAGTTCTTATTGTAGTTTTTAAGGTCTGTAGTCCCTCCCCACTTCTCCCTTTTAAAAAATATGAGAGTTTGGATGTACGATTGTAATGTGAGTGTCTTCTCTGTTAAGTCTTTATTTTCGTATCTTGTTTCAAGTTTGGGATCGGCCTCCCATTTTCTTTCCCTTGGGATGCCTCGGTCCCTCCTTCTATAGCAACTTTCTCTTGGGCGTCATCAGTTAATAGCTTGAAAACTTTTTGATATTTCAAACAAGAAATGTCTTACGTACAAGAATTGTCTTATGTAGTGGCTATTGACTTTGGACATCAAAAACTTTCTAATCTTTATGGCTCTGTCTATAGAGAAGTTTTATGGCTTCTAGTTTAATGAAGTGTTTTGGAAATGGGATTTCTTGTAGCTCCTCATCAAAGGATAGGATTGTGTCAATATGTATCCCATCCCTAATAAATTACCTCAACTTGAACTTTGATGGTAGCTCTAGCAGCATCAAAGGGCTTGTAGGCATTAAGGGATGTTAAGGAATGCCAATGGGAGTTCATCAAGTTCTTCTTAGCCCTATTGGATTTTCACAATGGACTTAACTTATTCAACTTGACTTTTTTGGCGGATTGACAATGACTCTTCGAATGTTATTGCTTGAGCGGCATGATTCAGCATAATCCCTTTAGATTGGCTAACTTCATCTTAGAGATTACTATCATCAGTCCATATAAGTCAAAGATGATGTGGCATCAGCACTTGTTGTCTGTGAGGGAATCACTTGGATGGCATGGTAGTGTTAGGGATGGATCTTGTCGTATTCAGCTTTGTTACAAACCAATAACTTAGTAACAAGGCCGAATAGATTTGGGAAGATTGCAAAACCTGAAATTTTTGATATGATTAATAGAACTTCTGAAATTTAACTTGATTTGTCCTTGATCATTTCAACTGCTGATTGGAGATTTCAAACTGGCAGTTCTTGAGTGGCTGGAAATTTTCATTGCTGTTCATGGGAAGATGCAATGCAAGGGAATCTACTTTACATTTTAATTTTGAAAGAGCAAATGGGAAAAGTGCATCTTGCATCATGAGGTTCCTATATCTGAACTGAATTTTGAAACAATCAAATCACACTTGATTTTTATGTAAGGAAAAAATGGCATCTCTAACATAACTACTTAGTCCACATTTCTCTCTTGATTGACATTTGATAGTTGTCAAGACTATATCTTATTAGGTACTTTCCCTCTAAGGATATTCTTGTATAAAATGTCTCGAACTTACTCTATTTTCACAGAAGTGTACAAATCTTAGATATAATGTTCAAACTGTTATGTAAAATGCACCTACCATGCTGCGGAAACAGCCTCTCTGCAAAGTAGGGGTAAGGCCGCATACATCTAGCCCTCCCCAGACCCCGCAATGGTGAGAGCCTCGTGCGCTGGGCCTGCCCTTTAACCATTTAATTCCTATGTGTGCAAGAACCAACATTTTTACTGTTGCAGGTTCTGTGTTGTACAATAACGTCCAACACAATATGTCAGGCATGGAAGTCAATGATACCAAAGAACATGAACATGTGGAGAATACTGTCGCAGAGCAGGTTGATGGAGAGTTCCCTGAGAACGATCCAGAACATTCAGATGAAAGGAAGGATAATTCCATGCCCTCGTACCAAGAGGAGGTAATATGCATTCTTTAAGTTATTTTCATTTTGATACAATGCAAGATTGTATATGTGCAGTGTTTATGGAAATTCTTGTATTAATCAAGTTCAAATGATCTATATTCTCAGTCTTTAGATTGTTTGTGTGCAGTGTTTATGGAAATTCTTGTATTATTTAAGTTCAAATGATCTATATCCTTAGTCTTCTGTTTAGTCTTGTCCTAATTTCATATTATTGGATTTTAAACTAGTGCTATCTGCAAATATGTCTTCTGTAGGAAACAATAATCAAGAAAAAGTACGGAGGAATGTTACCCAGGAAACCACCACTCATATCCAAGGTAATTCCGCTCTCTTCTTATGTGCAAGTTGAATCACTGATACCACTACATCGTGCATTTCGACTGTGTAGAGCCTGAATGATATGCTAAATGTGGTAGAGTGATGATTGGGCCATAAATAATAAAATTTCATTTTTATTACTTTAGGACCATGAACGTGCTTTCTTTGATTCTGCTGATTGGGCATTGGGAAAGGTACTTATAACATATCCTAGTTTCCTGTATTTATGCTTCATATGTAAATTTGAGTAGGTCTATGTTGAAATAAATGCCTAATGTTTTCCCCTTTAATGTCTAACAGCAAGGAGCAAAGCCCAAAGGACCACTTGAAGCACTTCGGCCGAAATTGCAGGTACTAATGTTAGTTTTTGCTTCTGTCGTGTTTTCTTTCGAGACCATGTACTTAAATTCTCTCGCTTGTGACCCATTTTACCTAACAAGGAAAGAGCGGTTTAGTGCCCCAAACAAGTTGTATTGTGTGTGTGTGTGTGTTTTTTTTTTTTGGGGGGGGGGAGGAGAGATTGTTTCTAAGCTCGAGCGTCAAAATTTCATGTGAAAATACGCCTCTGAAAATACATTCTCACACCACATGATTCCTACCACTAAATGCCATTTTTTTTGGTATAAAAGCCTCTGAAAGCCTCTGAAAAAGCATAAAATGAAATGCACCATCATGTAAAGGAAAAACCTTATCAATACATGTGTAACTCATACATGCAAACACAATTGTAGCATGTGAGTTCATGTACCCATCTACATTTGTAGGTTCTGATATCTCATTTTCTCTTTTTTACATTTTTGCTGTATCTGTAGCCTACGCCACACCAGCAAGTTCGTTCCAGGCGATCAGTTTATGCTCCCGCAGATGATGAAGGTATGTATGACATTTCAGCGTAGGCTAGTATAATCGGCATTTTGAACAACTTAGGCCCTGTTTGTTTTGGATTTTTAGAATCCATTATGGATCCAAAATTGATTTGTGTATAATTTTGAACTCAAACGATTCTCAAAATCCAAAACAAAAAGGGCCTTGAGAAGATCCCCCGCTTTTACTAGAGAACAAATTCATTGCACCTTGGTTTGTTACAGATGGAGGGAATCCTGCTTCCGAGGATCCAATCAGCAACTAGTAGTTGCCAACGGTGAGTTCTTCACTTTACCAGCTCTGGTGATCATTGGTGAGATCTTTCTCATTGCTTCCTCGAATAAATGTTACAATGGCTTTTGTGTTTAATATAAGAAAGAAGTGGTGCAGTTCTGCACCTGAGGCTTGTGCTCCTGGACTCTTGCTAGTGTTCCCAAGTTTTTATACTCAGAATGTACTATTGTTCACCTGTGGAGCTGCAGACATGTTATCCTTAGTAGGGGCTACAAACCTCTGATTTTAAAGATTTCATTTGGGAAATCATATCCACACTCCTATCTTTTGATAATGCAAATACCCTCTTTATTTTACGCTTCACCCGGCCAATCAAAATTATTGAATAAAGTTTCTAAAAATAAGGTGTGCCCATATCTGTTTCTTTTTTTCTTTCAGGCACTTCAAATCCAACTACATAGATCATCTATATCTGCAACATTCTTTCTTTTTTTTCAATGATGAGTAACTTTTATTAAAGGACCAAAAAGCCCAATGACAGAGGTGGTCAAGTAAACACCACTGAGACAGAAACAGAGGAAGAGAGATACGAGAATAAGTGCGATAAATGTGTTAGGAAAATCAAAAAAGTTATACAACTATTGAAGTAGCTCCATCTTTACTCTGGAGCAGCTCCATGGCAATCCCTGAACGTTCAAGAGCATTAACCTCTGAATTAGCATGGCGATCCCTAAACGTTCAAGAGCATCAGCCTCTGAATTAGCTGATTGTGTGACATGTATTTAGTATAATGTAAAATTTTGGAGAGATAGATAGAGATTCCCCATCATCTCAACCATATGTGTACACAATCAAGCATGGTTGTAGATGGTGATCAAAGGGGGATATTATTTCATTCTCGAAAATGTACATAATAGATGTGTGCCTAATGTTTATCTACATAATTCTTCTTATAATACAAAGATCATTATTACTACAAACCGAGGGTGCTCATCTGGAAGAGGCTAGAATGTGGCAGACATCTTCAAAAAATACACAGTAATGAATGTTGTTCGTGCATTGTTAAGGGGCTGCCGTTGATATTTGATCCATTAACACTTTCTAAGAGGCAAATCTGTCAGCAATGAGCGTAGAGCAAGTAATTTCTGCCTTTTAAAGAGTTTGCATTGTTCTCTTTTTAATTTTATGGTGGAGTTTGTTATTTTCCGTTTTCCTTAAAAGAGAATTGAAGTGTACTTTTAGCTCATATTAGTAGTATATGAGTCTTGCATTGCATCTTTTTTCTAATCCCGGCCCAGTTTGTTCTGGTTCTTTGGGAATCCATTGCGAGTCCACAATGGATTATTGGAATCAAAATTAAATGTAAGTTTGATTCAATAATCAGTTTTGGATTCACAATCAGTTTCCAAAATCCAAAACAAATTGGGCCTAAGGCTCCATTCCTTTCGACATAAAATGGGCTTAAAAACAAATTTTAGACTCATTTTTCCACTTAAAAATAGGCATGAGATTTGTTTAACGAAAGAAATATAGCCTTAATTAAAATTAATAGATTTTACAATCCTAAAAAAGAGAAGAAAAATCCTAAAAATTACATAAAACAATCCTAGAAAAGAGAAGAAAATTTGAAAAAACTAGCTAATAGGGGTTGAGCCTCTAGCTCAATTCGTTGAGGCTTTGGTTTTCAACCTTTTCAATGCCAGGAAGGGAAGAAAGAATAATCTCGACTGAACCACTCAAATATCTGATTTTCAATAAGCTACTGATATTTGCCCTACCTGTTCTGTTAATGGAACTAACTCAACTTGTCTGTAATTCTTTAATTAGTTGATAAAAACTATTTTCATTCCAAAAAAGCTCTCACCAGCCAATTAGATAATAAAAGGCAAGGTGAGTTAGTCCCATTATCAAAACATGGTAGTGCTTATATCATTAGCCTTTCAATATCAAAATAAATGGGAATGATGGTCACCATCACTATCCCTGACTAAGCAAGTGTTAGCCAGATCATGTTAGGCCACGTTTGGATACCCACAGCTTTTAGATTTGGATTTCTCACATTTGCAGTTGAGATTTGGAACTGTGTCATATCCTTAGATTTCCAAATCATCTACAACAGTGGGAAAAAAAATCAGATTTTCAGATCTGTTCTGCAAGACATTATTTGGAAATCAATATTTGTGGCAATTACCTTCACCCTTGCTGCAGCAGCAGTCATACGTCCCTCCCTCTTGTCCAACATCAGCATGAGGATGATTGATGTATTTTTTACCCAAAACTCGGATCAAAATACAAATACAAAAACATGAGGTATCCAAACGTGGCCTTACAGAATATCTCACTTTTTTAATCAAAAATCTCCATTCAAGCACCATAGGTTAAGCCTACAAACTTGGTTTTGAACAGTTATTCATATCAATTTGGTTTTCTTAGAGATTCCTTCAACAGAATTGGGAACACCTGAATTGATTGGATTATTGCCAGGGGCTTCTGCTTTTTATAAATATCTGCTGCCTGCCAGAAATTTTGCACAAGGGGGGCAAAAATTATAGTAATTTTTTTCTCCAAACAAATGAAAGCAATATTATAGTTTTCAAAAAAAAACCCTCATATATATTCCATCACCAACATACATTGAGGTAAACAAAAATGACATCTTACAATTTTAGAGTGCAAAACCTAATAACATGACCCATAAGAAAATTTTATAGGCTTCTTCGACGTGGTCTCATTTTTTGGAAATGACACATGTTTACCAAAAATATCCTTCTCAACATATGGAATCAAGCAATCAGCCATAAATTGATCCGACATTCTATTGCGTAATCGATTCTTCAAGATCTTCATGGCAGAAAAGGCCCTCTCAACGGTTGCAGTTGCGACGTAAAATTAGTCCCAATGTAATGAGCTTGTAAACAAGTGGATACAATGCATGCTTTCTCTTCTCAACCATTTTTTCAGCAAGATCTCCAATTCCTTTGAAATTCACAAAGTGAGTATTGGACCTCATATCAAGAATATATGTTTCAAGTTGGTTGTCTAATTCTTTTGTAAAATATTGAACTTCTGGAAATTCTTTTAGATAAAACTTAAAGAGTCGAATCAACTTCTCTTTATCAAATGAATCACTTGGATTCAAACATGCCACACATAGAAGCAACTCTGTATTTGCTTCGTTGAAACGACTATTGAGCTCTTGAAGTTGCAAGTCTATAACTTGAAAAAACAACTCAACTTGAAAATGGTGTAAGACCGTTCTTTTATCTACATGCCGTCGCACTCTTCCGGGAACAACATAAGTATCTACCATGTTAGGGACTTCTATGTCATGTTTGGCACAAAATGAAGAAATGTCATCTAACAAAGAATTCCATCTATTGTCTCGCATCAATTGTAGCCGTTGTTTTGATATTCTCACTAATGTCATGGCATTCACAATATCTTGATCCTTCCTTTGCAATGCTTGCGACAATTCATTTGTAATTCCCAATAAACTTATTATCAAATGAAGGGAAAATGTGAATTCAAAAGTTTGCAATGATTTCAAGAGATTACGTGCTTCATGCCTTTGATCTGAACTTAACTTCATATCTTTGACAATAAGATCAAGCACATCAAAAATAGAGGAAAACATATATTCTAAACTAACCAGTGTTCTATAGTGTGAGCTCCAACGTGTATCCCCCGCACGTTTGAGTGTGGTCTCTTGATTAAGTCCTTGTCCATTTGAGAGCTCACCATTTTCAAGTGCTTCCTTAATTTTGGCAAGTTGAATCTCCTGAAGAATATCATGGCGCTTACAAGAACCCCCAACCACATTTACTACATTTGTAACTAAAAAAAAAGAGATCGGAGATGTTCATATTTTTCTTTGCAACACCAACTAATGCCAACTGTAATTGATGAGCAAAACAATGAACATAGTAAGCATATTCATTCTCCTTCAAGATTAGTGCTTTAAGACCATTAAACTCCCCTTGCATGTTACTTGCCCCACCATATCCTTGACCACGAAGTCTCGATATGCTCAATTTATGCTTGGCCAATAATGCTTCAATTTCTTCCTTAAGGAATGTAACAGTGGTGTTGGGAACGTGAGTAATACCTAACAAACGCTCAACCACATGCCCAAGCTTATCTATATAACGTATAACTATGGCCATTTGCTCCTTGCTAGAAACATCACGAGCTTCATCAACCAAAATAGAAAACAATGAATCCCTGAGATCTTTAATGATCGAGTTAGTGGTTTCAATTGCACAAGCACTCACTATATCCTTTTGGATATCTAAAGTCACTAGTTTGAGATTCCTAGGACACTTCTCCACACAAACCCTCTTCATATCTTCATTAATCATGGTCATAAACTTCAAATGCTGACGAAAGTTTACTTGGTTAAGCGAGTCACAAGATTCATCATGCCCGCGAAAAGGTAAACCTTGTTCTAAAAGGAATTGAGCATTCAAAACTGAAGCATGCAAGCGAATTCGATAGTCACTTTGTTGTTGCTCTGTTTGCTTATTTACCAACGCTTCAATATGTTGCTCTTGATTCCTAAAAGCTTCACATTTAGTCGAAGCTTGATTATGAGCACTATTAGGACCCCCTATATGTTTTTCAAATCTTTCTACTTTCTTCCAATTAGAGAACTCCTTAACAACAAAAGCATCACAGCTTCCCACATGCTCCTTACTATCCGATTTAAAAAGATAGCAACACAAACAATAAGCCACATCTTTTGCAATGCTTTACTCCAACCAAGTAGGATAATCATCAAACCACTTCTGATTAAACCGCCTATTCTCTTTTCCTTGCATAATTTGAGGGAAATCATGATTACGTGGTTGAATTGGATCCATTCCTAAGTATATCATTCGAACTTTTGCCCTATCATTAGGATGATAATCAGTTATTGGCCTTCGTAATCCGGGATCAGCAGGAGGATTTTTAGGATCAAGTTCCAATCGAATTCTATTAGAATTTTCTCGTTCTTTGGTGGGGACACTTGAAGTTGTAGGAGGGGTTATCAACTTTAATGACGGTACTCTCCAAAAATATTTTTCCATACCTAAAAAAACAAACAAGAAAGTAAAAGAACTTCTATCACTATATCACAAAAATATTTAATTATCAATCACTATATCAATGTAAAATAATGCTAAAAAAATTATTCACTAACTATTGATTCAATAACAATTAGTAATGACTTACCCTAAATAAAAAGCTTCCACAGATCAGAACCTAATAGATTGAAAACCCAACAAAAAAAAACTACAAAACTAAAGCAATAAGCAATGAGCCAATAACAATAGTATGAGATGGAGATCCGAACACTAAACATAGAAATCACATCTTCAAATCTTCAATGCCACCCTAAACAATCCATCGTAATAATATAGCCTCAAATCACACCCCAACAAAAAAATAACCGAAAACCCTTACTAAATAATATAAAAAGTATGAAATCTAGTTTAAAACTACATAGAAGATGAAATCACAGCCACAAAGCAATATATGGATGAAAAACTAAAAACGATGAACCAAAAACCCCCAAATCAGAAATTCAAAACCCTACAATGAAATCAGTTGCAAAAAAATCAAAAAAATGAGAGCATATAGTCACATAGATGAAACCCGAAACCAAAAACTCTCAAATCAGACCCAAAGAGATGATATTCCATGGTTCATCTAATCATCTTCCACCAGAAGACTAGAATAGCAGAAAGTCTGCTTTGAAGTTTGAACACAAAAAGGGCAAAAAATAAAAAATGGGAGAGAGAGAGGGAGAGAGAGAGAGGGAGAGGGAGAGTACCTGGCTGCAAAGCCTTCATTTTTGCTGGAAAAATGAAGCCGCCGGCCCGCTGGCCGCCGACGAGCTGCACGAGCAGATGGTGAGAAGTGAGAAGCACAAGCAGCTAGGGTTTTTTTTCGCCAAAGAGAGTCGCATGAACTCGTGAAGAGGTTTCCAGAGAAATGAAAATAAAAGGGGGTAAGTGAAAGTAATTAAGTATAAAAAAATATTAAAAAAATAAAAGTATATTTTTTTTCACAAAACGGTTTCAAGTGCCATCGCCACTGACTGCCTGCTAAGTGTTTGATATAAATCTCCAGAGGTCTCTTTCCACATCAAGTGTACCAAAAATAGTATGTTTGATACCCCTTCCCTAGCTAAGGAGGAAGGAATTCAAACAACTCCAAGACCTCCTTCGATACCACTTCCCTAGCTAACCTATCAACGACCCCATTAGCAGACCTCCTAACATGCTAGAAGGAGACCCTCAAGTCTGCCACTCGATCAAAAATCTCATCAAAGAATGGTGTGAATCTCCATGGAAAGGCAACGTTCAATGAGTCCCCTTCCACCACCACTTTGTCAAAAGACTCGAGAATAATTGATGGAATTTGCAGCTATGATTCCTGTCTTCAAATCATTCATGGAGAAAAAACAACCATTCTTTCGTCCAGTTTTGTTTAACGACGAGACTGCTCTCAAAATATTTAATGCCCTGATGTAATGCTCGCACCTCCACCTCAGTGGAATGAGTTTCCCAAGCTAGATAATCGAAGTTAAATTTAAGAGGCCTGGGACTTGAGGCTCCCATTCCTGCACTATCATCGGCCCCTGTTCAGCGCTAAAGCAAACATCTTTCAACAAGTTCCATAGATCAAAAGCAGACACAAACTTAAAGCATGGGAGGATCTTTACCCATGAAATTGTTGAGGTAATCACTTTTAAATAGAGGAAAGAGGAACTCTTAGTGCATCCTTTAAAAACTCGAGCATTTCTCTCCTACCAAAGGACCCAAATGGTTGCTAAGAGAAAACATTCCATAGGATCTTTCCCTTTTTTCTCCATGGGGCCAAAGACCAACACTGTAAGAGGTCTACGAGTATGGCTGACAACACCCAAGATATGCCAAATCTGACCAATATGCTGCTCCACACCTCCCTGGCGACTTTGCAATGCATGAAAATGTGATTTACTGGCTCCCAAGCCTCAATACACAGGGCACAATTGTCTATGATAAACATATGACGATTTCGCAAGTGATCCACCACCTAATCCCCGCCTAGGAATGAAGCCTAACCAAAGGCACACACCCTAGGCAACACCCGGACAGTCCACACTCTAGCTACTCTGGAAGGCACAGGGCAAGACACATGATGATGGTAGAAGGATTTAACAGTGAACCCCAAGAAGAATTCCAGATCCAACCCCTTTTATCGGCCCATGATATCTTTATGAAGCACCCTTCTAGCAATTCTAATAATCTGGCCACCACATGAAGCTCTCTCTCAAAGAAGTTCCTTCTGGAGGCTGGCATCCACACCACACCGTTTCCTCTCTGTTCAAAGCAATCTTTCATCTAAGCCACGTTCGTTGCCATCACGAACAAATCTGGAAATATATCCTTTAAGGGCGACAGAGCACACAATTTATCCAACCAGAACTTAACTCGATCCCAGAATAAACTTTGAATCTAGCTACCTCTGCGAACTTGTACATGTTCTGTACAATATCCCTCTAGACTGTCACCCTAGGATGTCTGAATCTATCCTTAGTCTACCAATGCCAGGCGCAGAACCATATTTACCTCGAACACTTTAACCTAAAGCTGTGATTCCTCCTCCCCAAACCTCCATAGGCATTTGCCAAAAAAGGGCTTGATTCATTTACTTTAGTTTTCTGATGCCCGACCCTCCTGCCTTCATGGGTTGGGTTCGCAAACCTCATCCGAACAAACTAAGGGGGTTTTCCGCTTACCGTCAAAAGTCTCTCCACAAGAATCTTCGTTGAATTTGCTCCAACCTCTTGATTATGCTTCATAGGACATTTAAATAGAGACAATGGTAGATTAGGATGTTTGCCAACACCACTTTTATGAGAGTTATTCTTCCACCCCGAGAGACAAGGTTTCGCTTCCATGTACCCAATCTTTTCTCTACTCTCTAAACTATAGGGTCCCAATTCGGCTTTTTAGGTCTCCCCACGCCCAGAGGCAAACCTGTGAGCCCTCAATCAACTTGGAATCAATATGGATGCTGAAAACTCTGAATTTATGAAAATTAGACCTTTGGCCCGTCACTAGCTCATAGCATCTAAGGATTGCTTTTAGATTCACAACCTTCTCCACTTCAAGAGAGTTAAAGAGAATAGTGTCGTCTGCAAATTGCAAGTGAGATTGAAGCCTTCTTTCTATCATCCCTAAAGCCCTTCCTTTTTCAATCAGCCTACTACACCTGCCATGTCGATTCCATAAAAATGGTTGTTGATGCCCTCAACGAGAGAAGAGTTAAAAAGATAATAAAAAATAAAAATCAACACAACCGAAGGTTGGGAATAAAAATGTAACATTATATCATCAGAGAATCGCCAGTTATCTTAGATCTGGAAGACCGACTCCGTAGAGATTTAAATTGAAATATGAAAGGTGAAAATGTTTGTCGATTCCATAAAAATGGTTGTTGATGCCCTCAACGAGAGAAGTGGTAAAAAGATAATAAAAATAAATAAAAATCTGCACAACCGAAGATTGGGAATAAAAATGTAACATTATATCATCAGAGAATCGCCAATTATCTTAGATCTGGAAGACCGACTCACATGAAGGCATGGAGATTTAAAATGAAATACGACAGGTGAAAATGTTTGATCTAAAATTTTGCTGCTAATAACAGAAGGAAAGCAACACATACTGAATAAGAAAAAGAAAAACAACCACTAACAAGGTCGAAACATGATATACCAGAATAGATGCTACTGAAAAGAAGTTAGTAACATCCATACTTGCAATGGTTTTTTTTTTCTGAATGGCACCCAGACTTACAATGTTGATTTTATGAGATGTTTGGTGATGGCCTCAACCAGAATTTCCACGATAGTGAAAGACGCAGTAGAAGACAAGTGCTCCATGAAATGGCAAATGGGTATCCAGAAGGCATTCTACTCCAATGGAAAAGTATGCATCCAAGTGGAAAGCATGAGCAACACCAAAGAGTAGACCCCTTAAACAAATTCAAAACTTAAGGGATAATGTGTCTTATAGACTAGTACATTTCACATTTCCTAATACTTGGATTTGAGTTCTAAACCTATCATAGGATACAATCTTTTTTTTTTGAAGGGTACTGTCATAAGATACAATTTTGAAATCTAGTTTACAAAAAATTCATGGGGTGAGTGATACCTGGTGTTTTTGTTCAACAAGGTGAAGTTAAGGGACTAGTTAACTTCAACTTGGATTCTAGACCAAAAAACTTCAAGCCAGAAAGCACCAAGCCTGCCGTCGTCGTCTTCATATGGTCAATAAGTAATTCATCATACGCGATCGATTTAGCTTCTGAAAGAAGATTGCGCTTTCTCATAATTTCAAACACCTTCCTTGCTTCATCTAAACTTCCATACTTACATAGACCATAGATGATAGCACAATAAATGACATCATCTGGTGGGCATCCCTGTTGCATCATCTCATTCAACACTTCAATCACTTTCTCAGCATTGTTAGATTTACAAGCATGGATAACGGTAAGAGTATACTTGAACTCAATAGGTCCATTGACTACATTGCCCAAGCAATCACGAACTAGAGCAATAGCTCCATTTATATTTCCAAATATGCAAAGCCCTTTGACAAGAGAATAATAGGAAGCAATGCTAGGAACCCAAGACATCTCCTTCATCTTGTTATAACATGAACATGCCTCTTTGATATCCCCGGAATCAACAAAACATGGAATTATGGTACTATAAGTAGTAGAATCCGGTTTGAAATCCGAATTCTTCATCTCCTCAAAGAGCGATAATGCTGTTTTCACCTCCTTAATCTTGTGCAGCCCCCCAATAAGGATATTGTAAATTGGAACACTGCAATACCCTTTTGGTTTCAAAGCTTCAAACAATTCTAGAGCCTTCATTATTCTCTCCCCCTTCTCAACCATAAATGAAAAAAACTTTGAAAGATCATCCATAACATTCAAACCCAGTCTATGCATCTCCTCAAGCAATCTAAAAAATTCATCCATTCTGCTCAGTTCTACATATGACAGCAACAACGGATTTACGGTTTCAAAGCTTGGAACGAGACTCTCTCGAGCCGTAATTTGAAAGAGCTTATAAGCTTTATCAACCCTATTCGCAGCACAAAGACCTTCGATCAAAGAATTATATATCGACAAATCTGCCCTATATCCACACACTGTGAGATCCTTCAAAAGATCACAAGCCAAACCAATGTTCCCAACCCCCACAAGTCCCTCGATCAACGACCCATACACCGCCCTATCAATCAAACACCTCTTCTTTCTCATCTCCCTAAAAAGCTCATAACCCCTCTCAACCTCATTCCCCTTACACAACGCCATAACTAGTGTCGTATAAGCCATGGCATCAGGCTCAACCCCATCATTACACATTTCTTCCCAAACCTTCAAACACCCATCCAAGTTCCCCTCCGCAACCAGCACCCTAATCATTGCAGTGTAAGCGAAAACATCTGGCTTGCACAAATTAACCCTCATTCTATTTAGAATTTCAAAAACTTCACTCATACGCCCCGCTTTACACAACCCTTTAACAAGAATCATAAATGTAACACTCTCTTCTACCAAACCATCCTCCTTAAAATCATCATAAACTGACAGCGCCAAATCCAAATGCCCCGTCTTTACAAGCGCATCCATGACCCTATTGTACAAAAAAACCCTAGGCCTAATCCCAAATTTCCTCATCTTCTCATAAACAAAATAAACCCTAAGTCCTCTACCAGCATCAGAATGCATTCTAATCAGAATTTCAAACTGTTTCTCACTAGGGTTTTTTCCCTGCATGCTCATGAGTTCAAGAACCTGATCCGCGGATCGAAAACGGTTACCGCGATTCAAGCAGTAAGCAAATGCATTGTATGAAGTGAAATTGTGTTTGTAACCCTTTTGTTTACCTGCCCAGTGAAAAAATCTGGATGAGATTTTTGGGTCTGTTTGGACTTTGAGAACCTCTGCAACAAGCTTTGGGGTGACACGACGCAGCTTTTGAAGGTCTGAGATTATGAGTGGGCCCCAATTGGAGTGTTTTCTGAAAGAATCACAGATAAATCGAGCGATTGGGGAGAGATTTTGGGCAATTGAGAAGAAGGTTTCGGAGGGGGTTTTTGTGGAGGTGGGTTTTTGTGGGGAGGTGGGATTTGGGAACCATTTTTGAAGATTGAAAGAACCCACAAAGGATTTATTGGGTTTTGATGGGTTTTGAGGCTTTTGGGATTGGCGATTTGAGAATAGGCCGCCACGGACTACGGGGCGATTTTGAGAGGGTTTTCTGTGGCCGTAGAAGAAGTAGAAGGGTTTGGTGGTGGAGGGTTGAGGACTAGGCATGCTAACTAGTTATTAATCCTGTTCTTCTCTTATTTTGTTGCCGTTGTTTAGTGTGTTTCTTCTTCTCTCTTAGTTCATCTGTACATCAAGAATGAGACACGTTATCATTGGATTGATAAAATAAGTGTGCCTGATGTTGGCCCCTTTGCATAATAACAAAAAAGGGCAGCCCAGTGCCACGAGGGTTCTCGCCACTTTGGGGTTTGAGGAGGGCAAGATGTACGCAGTCTTACCTTGCTTTGCAGAGAGACTGTTTCTGTGACTCGAATTTGTAACCACCATGTCACAATCAAGCAACTCCTACCTTTACCCGCTCAAATTTTTATTTTTATTTTTTTGTTTTTTTTTGTTTTTTGGAAAATGAGATCTATGCGAAAATCATCAAATTTCAGTAGAGAGAGACCTTGAAGCTACTTTAACAAAGCTTCGGGGGAGCTGCTTCAACCGGGGGAGAGGAGAAGTGAGGGAGAATGGAGGGCTCAGGATTTTGGGATTGAAGGAATATGTGAAATTTTGGAAGGGTATTTTTGGGATCTCCCTAAATCAACTTTATCTCTAACTTGTTACCCGCTAAAGGTCTATGTGAATGGAAAAGGTCAGATATATCATCTCCCTTAATGTATTGGAAGGGATTTGCTAGGGACAATTGCACTAGGCTGTTATGAACCCGAATCACTTCGCAAAGTAATTAATCTTCTTAGATGGAAGATTGGCCTCTTGATCCACTTCGAGGGAAGGATCAATCCTTCATTGTGCGCAGAAAGACACAATTTCTAAGATATTTTCTTCACTGATGAAATAGAAGATTACAACTTATTTATATCCCACAATCCTACATACTTTTCCACATAATAAGATTCATAACCAAATCTACTTCCCAATTAAATAATAACTTACTATTCTAAGAATACCCAATATGCTAAGAGTCCAATCAAATCTCCATCTCCTACTGAATATAGATAACTACTAAAAATATTGTCTAACAACCACATTAATATTGCCAATTTAGGTATTGCTAAATCCTGAGTGGGACCCATCATAGGCGTTTTGTGGAACAGCTGTTGCATGAGAGTGCAGCCACCCCAGATGAATTAAATGAATAAGACAAAATCTTGGGGTGTCAATGGATCCAGATGGTCCAATGGACCATTCGAATCCGAACTTAAATGAACGGGATATAAGCATACCAAGAGGGTCCATGGGCATATTCGGATTCCCGATCATATGATTCGAAAATTTTCGGATCGGATCCAGGCATGCTATGAAAGTCCTTAGGGACAGTCACGATCCGAAATCATCTTACAGTAATACCCTCAAAATCATTACAACATCAATGTTAAGGTTGCGGTATTCTCGTCAAAATAGTCATATTCTTTTAGTAGTTACCGGTTTCCATCTTTATTAAATGAAATCTCCTTTTCGAAATAAATCTCCTATTCCTTCCCGTGTAAGTAACCTCTCCCCATTTGTGGAATGAACATCTCATCTTCCTATCTGTAACCATAACCCATCTACTCCATGTTTTGTCCCTAGTCATTGCTCTCACCCTCACCATCGCAGCAACCTTGCCTTCCCAGCATCCGAGCAGTAAGCACGGAAAACTTCTACTAAGTTTTTGGTTTCTATTATCTTCTTAGAATACTGGATGGTGGATACATATTTTTCCCTGTTTTTAGTCACTTCTTTGAAGTCGATCACTGCTTTCATTATGGTGGAGTGACATCCTAACTCTTTTAAAAAAAAAATTAATTGTGTACTAAGCTTAGTAAGACATAATAGGACACTCCGATGGACGGTTCGATTTAAAATGGATCGTGATCGTGACGTGGAAAGTAGGATCCGAAGAACGATCCGACCGATAAGGAATTTGAATGGATCGTGACCGTGCATAGGTGGATCCGATCCGAAATGGATCCGCTGACACCCTGTCAAAATCTAAGCTATGCAGCTGTACTCTCATGGACAGCGGGGGAATCCGCGATGGTCCCTAGCAAATCCCTTTCTGAAAATGATCATCTCCCAGGTTATTACATTCCCAAAGAGCTCTCACGAGCTGATTAAAGAATAAATACAGCTGGGTTTGTGCAAATATCAAAATAAGGTTGTGCTGATAATATTTCCCTATTTTTCTTACATTTATGATTTACACGTAGTTCTTATCCAAAGAAGTAATATACAACTTGGCGATAATAATCAGGGAATGATATTGCCCCCTCTGACGGATAAAATCACCCACTTCCCGCTCAACGTTATTAGTTAAGTTTTAAAAGCAAAGAAAAACGTTAATGGGGTGAATTTATCCTCGATCAGTGAACCATTCTCACAGAAACCGTCAAAGGGGGGTGGACATTTCATTTCCCTAATACTAAATTAAAGTCAAATTGACAATTCAGTCAATTCTTTTATCTGTTTTACCATAATTACCCCTACTAAATTGAAAGGTTCCCAAGGGTCAAAACAGTCATTATCCAAAAATATCTAACTCTCAATATTTTTCTTTCCTAGGAGAGAGGAAAAGCTATTTCTCTTCTATAATTTTGGACTCCAATAAGGGTCGGTCATTTATCTTGCTTGCTGAATCAGAGAGCAGTGAAAATGAGTCTTTGCTTTGGTCGTCTCCTCCTCCTGTTTGTTCTCTTTTCTCTTGCCAGTGCTTTAGAGAAAGATGAAGTTTATAGAAGGAATCTCCTCACCAATGGACTTGCCATGACTCCTCCCATAGGGTAATAAAACTTTCTCTCTCTCTCTCTCTCTCTCTCTCTCTCTCTCTCTCTCTCTCTCTCTCTCTCTCTCTCTCTCTCTCTGTGTGTGTGTATCTTATTTTCTTTTACATGACAAATCAGATTGTGGGTATGTTGGCACATTGAACAGATTTCAGCCATGATTGATGTAAAAGTAGAAAATGATGTTAAGTATGTATTAGGTGTTAAAGTAGATATTAGTTAATAGATATAAGTAGGAGATAAAACAAAAATAGAAGAGGATGCTTGAATCATTCCATTTGATATGTTCACACAATCCCATCTGAATGCATTGCATTCAAAGGGAATGGAGATCCTCTTTTGGAAATTAGTAAAGCAACTCTCAAGCTGATAAGCAAAGGGTCGTAAAATATTTACAAATGAATGCGTATGAGAATTAAATGCGGGGATGAGATCGATCCGAGGAGAGTGTGCGGATCAATTCCAATAACTGATCAAATGGACTACAGTGGTAGAGGGTTTTCTCCTCCCTTGAGGGAGCTTTCCTTTTCGCGATTTCTCAATGGTTATCCTCAAATGAGAGAATGGGCTCTTTTATAAAACAGCCCCCCTTAGCCACATTAGGCCATTGCGGCCCACTAACCAACCCACAATAATATGGTGTTACAGGGCCACCATTCTCCTTGGTCATTTTAGCGTTTCTATTTTAAAATTTACTTCAGCAATGCATACAAAAATGAAGGGAAATATTATCAGCACAACCATATTTTGATATTTGCACAAACCCAGCTGTCTTTTTTTTCTTTAATTGGCTTGGGAGAGCTTTTTGGGAAATGTAATAATCTTTTGACAGCTCTTTAAATACTAAAGACAATTGGGTTTGTGAAAATATCAAAATATGGTTGTGCTGATATCATTTCCCTAAATAAATTGTAATGTGATTGTTAAAGTATAAGATAAAATAACGCCTTCTGCAACAGCTTAAGCTTTTGGAGTAATTGGTTGTTTCTCAATTATTAAGTATTTACATTCTATGTTTTTGTTTTATCAGGTGGAACAGTTGGAATCACTTCAATTGCTTAATTGACGAGAAAATGATCAGAGAAACCGGTAAATTTAATCCCTCTGAACTTGACTCGAATATTAAATCAATGTTCTAAAAAATTGAAACTGAACTGGGACAAAGACAGGCCTGAGTTCAATTGGACTCAATTTGATGGAGGATTGGATACTGTTTTTTCGAGTATACTTTCTTTTTTGTTAGTGAATATTGTGTCTTGTTCTCGTTTAAGTCCACTCAATGTATATTTTCGACTACTTGATCAAGTTAGTAATTTTTTTCAAGGTCACATATTTTCGACTGCTCGATCAGTTAAGTTACTAAACTCAACTGGCACCACACCCCCTTTTCTCATATTTATTAATGCTTAAGTGTTTGTGTTCAACAGCTGATGCTCTGGTGCAGACTGGGCTTTCAAAGCTTGGATATAAATATGTTAATATAGGTACTTGTTCCTAACAATCCCACTTAATTATTTGTTAAATTATGCCTTACTGACAGGAGCTAAGTAACACTGAATTTTGGCTTTGTCAGATGATTGCTGGGCGGAGTTAAATCGTGATTCTAAGGTTTGGTTTTCTTGATTTCTAGTCTTTTTTTTTTGTTTAGCTGAGGTCTGTGGATTGTGAAGTACCAAAGAGAGAGCCGAGTTCTCAGTATTAAAAAAAATCACTGATCAACTTCGAGTTTGGCAGAGTTTACTCTAGATGTGTGTTGAAGGCAAAGTCCAAAGACCCAAATGGAGCCGAGTCGATCATTGATTAGTTTGATACTTAACTTCATTTTTTTGAATGGTTTGATATTTAACTACATTGATGAGTCAAACAATAACTTAAGCAAAACAGTTTGATAAAGAGAAGTCTGTCAATTAGTTTCTCTGAAGTTGTTACAAATTCCTAAATTCTTTTCTTATAATTGAGCCGGGGATTTGAGGTAGTTTTAAAATATCTGCTTCATTTGAAAAAAATTTCTAATTAAAATCAAACACTTTTCTTAACAAATGGTTTAGTTACAGGCCTCATTGGATACCTCTAAAAGCGATTTGCATATAATATTATATGCAAATGGCTTTGAAGTTAAATATGATTATTTGCAAATAATAGTTAACATAGTGAAAGAAAATGATAGAGTTAATTGCTTCCAAATAGGCCTTTAATGTCCCACTTACAAAATAAAATTACTTTAAAATAATTTTATTTGCGAATAATGGCCAATTTTGATGGCATCCAAAGAGGCTGTACAAGTTACAACATACAATGCCTTTACCCATCAATTTGATCAGAACTCCTTTGTCTAGCTGGAGTTAATTGAAAAACCTTGCCCAAGTTCTTGTCAGAGTCTGAGTTTTGAAGCACCGAGTTGGATAGGTGCAAGAAAAAAAAAAAAACTAGGGTTTTAGAAGTTTCATGCACTAGTTGGTACTATTGGCCAAGATTCTTTAAAAGCTTAAACCATAGATGGATTTTAGCAGCCCTACAGAATAAGCTCCAATAGACAAACATTACCCTATAGAAAATATTTATGCCTATGGCTATCCCTAACGAGAATCTTAATTTCAGGGCCATCTGGTTCCACGAAAATCGACATTTCCATCAGGGATCAAGGCCCTTGCAGATTATGTACATAGCAAGGGACTTAAGCTAGGAATCTACTCAGATGCAGGGTAAGCTCCCTACAATTTATTGTTTACTTTACTTATGTTATAGTTTCATGGTTTACTTTACTTATGTTATAGTTTCATGGTAACCCTTAGTTAAATCCTTGAATCGTAACTGCGATGGGTGTTTGTAGATGGTATGATTAATCAAAGTGTATACTTTATTGTCTATCCCTTCTAATTATATTGATTTTTTAATAAATATACCGATTTTTTTAAGAACAAAATCTAAGATGGATGTCTTTATTGTAATGTTTTGGTGTGCGTAGGTATATGACATGTAGCAAGACTATGCCAGGATCACTTGGTTATGAAGAGATAGATGCCAAAACATTTGCTTCCTGGGTAAGCATGCATTCTATCCGCAATTTTGTTTAGCTTCGTGTGAAACAACCAATTACTCCAAAAGCTTAAGCTGTTAGAGTTGGTGTTATTTAATCATTTATACTTCAGCACTCCCCTTCACATGTGGCCCCTCCTTTTTGGTTGACCTTACACGTGGATTTTTAATATCAAGGAGTTGTTGGGTTTTGAACCCAAGAGCTGCCGTGAGGCAATCGCGCTGATACCACGAGAAGCAACTAATTACTACAAAAGCTTAAGTTGTTAGAGTTGATGTTATTTAATCATTCATACTTCAGCACATTATAGTTCAATTGCTTTGTGATTCTCAGATATCAGATATTTTTCATTAGTCATGTGTAAATGATGTAATTAAAATGAAAACCCCATGTTGTTTTGAAAGATTCATGGACTGCTTGGGATTTTCAGGGCATTGATTATTTGAAGTATGACAACTGTAACAATGATGGTTCTAAGCCGACAGTTCGGTAATTAGTATTCAATTTCTTCATCTTTCTAGCCACAGGTTAATTCAGAATTGAGATCATTAATTTGATAAGTTTCTTCTACAGATACCCTGTAATGACCCGAGCTCTCATGAATGCGGGGCGCCAGATCTTTTTCTCTCTTTGTGAATGGTATATTCTATTTTCATGTAAACATGATTTTTCTTTAAATATTTTCTCCTTCTGTGTATTGGATTGATCTGTTTTTGTTTTTTGATTAGGGGGGACATGCACCCAGCTCTATGGGGTGCCAAAGTGGGGAACAGTTGGAGAACTACTAATGACATAGCTGATAATTGGGAGAGGTAAAGATCATTAGGAATGCCTAATTATGTTGATATTTTTTAACTTATAAATTTACCGTAATCTCACATAACATGTTATGAATAAAAATATTTTCCGCTCCACAGTATGGTCTCTAGAGCTGACATGAATGAAGTGTATGCTGAGCTTGCAAGGCCTGGTGGTTGGAATGGTTAGTCTTCTCCACTTATGCGAATTAGTTCACTAGCAAAACGATAAACCAAAGAATTTACCTAATCCTTCTATAATTTCAATTCTAGATGTGCGTTTATAAAAGCATTGATGGATTGCTAGGCTTTTGTTGAGTTGGGTGTCTTGAATTCAACCTGGTTGGGTCCGAAATATTGTTTGCGATCCGGATGCGGCCCGTTTACTGGGCAAAATGCCCGTTTTTAAGTAAGTTCGGCCTGATAAGAGTAAGCTTTGGCCTGCTTTATAATAAAGGGGTTTTTGGACTTATTTCTTATTCTTGTCTTTGAAGAGGGTTGAGAGCTCAAAAAGGGGGGAAAGAGTGTTCTAGGGTTTCTTGTGGGTTTGGTGAGAGATACTGATCTTTTCTTGTAATATCTTGATCTTATAGTGTATTTCTTTCTTGTTGCCTCTGCCGTGGATGTAGGCTTTGCCGAACCAAGTACTTTGTGTCTTTGTGAGTTTGCTTGTGTTTGTTTGCACTGTTTTGGTTCGCCATTGAAATCGCAGAGTGCTAAAGAAGGGTTTTTTCATCACAGCTTTTTATAAATTCTTTAGTTCCCCAGAAAGGAGATTGATTGTAGTTTAAACTTTAAAAGCATGCAATTGATTAATCCTACGAGCTAGTGAATTTTGATTTAGTCAACATTCTGCGTTCAGACGTGAACCACCTTGTTGTTTGACTGATCAGATCCAGACATGCTTGAGGTGGGAAATGGGGGGATGACGAATGATGAATACATAACGCACTTCAGCATATGGGCCATCTCCAAGGTATTACTAATACGAAGGTTTCCGCACGTGTGTTTGGCATGCATGGATATAAATATAATTTCTTTGTTTCATTTTTTATTATTTTTTGTTACTATTGCAGGCTCCCCTTCTAATAGGATGTGATGTGCGAAATATAACCAAGGAAACGATGGAGATCATTGGCAATAAGGAGGTGATTGCTGTCAATCAAGGTGATTATGTTAGCTTTAGAGGCTCTGATTAAACAAAACTATGCACAATGTTAGTGATTTGCATTTTATATCCCCTGGAAAAAGAGCAATAAAAACTGAAAATATTACAGATGGAATGACAAAGTTAAATATTGTTCAGTCTGCTATGTTCTCTATCTTATATTTGTGGTATTTTCATGAAATTGTTTTGATACATTACTATTTTATTCTAAACACGGGTACCTTGTTATAATGTTGCATAGATCCTCTTGGTGTTCAAGCAAAGAAGGTTAGGATGGAAGGAGATCTGGAGGTACATATTCCTATGTCTAAGTGGTTGTGTAGCTCCTGTTGTTTGCGAACCAGAACTAGCTAATGGAAATGTTGATCTTTTACAGATTTATGCTGGACCGCTCTCGGGCTACAAAACGGTTGTCCTCTTGGTGAATCGCTCACGTATCGAGTCTCAAATTACAGCCAACTGGGATGACATAGGTCTCCCCCCACACACAGTGGTTAAGGCAAGAGATCTCTGGAGGGTACTTTCAAATCACTTAGTTTATGATTCATTTCTCTAAATGAGTAAGAAAATATCATGAATTTTTTCTTATCTGCTTTTTGAGAATCTCATTTTCCTTTTCAGTCCATAGAAGAATTTTTACTAAGCATTGCTTTCTGGTGTTTGTGCAGCATGAGACACTGAATCATACATTCAAGGACAAATTGATGGCCAAGATGGATTCCCATGCATGCAGGATGTTTGTGTTGATGCCAATTGCTTGAGTTAGATTACTAGAGCAGGTCTTTTGCTGATCATCCTTTTTTATAGTCATATTGTAGGGAAGCACCATACAAACATTGTGACCTGCTTTGGATGATTGTGTCTTGTGTCTACCAGTAAGAAAACCCGTGCGATGCACAGGAAAGAGAAAAATAAATAAATGATATTAAAGGTGAGTTCACAAAGTTTTGGCTTAATTTATGTTTCGTTAGGGTCCCAAAGTGCAAAATGCAATATGAAGAATTTTTTTTAGTTTTTCAATGATTTTTTTTAACTTTTCAAAGAGAGATCGGGTGGATGTGATGCAATGTGCTGCTCGGGTTAGCAAGTAAGCAGCTCACAAAGATAAAAATAAAAGTGAAATAATGGCTATCAATCTAGTAATTTATCAATATATGTAACCATTTATCTATCCATATATGTACATTAAAATGGGTTTGAGATAATAAAAATGGAGAAGAAAGTAATTATGTAGACGTGGCAAACAAAAGTTAAAAATAAGAAAGTTTATGACCCTAAACATCTACATATTCTCAAGATTATGAAGCAGTAAACCCAAAAGTAAAAATATTTGTGTAAATATATCCATGATTTCCAGACATACAACTTCCAAGATTGTATAAAATGAGTCATAGTATACGCAAGAAATGACCCAAACCATTGTCGTGGTGAGATTCTAATTAAGCAATCTAGCTTTATGCAGATGGTGAGCAAATATATTCACAATTCTTTACAGAAGTTGATTTCTAATGAAGTAGAGCTAATTCCAGCTTCGCTATGAAATATAGTAAAGAAAATGCTTGAAGAGAAAGACTGAAAAGAAATACTATACCACTATTATAAATTTTTTTGAATGCCACAAGTATAACTCTTCTTGGCATTGGAGATGACAACTCTTTGATGACCACTGCATCTAAAAGAGGCCCATATGCAGGATCTTCTTGCACCCCATAATTGCAAAATTTGGGGTAGCAAAGAAAATGAGGTGCAAAACAATAAATGAGCAGTTTTTCTTAAGCTTCACCTGAAAGAAATTTAAAGGCATCATGACAGAGGAAAGAACCAAGTCTATAAAAATTACTATCGGCTTGGAAGCAGTGTGGAGGAAAAGAAAGGAGCAAAACCCAAAAATGAACATATTCTCATCAATAAGGAGATGAAATCAATAGCATCCTTTTACGCCATTGATATAGACACATGTAAGCTTAGCAGTTCTTTCATTCGCGGTCTCCTATGTAAATTCTCAAAAGGATGTGTTAGTCTAGGTAAACCTCCCTAACAGATCTGTTTTCCCCATTTATGCTTCAGTGAGACCATTCATATTTGATGGTATATGGTTTATTTATTCAAGAGCACATGTTCTTTAGATTCCTACCTGTAACATTTGGAATACCATAGCAGGAAAGAGAAAACATCAAACCTTCTTCCTTTGGCTCCAATGATCTACAAGTTAGTCCATGCCTCGGATCAATACATATCCTCTGGCTCCAATGATCTTCAATTATGGTCCATGCCTTGCTTGCCTAAACATTCTTATAATGATGCAAGCATTAGTATTTTAAAGATCATATTGTGTTTGGACTTTAGAGTGACCAAGGTTGAACCCTTGGGCTATCAATATCTCATATAGAGGATGCTAAGCAGAAGGGCATCCTTGCAAAAATCAGTGTCAGGGGCGCCCCATTGGATCCATGTCATCAAAGGGTGCTCCATTGGATCCACGTCATCAACGTGCATTAATTTTACTAAATGCATTTTGATGACAGGGATCCAATGGGGCACCATCGTGGCTGGTTTTTGCAAGTGCACCCTTTCGTTTAGCATTCCTCTCTTATCTATGTAATATGGTTTTCCCCTGCATAACAATAGAAAAGGGATCTGAGATACAATGTGACAATAGGGAAAGCGAGTGGGCACGTCTGAGTCATGCGACTCAACAGAAAACAGTGTAGAAAATGAAACAGAGTGAGAAATTCACCCTGTTTCAAGGATAAATTTGCCCCCCACAGCCAATACAACTTCGGTATGACCACCACTCAACCGGTACAACAAGCACACGCACAGTCTCTCTCTCTCTCTGCATGAACCTTTGGTGGGGCCTAACAAGTAAATTATTTAGATCTTTGAAGAAGGGAGGACCCATGTATCCTTATTCTCACAACTATTACTCTTTCTCTGAACAAACTCAGGTTGCCACCATAAAAAGGGTTATTGTTTTTTTTTTTTTAAATCACTTGACACACCTGGTTTGATCAAAGCGTTCATTTGTTGGGCCCCAACATAAACAGGCCTTGTCTATAAAATCATCTCCATAACCCACACCCTCCAATCCAGGGGCGATGCCATAAATTTTGCACAAGGGGGGCAAAATTATAGTAATTTTTTATCTATCTTAAAATTAAGATAGAAAAAATTTCTATCTTGCATAAGGGGGCAAAAATTATAGTAAATTTTGCACAAAAAAGGGAGATAAAATTGGTAAAATTTAAATTTTAAACTTATTTTCTATCTTAGGGACTATTGGAAAGGGGGGCGTAATTTTTAAAAAAAGGGAGTAAGTATAAAAAAATATTAAAAAATAAAGGAATATTTTTTTTTTCCCAAAAAATTAAGGGGGGCAATTGTCCCCCTTTCCTCTCATGTGGCATTGCCCTGCTCCGATCAGCCTCTACAGATCGGAGAGGTAGGATCATAAGAGAGGCCTATTTTTACATTGGTTCCATCGAATGATGACTTTCCCAAGGAAAAATGCTTACAGAAAACAGCTCAGATATTTGAATAACTTGGGCTGTAATGAATTTTTTTTATAGATATGCGTTGTATGGTGAATGTACGTAGGTGCATAATTTTTTTTAAAAACTGATTGGGGCCAACCTTGTTGAAATATCTAAACCTTTCAGTTGTTAGGCCCCCAATGTAAATATTCGTCCCACGAAAATCATCTGATGATCCTAACACTTCGATCTATAGCGATTTCTATATGGTATAGTTTCTCTACAAATTAGCGGGTTAGGATCATCCAATGAATATGATTTTGGGGTTACAATCTAGAAACATTAGGGCCAAACAACTGAATGTTTTGGGTCTTCATACAAGGTGGGCTTCATTGTATTTTTAAAAATTATAGGCTCCCCAACAAACTGACGTAATATACACGGGCCACCCTTTATATGGCACTCCGTACATCTTATAATACATTCTTTAGAAGAGCACTTCATACATCATACAACACATATTCTTTAGAAAATTCACCGGGCCACATTGTTTAAAGATCCAAAACGTTCATTTGTCGAGCCTCAACGTAAATAGGCTGTGCCCTAAAAATCATCTCCATCGGATGATCCTAACCCTCCAAATTAATACAACGACACCTCATATAAAATCTCTACGGTTCGAAGAATTGAGTTAGGATAATCTTAGGGAGATGATTTTTGAGGCAAGGCCTATGTAAGTTGGGTCGCAACAAATGAACAGTTTGGATCGTAGAACAAAATGAGCTCTAAGTGATTTTTTTTTTAAATACACCTTTTATCGTGTCCACCTTCAAAGATCGAAACCATTCATTGCTGGGCCCACTAAGGATTCGTGCTCAAAGGGAGAGTACTGGTTATGAGAATAAGTATTGGTGGGTCTACCTTATTCAATTATCTAAACCATTCTCTTGTTGGGCCCCACAGTGGAGAGAGGAGAGATGATGAATTTATCACCGCCCAAATGACACCACCACTGGGAGCTGACAATGTCCTTCCGTCATGTATTGATAAGTATTTTATTTTATTTTTATTACAAGAAGACCATTAGGCCATTTTCTTTCGCAAAAATAATAAAAATATCCTTACCTTCATAGAGGTGTCTGCTTAATGATGATTTTAGCTGGGGTTGCAACTTGGGTTTGGTGAGGTCGAGTCTTTATGGGAAAACCAAGATCCATAAGCCTGACCCTACTCGAGATAGTTTTTTGGGTTGTATCGGGTTTTTAATGTTTAACTTACTAAAGTGATTAATTTCGAAGATTTTAGAAAACAACAAAGCTTCACACTAAAAATCTCAAAATTTAAGTCGTCAGGTGCATAAATTTAAGAATTGGAAACTTTTTTTTTTTCACGTCACAAACTTGGAAACAATTATACCAATATACTTGAAGATAATTTGACATGTTATTTAACAAAATTATAGCACTCCTGTAGGAGTCAAGTCAGGTTTTGGGTTTTTATTTCTTTAAACACGGCTCATCTCGGGTTTTTCAACTGAAATCCAACCTGGCCCATGACTTCTGAACCCGGCCCATGTTACGCTCGGTTCTGATCAAACCCGACACAAGTTGCAACCTTAATTTTAGGGAAATGTTATCCACACTACTGTATTTTGATGAGGGCACTTCTCACTTAATTAAAAGTACTGTATGGCCCGCACCATAGGATGATCCAAACCGTCCATAAGCATTTCCATAGGCTGATCCTAACCCTCCGATCAGAATGTTAGAGGGTTGATCCTAACCCTCTATTGATGAGAGCACGGCCCGTCTAATGGACGGTTTGGATCATCCTATGGTGCGGCCATACCGTACTGTTAAGAAAGTGAGGAGTGTCCTCATCAAAATACGGTAGTGCGGATAACATTTCCCAACGATCTTCATATATTTCTTTCGCAGTGAAAATAAGAATAGACTTGGAGAAGGAGAGCGAGAGGTGTTTCCATGGCTGCTCGCAAACGAATTTCATCGTCAGTAGCCGCAAAACCTTCTCACATAGCAAATGAAACACCCACTCGAGATCTCTCCTCAAAAGACCCTCCACTCGCTCCTCCAAAATTAGGGTTTATTTTCTTTATTTCATGTGCACTTCTCTCCCCTTTTTTCTACCTTCTCTTCTTCCATTACGAAATCGAATCTGAGCTTAAACGGTCGATCCTTATAAGTGCGACCATGAGCCTTGGTGGGTTTTTTGTGACCGTCCGATTGATCCCAGTAGCGTCTAGTTATCTTCTGAGGAGGAATTTGTTTGGTTATGATATCAATAAGAAGGGCACTCCTCAAGGGAGCGTTAAAGTGTGAGTTTTTCTGCCTTTTTTTAGATATACATCTATTACATGAACTGGGTTATGATAGTTTTTAGATTCTTGTTTGTTTTTAGATTATAGCAATTTGTTGGATTTGCTTAATCCCACTTGGGGTGGAATAAATTTGTTTAGATTGTTACAGTTTGTAGGATTTGCTTTGTTGTTGTTTGGTATCTGTTGGAGTCTTAGAGATAAGGGTTAGGGTTTCTAAATTGGCTTGGGAAGGGGCTTTTAGATGAAGTGGTCACTTGCGTTTTCTATAAATAACATGTAACTAGTTTTTTTTTTTTTTTCAAATTAATGAAGAATTTTACCCCGGAAATTGTGTTTTGAGTATAAAGGAGGACTGACCAAACTCGAGCGGGTCAAGAGGCTGACCTTCCCTCTAAGAAGATCAGCCACATTGTGAACCGTTTGGGTTTGTAACAGATGGGTGAAAGGGAAGGTTTTGAGAGGGAATTTTGTTGGGATTGATAACTTGTTTCCCACTCAAGAGGAGGAGGATTAGGAAAGAGTGTGTGTGTTTTGGACATGGGATTTATCTCATGTTGCATCCTATTCTGACTAGGTGTTTCTCTTTCGATGGTTTCCTTTTATGACTAGGAAGCAAAGATAGGAAATAATTGTTCGTTTTCATGGAATCTTTGATTTCGTCATCGGTAAAATGCCAGCTAGTCTGCTGTTTTGCTATAACCGATCGCCGCTTGAAGGAATTCACTCCTCGCCGCTAGCTGGTATCATTGTTGACCGCATCTAAATCCCTCTTCATTACCGTCTGGATTGGTTTTTACCAGCCTTTTTTTTGTAGCGAAAACATCCTCGAACCCGCCACTTGTGTCGCGCAGATCTGTCTAGTGGATTGCTGTGGGTTGCCATAAATCACAACCGCATAACTTGTCCTCGTCAGTTTTTCCATCGGAACTGCCCATCACTGCTTGGAACTTCCGCTGCCAGTTACTTCCACTTTTGGGTCGCCTATGTTGTTGGATTTTTCGCCATATTCGTCGCAATCTCCGGGCATGTTTGTGTTACCAATTGCCGTACACAACAGTAACCACAAAGTAACTGCAAAACACCAAGTCCACGGAAGGTGTGAGACCGCCGGGCATTAAAGTGACTTGGTAGCCCGAGGGCTACTTAAATTTGAAGGAAATTTGGATACTATTTCAATTGACACACCATCAAACAAAGGGATCTGAATGAGGCATTTCAAGTTGGATTTTCACGGCGATTTCTTCTAGTGAATCGTGCGTCTCATCACTAGCATCGCATCCACACCTTCCAACACTCACTTGAAAAAGGATCGATCTTGGATTTCTGCTCAGATCAAACAATTATTTCTCATTGGAATGAGCCAGATTTCGATATACACTGATAATTGGATGTAGATACCTGATCAGGACCATAAGATCATGCCACGGAATAGTGGGAGCTCTCCAAATCGGGTACTATCGATTCTACTTTACCGATTTACATTTATAATGGCTTCTAAAAGTGCTCTGCAAGATGACTTAAAGAACTTCAAACTCGACGATTCCAACTTTTGGAAACAGAAATTGATGTACTTGTTTGCAGAGTATAACTTTGAGACCGCTTTGACCGATCTTTGTCCTTCAAAATCTGCATCGAATGTACAAAACAATGAGAAAGAAGCTTATAATCTCTGGGAGAAGGTTGATAAATTGACTAGGATTTATATGTTAGAATTTATAAATGAAACCCTAGCCATTGAGTATGAAAAATACTATTCTAGAAATGAATTGATGACTGCCTTGGAAGATAGCTTTGGGGGTTTGTCAGTAACTCGAACCTAGTTGTTAAAAAATGGGGCAGCCCAGTGCACGAGGCCTCCCGCCATTGCGGGGTATGGAGAGAACTAGATGTACGCAGCCTTACCCCTGCTTTGCAGAGAGGTTGTTTCGGTGACTTGAACCCATGACCACCATGTCACAATGGAGCAACCTTACCGTTGCGCCAAGGCTCCCTCTCTTCAAACCTGGTTGTATAGTTAATTATTTTTATAGGAAAATGTCCGAGGTAGCACCTATTAATGATGGCATTAAGAAGATAAACATACTGATAGAGGAACCGAGGCAGTGTGGTTAAACCATACCAGAGGATTTCCTTCCAAGTGATGAACATATTGAATTAATTTCTACCTTGGAAAACGTTCTCCGTATCTTTTTTCACACTCGGAATGGAAATTAACTCCCCTTAAAATGAGCTATCACCTCTAGAGAAGAGGATTACAGAAACTAGAGAAGAAAAGGCAAAGACCAAGGCAAATACGCAGTCCACTTTTATGAGACTGCGAATAAGAGAAAGATTCATAATAGTTAGGGGAATCTGAATGATAACAATATGAAATACACTACCATTAAAAAAAATAAAATGAAATACACCTAGAAATCCGATGGGAAATACTTTGACAAGAGCAAATTCAGATGCCACAATTGCATCCAGTTTGGACACTCTAGATATGAGTGTCCTTAGCTGAGGTTTGATCATGATGCACGAAAGACCTGAGACTACTTTTGCTGATGCACATAATCTTTTGCAGGAAGTAAAACTACAGTTAGGGAGAGAGGAGACTTTATGCTTTATACTTTCTTACTTGATGGACTTTATAAGATCGTAGTTGACAATGTTGATGGATATTAGATTATTCTGCATATTTATGTTATGTTCTGATAATGAAATTATTGATAGCATGTGTGGAAATTTTGGAATTGTCTTTGCAAATACGCAGTTCGCTATTATGAGACTGTGAATAAGAGAAAGATTCATAATAGTTAGGGGAATCTGAATGATAAGAATATGAAATACACTACCATTCAAAAAAAAAAAAACAATATGAAATATACTGAGAAATCCGATGGGAAATACTTTGACAAGAGCAAATTCAGATGCCACAATTGCTTCCGGTTCGGACACTCTAGATATGATTGTTCTCAGCTGAGGTTTGATCATGATGCACGAAAGACCTCAGACTACTTTTGCTGATGCACATAATCTTTTGCAGGAAGTAAAGCTATAGTTAGGGAGAGAGGAGACTTTATGCTTTGTACTTTCTTACTTGATGGACTTTATAAGATTATAGTTGACAATGTTGATGGATATTAGATTATTCTGCATATTTATGTTATGTTCTGATAATGAAATTATTGATAGCATGTGTGGAAATTTTGGAATTGTCTTTGCAAATACGCAGTCCACTTTTATGATACTGCGCATAAGAGAAAGATTCATAATAGTTAGGGGAATCTGAATGATAAGAATATGAAATACACTACCATTAAAAAAAAAAAACAATATGAAATACACTGAGAAATCCGATGGGAAATACTTTGACAAGAGCAAATTCAGATGCTACAATTGCATCCGGTTCGGACACTCTAGATATGAGTGTCCTCAGCTGAGATTTGATCATGATGCACGAAAGACCTGAGACAACTTTTGCTGATGCACATAATCTTTTGCAAGAAGTAAAGCTATAGTTAGGGAGAGAGGAGACTTTATGCTTTCTATTTTCTTACTTGATGGACTTTATAAGATCATAGTTGACAATGTTGATGGATATTAGATTATTCTGCATATTTATGTTATGTTCTGATAATGAAATTATTGATAGCATGTGTGGAAATTTTGGAATTGTCTTTGCAAATACGCCGTCCACTTTTATGAGACTGTGAATAAGAGAAAGATTCATAATAGTCAGGGGAATCTGAACGGTAAGAATATGATACAGTACCATTTAAAAAAAAAAAACAATATGAAATACACTGAGAAATCCGATGGGAAATACTTTGACAAGAGCAAATTCAGATGCCACAATTGCATCCGGTTCAGACACTCTAGATATGAGTGTCTTCAGCTGAGGTTTGATCATGATGCACAAAAGACCTGAGACTACTTTTGCTGATGCACATAATCTTTTGCAGGAAGTAAAGCTATAGTTACAGAGAGAGGAGACTTTATGCTTTCTACTTTCTTACTTGATGGACTTTATAAGATCATAGTTGACAATGTTGATGGATATTAGATTATTCTGCATATTTATGCTATGTTCTGATAATGAAATTATTGATAGCATGTGTAGAAATTTTGTAATTAATGAAATAGAAATTTAATTTATTTTAATGACTTGAACTTAGAATTTTACACAGTGAATGAGATTTCTCGTATGTTAAATGTGACCTTGGTTTTAAATTTCGGCCGAAATGAAACGAAATGACTGAAATATTTCGGTTTCGGCCACGGCCACGGCCGAAATGAAATTTACTTGAAGTCGTTTCTTTACGAAATTTCACCGAAATGTCACTAAATTTCAGTTTCAGCCATTTTTACAAAATTTCGACCAAAATTTTAAAAATGTCCACCGAAATTGCCGAAATTTTAGACATTTCGGTCGAAATAAAAAAAAAAATGAAATCATTATCATAATTTTTACATGATTTCGGCCGAAATCGAAATATTTCGGTTTCGGTGGTGGCTGAAACCGAAACCGAAACCAAAACCGAAATTTAAAACCTTGAATGTGACAACTTAGATTAGGACACATTAGGTATGCTAGAATAAGAGACAAATTGATGAATGGGTTACTAAAGTCACCATATGAAAGGACTTAGGTCAATGTGAAGCCTAAGATGGCTTGAACTTGTCTAATGCTTCTGTTTACCTATCGATGACGTACAAATATATCTTTCTATCAAAGGTTTCACATTGACCAAAGTCTTTCCATGTGATACCTTTGATAACACCTTCACAGATTAGTCTTTTATTCTAGCCTTCCAAATATGCCCTAATCTAAGGTGTCAAATGTATATAAGAGAAATTTCATTCACAGTGAAGGTTCCAAGTTAAAGTCATTAGAGTTGTTTTAGGTTCTATTACATTAATTCCAGAGTTTCTACATATTCTATCAACAATTCCACTATCAAAACATGAGATGAAATAAGCAGAATAATCAAATGCACAACAACATTGTCAACTAAAATCTTGTTAAGTCCATCAACTAAGAAAGCATAGAAAGCAAAGTCTACCCCCCCCCCCCCCCCCCCTCCTCTCTCTCCTCTCTCTAATTGTTGTGTTTCCTCCATGAAACTTAATGGTGAATGAATGGGTATCCATCTTAGAAACTGCACGCTGATTCTTCCGCATCGAAGGTACGTATAAAGTATTTTTCAGTGAAAGCTTTCCTCAATGTGGGAATGTACGTTTGGATTACGATCACTTCCTCTTTTGCGTATGTCCCATGTGCACCTTGAGTCAAGCCACCAAGCATCAACTGGCTCAGTGGCCACAAGGGATTCTGTGCATACACAAGAGTGATCTTTGGTTTTCCATGCATCAGGCTCTACCTCAGCTTCTTCATCTGTTGAGGGCACTCATATTTGAAGTGTCCGAACCGACTGCAGTTACGACATTTGAATTTACTCTTTTCAAAATATTTCCCATAAGATTCCCTAGTGTATTCCATATTATTCACATTCCCCTTACTATTAGTCTCTCTCTCTCTCTCTCTCTCTCTTATTTGCAGTATCAGAAACGTGAACCTGGTTTTCGCCTTTTCTTTCTTGGTAAGACCTTTTCTTTCTTGGTTTCTACAATCCTCTTTCATCTGGAGGTGATACCTCATTATGAAGAGGTAATTTCCAGTCTGAGTGAGAAGAAGATGCATATAATGTTTCCCAAGAAGGTGAAAGTGAATTTAGTAAGTTCATTACTTGGAAATCCTCCAGTACGATGTAATCACATACCTTCTGTTCCTCTACAAATACTTTCATCCTGTTAAGGTGATCCTTTCACAAGTGTTCTTCAGACAATTTTTTGTTAAAGTAATTAACCATTAACAACCATGTCTAAATCATTGACGCACCCTAAAAATTATCTTCCAGGGCATTCACTAATTCCTTTGTTGAGTGGTATTTTTCATATGTGATGGCTAGGGTTTCCTTCTTTGATCATAACAAGTAAATCCTAGTCATCTTATCAACCTTTTTCCACCGATTGTATGCATCCTTCTCGCTATTCCGTGCATTTGATGCAGGCTCAAGACGACTAGGATCGGTAAAGGCGATCTCATAGTCATCTTCTGCAAGCACATACATCAATTCCGGTTCCAACTCATAGTGTTGGAATTGTCCAATTTGTAGTTCTTGTAGAGCACTTTTAGAAGCCGTAATGAATGTAAATCGGTTAAATAGATACAATGTTACTCGATTTGGCGAGCTCTCACTATTCTGTGGCATGGTCTGATGGTCCATATCTGATATCCACTTGTAATAATCGTGTATGTTGAAATTCGGCTTGATGTGCTGACACCTGACGGGGTTAAATCTCCAGCACGAAAATCCGATCTGAAATGCCTCATTTAGACCCCTCCTTTTGATCGCTAGTAACTAAAAATTGTGGTCCCCTTTTTGCCTCAATATTGGGTGGCTCTCGGGCAACCAACCCAAAAACAAGTATGGTGGTTCAATACCTTCACCGTATTTCACTAAAAAACGCAGCATGGGAGAGACGAATGTTGGTAGCGTGTCTTAACTAGTAGCCAAGATGGTCAAGGGACTTTAGGAAGATTCCGAGACTGATGGTGAAGGGCGGCGAAGCGACGGTCTGGCAGGAGGGAACAACCACCTGACGGTGAACGTGGCTGGTATGACGAGAAATGACCGACGGAGACTGGGTGGTTGCTAAGGTGATCCACAAGCGGCGCCGTACACGACAGGCGGCGTCCGGCTAGTAATCAATGACAACCGATGGCAGGAACTGACAATGCGAGCAATCATCAGTGGGTTGGGGAATTTGTTCCGATCGGTGATCGGTGACTGTAGAGACAACTTCCAGTCGTTTTTCCGACGACAATGTACATGCCATCAATTGGCTTTGATTGGGGTAGTTGTTGGCCTTTTGGTTCGTTGCGGTTGATTTGATATCGATCATCAAGGATGGTTTGAGGAGAAAACCCATACTACATACACTTTATAAACAAAAGCAAAAACCTCATGTATGTTGTACGTATTTATTCAAAAAGAAAGTTCTTATCCTAAAATCCAGTGTCCATACCAAAATAATGGGTTCCATACATATTTATTCAAAAAGAAAGTTCTTATCCCAAAGTCCAGTGTCCACACCAAAATTATAGGATTGGAAATAGTACAAAATCATAATCACCCGACAAGTTTGGTAAGTTTGAATAACACAGGAAATGCCAAGATTTCAAGAGCACAAGACAATAGAGGAAGCATGGTATTAGTGTGCAAATTGTAAGCCGAGCAGTTGGAGGAAAAAACCTCAGTTGTTGTTTCTCTCAAAGGGCTCCATTTCGGGTTTTGTTCCTCTCTCAACGTATGTTGACATGCATCTCTCTCTCTCTCTCTCTCTCTCTTCCGCAGGTCGCCATTTTTATCGATCTAGGTTGCAAACGAACTATGTTTAGGGTTGTGCGACCCGTTTCGCTATGCAAATGGACCGTGTTTCTGGGCGTGCGATCAAGATCGTGGGTTGATAGGGGGTAGCGACCCCAGTGACACTGCTGCAAACTGACTGCTCGTGGTGATGTCAATGATGTCTACGGCTAGATGTTGCGATTAGGGGAAAACGATCCAACATTGCGAGCTGCACGATCAATGGGTGACGGTTTCCTCACAGCAGATGATCTTTGGCACCATGAGCAGTAGGTCGATGTATTCTGGCCAATAAGAGGCTGTGAGTAGGAATGGGATGGTAGATAACCAAGGCTTGATTCCATTTCTTCCTCACTCTCACATTGACAAACGAGAACCGAGTTGACTCGGTAATGAAGAACTATATGATTGGGGATGATTTTAACTTGAAATCAAGATGCCTCCCAGGCATAGATTGAGCACCATAAAGGAGAACACCACAGATCTAGAAGATCCAACAACACCAAATCCGAACCAACCTGGTTGCTTTAATACCAATGAAAGATTTTGAAAATGAGAGAGAAGTACCTTGATTTATGCGAGACAGATGTTCGATTGTAGATATGGTTGTTCTTGAATCGTTGAGCAAATCAATCAACTCCTTGTTCACCTTAGAGATCGACGATGCTCTCTTCCAATTCCGAAATTCTAGGAATTGTTTAGTGTCTTAGGTGCCAGGGAGTGGGATCTCTTTGGCTTTTATCGACAATCCTAAAATCCTAAAGCTAGGGCTAGTTCTTATCATTTTGTAATTTGTGAGGGCAAATTGGTCAACCCTTTTACTAGTTTTGTAATTACCAATTTATGCATCATCAATTGATAATCACTATAAAGCTAATGTTATTAAACCCTCGGATAGTTTCCCATTCAAATACATTTATTAAATCCCCATTTTGAATTGAGTTAAACAGAGATTTTGTCCTCAGTTCAAAATGTTTAATTTACTTGATCAACCAAAATGTTTAATTGTTTTGCAAATTTCTGTGACATAATTATTTGAGAAATTAAATATTTAGCAATATGCTAATTTTGTAAAAATTACGCTGCTTATTTTTCTTCAAAAAGAAGTCCGAGAAAAATTATAATTTGGACTTTTAATTATGAATTAGCAATATGCTAATTCATAATTATTTATATTGAATTGAATTTAATTTGAGTGTGTTTAGAACGTTCAATCGATGCACACTAATTAAACCACTCAAAATAAAAATTCTACAATTAATTCCTTAACTTCGATTGACACATTGCAATGAGTTCCTGTAGGGTGTAGTGCCCTATGTTCCATGCCAAAGAGATCACCACAAAGACTTTTCTAGTTAGGTGTAGTGCGTACGAACTATTGTATATAGTGTATGTAATTCAACGTATTCTTAAAAAATGTACATAAGCCCAATTCCGTTGAGTACTATCGGATCCCCCGCACATATGTGTATCTCTACATGTTGTGAATACTTACATTCCAGTGCAAGACACACCAACACACGATCTGTGTGCTTCCTCAAAAACATTGGGTCAACAATTTTCAGGAGCCAATTCCGTTGGAGAAACCCTTGCAGAACTTTCCAAGTACCACATTCTAGCCCTAAAATTCCATCGACAGGTCCCATGGTCCTATAACCACTGCTCAATGTATTTTGTGGTTTTGTTTTGGCACTAATTAGGTCAATTTGCATTCCTGACACCCAGCTTAACATGGAAATATAGGTCCTAACTAGCTAAGATTTTTCCAAGATTCAATCAACAACACGCTGTATATTTGAGTATATAAGAGAGAATTGGATTACTGACAATAAAATGGTCTTGCAATGTCACGACGTCATAAAATCCCAAAAGGATTTGGTTAGTGGATTGTCGATTATCTCTTTGGAATCTCTTGTGCTTGTTGTTCCTAGTGGAAAATGGTTTCTCTCCCATGGATATAATCAGTCTTGCCAAATCATGTAAACTCGCATGCATCTTGTGGCTTGTGCTTTGATTATTATGTCCAACATGTGTGCTCCGTATGGATAATCTTAGGACATGCGAATTATTTTCAACATATAACACTGGGGCCATCAACAAGTTTGACGAAGTGAGACGGTATCATGACATGAGGTAGATAACGTAATGATATTGTGTTTCTTAGTCAAGAAATGAGTCCCTCAGCCGGAGCAAAGTTTTAATCTGGTTTTTGTGGCTGCAGCTACATAGGTGTTGTGATGTTGCTTATTTTGAAACTGATTAACATTTGATGAGATTCTGGTGCTTTGACAAAGATTAGGGGTAGAAGATGATATTCAAGAAGGCCCATGATTTAGTCAGGAGATAATCATTGATTGGTTGAAATTGCGGACTTCTTAAATATTATCATTCTTGTTGAAGCACATGATTTCTGGTAAGATGATTTGGGTGAAGAGGAGGGTCAGTTGAGATCCAAAATAGGGTCGAAGGAGAAATATCATGCTAACTTCAATTGGCACCTCTACATTGCTCCGTTTATCACAAAAAATTGCAGTCTGAATCTATGGTTTATGGAGGATTTTAGCGATTTTACTTAATTTTTAGCTAAGGTTTTGATGGGCCCAACACAAGGAAAATGTGAATAGTTCTTTTAGGTTGGACTTGGACTCTTTCTATTTTTGGAAAGTTTCTCATGTTTAGAGTGTTATATTTCGGCTGCGATAAGTAACTTGTAATAGGGGAAAGAGTCCTTAACTATGTTAAGCAAGTAGATAATCTAAAATTAGAAGTTTTGTAGTTTTAGAAATTAGTGTTCTAGGTTTCCTTGAATGCCTTATTTTGGGCTGCTCTAGAATATAATTTGGGTTGTGTTAAGGGCTGAAATTGATACTAGCCTTACACTAGGTTTTAAGGTGTTTTGGGCCTATAAATATGTAGCAATTTTTAAAAGCTGCTTCTTGCACGAGAACTCGACCAAGGTTAAATGGAGTTGATTCGAGAGAGTCAATCATCGACAATCAATTTTTCATTGACTCGTGCTAGTCAAAGGAGTTTTTGATTGACTTGGTAGGGAAAACGAGAAATCAACCAACGTAAAACTGAGTTGACTTAGGCTAGTCGATTGACTCATGGAGTTTTTTAACAGTAATATGAAGTTTTGATGCACTTTTCAAGAGGTTAATTAATATTTATTCGATTTCCCTTTAGTGTTTTGGGTTTTACCCTACTTTGATCAAGTTTTGATCCTATCTATTACCATTTCATCTCTCTCTAGCATTGTTTTTGAAGATCCATTGGATTGTGTGTGATTGTTTAATTCTCTTGCAGGCTTTTTACTTTCCATGGGTTCCTAGTAATTGATATAGGCATTTTTGGGCTGTTATATGATGCACGGGTATATTTTTCTCGGAAAAATGAGCTGTCAAAAGTGCAATTGAGTTCCACATATTCCATGATCCTTACAATTTATCTGCTTGGCCTTGCTATGGGCTATAGACCAAAATTCTTGCTCATTGGATGATTCTAAACCTTTGATTTGTAGATGACTGCTTTTTCATATTCAACCACTCATGTAAATGCCTCCGCTTGTACTCTGCCTATTCATATTTCTCCAAAGAAAAATATGACTCCATCCTATAACAACTCGAAAATTTGATTGCTAGTCCTTGATAATTGATAAATTAAATATGTTTTTGATTTTTCTTGTGAGTCAAATCTGCATTGCCTTTAGTCTCTCTGTTAAAGAGAACTCAGTGGCTATTAGTCAATAGATCTCAAAAAAAGGACTTACAAGATTGTTCACAAAATAAACTCATGATGTTTTGGTAGTGTTTTGATAGAAAATTTAAGTGCAGCAAACTTTCCATGAGGAAGCAACCTAATTTTTGTGAACAACTAAAGGGCCTTGGGACCTTTTCAATATGTATTATATATAGCTTTTGAATGGTCAATATGTATTATATATTGAACTAGTATGATGTTTATTCATTGATAATTTTCAAATGATTGCATCTAATTTGTCATCATTGCATTTTTGCAGGCCCGAAACATTGGGTATTGTCGTTGGAATTGTATACTTGGTCATTGCAATATTGTTTCAGCATTTTAACTTCACATCAGACTCCAATGTATGTATATAAATTGTTTTTATTTCAAATTGGATTCAAGTCACATATACTTATTTTCCATTGTTGAGCAAATCATTTGATTCGCATATAATTATTTCCAAATTGAATTAAGTCACATATAATCTGACTTAAATTTGTCATATTAGAATTTTAAATCATAGGATTTTAAAGGAATTGACCACTCCAAATCAAAAAATTCATTTATGGTAAGAAGTATGATTTAAACAATATGACATACAAATATATTATTTGATATTTTCATCTGGGCCGCATGTAACACGGATAAAGTAATTTCTAGCTGTATCTAGATTCTAGACGTTTCCATGTGGCAACCAAATAACCAACACTTGGCAATATAGGTCATCAATATTTCTTTTGATATGTAAGTTTAGCTTTAATTATGAATTATGAAGTTAAACCATAAATTGTTTTGAATAGATTGTTGCCACACGATACATAAAAGAGTGTGTTTGATGGGCCTTAATTTTTAATTTTATACTAGGCAAATTACAAAAGCTACTTTTCCAATGCCCTTATATGTTGAACAAAGCCATTTCTTAAAATATTATTTGTTAGGGTTTCTATATGATTCAAAGTTAGTTTCATGAAGTCATGGGCCTTTAGTCTGATGAAGAGATTCGTGAGGTACTTTCAATGTCTCGTGACAAAGCAAGTCACAACCAAGAAAGGTTGTAAGCCTGAAACTTACAAGCATGGTTTTAAATTTCCACTGAAACCGTCACAAAATGACCAAAATGTTTCCATTTCCATCCCCACCGAAACGAAATCTTAATGGTCTCGTACTCTCGTTCCACTTCATTATTTCCATTGAAATTTCGATACTTAGACCAAAATTCAACCCCCCCCCCCGGAGCGCACGCGAAGTAACAGTACAATATAACTGAACACTCTTTCTCAAGCGGGGCATAATGTCAATCATGCCGAGCTTGCCTAAAAATTTTTCTTAGATTTTTTTTTGGTTGGCAACCAAAAATACACCCCTTATGTAAAACATAGATTTTACCACCCCTTTTGTAAAAACATAGATTTTATCACCCCTTTTGTAAAATATCAGCCAACTGGTCTTCATGGGAGGCAAACTTCTTGAGAATCTTGTCGATCCACTTTTCATTGGATCATGTTAAACCGGATTATGAGTGATGCTCAGCAAAGCTTCATAAGACTGTCCACCTTTATCCTCAACTCAAACAACTAGATCTTCGATAAAAAAATCTCTGCAACTCTATGAGCCATATCAATGGACTCCACTCCCACACATGAATTGGCCACCATGGATGTCTTTTTGCTTCTCCAAATAACTAGCTTCCCTCTAACAAATGTATATTATCCTGTGGTAGATCCTACAGACATCTACATATATATCCCAATCAGCATCAATATATGCCTCAATTCGAAGATGCCCATGGTTTGAAAACAATAAAGCTCTCCTAGGAGAAGACTCCAAATATCTTACTATCCTCTTTGCGACCTCAAGATGAGATGGGGCATGCATATACTGGCTAGCCATGCTCACTACATACTCAATGTAAGCTTGGGATAGAGAATAGCATAGCAGACGACCAACAAGTCTCTGAAACGACATCATATTTGGAAGAATATCATTGCTAGTTTCACTTAGTTTGTGATTGGGATCAATTGGTGTCTTTATTAAATGGGCACACTACTTCCTAGTTTCTATCCACAAATCTACTACATACATTCTGTAGGAGAGAAAAGATTTCTTTTATTGACCGAGCTACCTCAATCCCAAGAAAACGTTTTAGCTCATCCAACCCTTTAACTTCGAATTCAGCACCCAAGTGACCTTTTAACCGATCAATGTCTGCAGGATTGTTACTTGTTACAACAATGTTGTTATAAGTATAAAAGATTGCCTTCTCCAACAGCTTAAGCTTTTGGAGTAATTGGTTGTTTCAAATGGTATCAGAGCCAAAGGTCCCGAGTTCAAAACTCCTTGATATTAAAAATCCACATCTAATGGCCAACCCAAAAGAGGTGCCACATGTGCCACGTGTAGGCCAACCCTAAAAAGAGGGGCCACACGCGAGGGGGAGTGGTAAAGTATAAAAGATTAAATAATGCCTACGCCAACAGCTTAAGCTTTTGGAGTAATTGGTTGCAAGGTTTTAAATTTCGACCGAAATCCGAAATTTCGGGTTTCGGTCGACTGTGAAATCGAAATTGGGTAACCTCGAAACGTTACTTTATTTCGACGAAATTTCGCTTTTGGAGTAACTGGTTGCAAGGTTTTAAATTTCGACCGATATCCGAAATTTCGACCGAAATCCGAAATTTCGGGTTTCGGTCGACTGCGAAATCGAAATTGGGTAACGTCGAAACGTTACTTTATTTTTCCGAAATTTCTTTTTCGTGAAATTTCAGGAAAATCCCGTTAAAATATATATATTTTATTCACTATTTAATATTTCCCCGAAATTTCGGGTGAAATTTAAGCCTGGATAAAATATTGCTTGTTTTTTTATTTTGTCAAATTTCGAACGAAATTTCGAAATTTCAGCGAAAATTTCGGTTTTGGTGAGGAGCGAAACGCAATCCGAAACCGAAATTTAAAACCTTGATTGGTTGTTTCACAAATGTCATCCACATATTTAATGAGAGCAGTGGTGACCTCCCTCGAATGCTTCACAAAGAGGGGGTGCTCTAGATGGCATTGACTATCTAAATCTCTTTACTGCTTTGCTGAAAATGTTGATCTGATATCTGGGAAATTGTTTTAGCCCATAGATGGATTTCTTCATATGGGATACTCCCTTTATTTCTCGGTGATCGAAGACTAGGAGATGACTGCATATTCCCTTCCTATTGTAAATCGCCGGTGCGGAAGGCATTCTTCACATCCATCTGGAATGGCAGCCACAATGATTTGCGCCGAGAGAAAGTAACAGCCGAGTAGAATTCATTTTGGCTACATGTCTCATTATAGTCAATTCCACAAGTCTGTGTATAGCCGCTAACCTTGCCTTATCATAGTCACAAATATCTCCGAATTTTTCAATACTGATATTTGCACTACCATGTTTTGATAGTGAGACAAACTCACCTTGTTTTTTCCTTTTTAATTGGTTGCTGAGGGTTTTTTGGGAATTGCAGTTAGACCGATGGTTAAATACTGAAAGAGAAGGTGAGTTTGTGTGGTTGTCAAAACAGGGTAGTGGGAAAATCAGTAGCCTATCTTTATTCTGTATTTTTCTCAAATTTTGTATTTTTATGTCTATCTTTATTCTGTATTTTTTCTCAAATTTTGTATTTTTATATATTTTATTTTTTGTAGTTTTTTCCCAATACAAACCCAATTTACAAAGATATTTAAATTCTCCCGAGATATACACTTGCCGAGAAATTTTCTAGCCAAATATTTGTGATATGCGCTTTATTTATGTCAACTTTTCCATTGGCCTTGTTCTTTACTATAAATACCCATTTACAACCAAGCACTCCTTTTTCTTCGGGTCGATATACCATTTCCCATGTCTGATTTTTTTGTTCTGCAATTCCTTCATCTCTTCCCACGTTGGCTCCTTTCTCTTTGGTTGAGAGATTGCCTTTGCAACAGTGCTATGAATGGACATAGAGGAGATAGAAACAACAAAGGTACACTATGTTGGATACATGAGGATTTTTTTAATGGTGGGGGCATAAGGAATTATGCACAACAAAGTTAAAAATAGGATGCGACGTACTATGGTGTTTCCCTTTGCATAAATCAATTAGAACACCTAGATCACTAGGAATCTCATATTCAATAGGTATCTACTCGATAATAGGAGAAAGAGGAGTAGTAGACAAACCGGTTGGGCCATTTCCAGAGTATGTGATTGGAGTGGAAGATGCTCTGCGAGGTTTTAATTAGAACACCTAGATCACTAGGAATCTCAAATTCAATAGGTATCTACTCTTTTTACCGTTTCATATACACTGGTAATTTTTCATCTTCTTCCAAGGTTTTAAATTTCGACCGAAATTTGTCGTTCGTTTCGGCCGAAATTTTTCCGTTTCGGCTAAGGTCGAAACAAAATTCACATGAAACCGGATTTTTACAGGTTCGCTGCAATTTCGAAGCCGAAATTTCATTTCTACCTTTATGTACAAAATTTCAAGTGAAATCATCAAAATTTCTACTGAAATCACCGAAATTTTAGACATTTTGGTGGAAATTAAAAAAAAAAAACCGAAATTATTATCATATTTTTATATGATTTTGGCCAAAATTTCCACCGAGACCGAAATATTTCGGTTTCGGTGGTGGCCGAAACCGACATTGGAACCATAATTTAACACCTTGGCTTCTTCAAACCCTGTAGAAGGAATATGCTCAACTATAAGAATTGGGAGAAGAAGTGGACACCTCTCTTCCAAGTAACTACAATTCTCCCCCCGAAGACAGGTGACCAATTAAGAAGTGGAAGGGACTCAAAGACAGTAGTATCCTTAGTGACATTATTTCCCAGGCACAAGGTGGAAGAATGGTGGGAGATGTGTATGGCAGAAGGTCCGGCTGACGTGGTGATTGGCAAGAAATTAAGGTTTGTGAAGAAGAAACTAAAGGAATGGGTAGCGGTAAACAAAGAATGTTTGAATGAAAGGAAAAGTTAGCTGGAGCTTAGGCTAGTAGAGCTATCTGCTCTAGAAGAGAGTGGTTTGGGGGGCGAAGATGAGCTTCAAGAGATGGGAAAAGTGAAACAAGAACATCAGGCTATGTTGTTGCATGATGAGATTACGTGGAAGCAAAAGTCCAGAGTTAAGTGGCTTGTTGAAGGGGACAAAAATACAGCGTATTTCCATGCAATGGCAAGTGCTAGGAGGAGGAGGAATAGAATTGTGGTACTAAATGACGATGGTAGGATGGTGTCATCAAAGGAAGGCATCTCTTCAGGCATTATATCTTTCTATTCCAAACTCTACTCCTCTGAGAATTTGCTGCGTCCTATCCCGGAAGATGTGGCTTTTAATTGTCTTTCTTTGGAGGAAAGCTCAAAGATGGAAGTTCCTTTCGGTGAGGAAGAGATTGAAAAAGCCCTTTTCTCTCTTTCTAGGGATAAGGCTCCTGGTCCGGGTGGTTTTTGTTTGACCTTTTTTCAGTCTTGTTGGTCGGTGTTGAAATGTGACATTCTCAGATTCTTCAAAGAATTTCATGAGGGATTGCATCTTGATAAAGGAACAGGAGCCACTTTTATTACCCTGATCCCCAAGATAGAAGGAGCCTCCAAGATTTCCGACTTCCGGCCAATAAGTTTGGTGGGATGTCTGTATAAGGTGCTTGCAAAGGTGTTGGCGGATTGAATAAAAGTAGTGTTGCCTAGCTTATTTCCAATAGCCAAAGTGCTTTTGTGGATGGTACATCTTGGTTTCGAGCCCTGGCTCCGGATCAGGATGTATCTCATTCGTTTTGTATCGCCACTCATGCTATGATGTGAGAGTGGCACATATTTTGAGAGTTCCTTGGTAGAGCTCTCCTTCACATGTGGAGATCTTTGAGGATTGCAGGGGAACCTCACGTCCCTCGTCGCACTCGTCATCTCGGATCGGGGTCCACAGGCTGGTGACTTTGCTGGGGTTTACTCATGGCTATTCTCATGGCCTGTTAAAGCAGCTGAAAAAGACTCAGGCTAACATTTCAGTATGGGGTTTACTCATGGCAGATTTTGGATTGTTCTTTGGTAGCAAACGAAGCCATTGATGATTATTTCAGACACGGAAATAAAGGGGTGGTTTGTAAGTTGGACATGGAAAAGGCCTATGACAGGGTAGAGTGGGATTGTTTGGACTATCTACTACGTAAAATGGGGTTTGGCAATGAATGGAGAGGTTGGATTAGAAGATGTATCTCGTCAGCGTGGTTCTCGGTTTTGATTAATGGCTCGGCAAAAGGATTCTTTAAATCATCAAGGGGTTTGAGGCAAGGGGATCCTTTATCTCCCTTTCTGTTTGTCATCGTGGTGGAAACTCTTAGCAAGCTTATTCAGAAAGGCAACGAAATAGGGCTGATAGAAGGTTTTAAGATAGGAAAGAACAAAGTGGAAGTTTCAATCCTTCAATTTGCGGATGATACTTTACTTTTCGGTGAGCCGGATCAAGTTAAAATGATGAGCCTCAAGGCAATCCTTCAATGCTATGAGATGATTACAGGTCAGCGATCTAATTTTGCGAAATCAAGCATGTTCGCAATCAATTTACCCCCTTTTGAAGCTAGCAGTTGTGCTGCTATTTTGGGCTGTAAGGTTGAAAAGCTTCTTTCTTCTTATCTTGGTCTTCCATTGGGAGTGGGGAGGCCTAATAAAGCTCTTTGGGATCCGATAATTGCTCGAATTGAGAGAAGGTTGGAGACTTGGAAAAGAAGATTAGTCTCAAAAGGGGGTCTCGATTGACCATAGTTAAGGCAGTTATGGCAAATATTCCAGTTTATTTCCTATCGTTATTTAAATGTCCGGTAAGTGTGGGGTTGAGGATAGAGAAGATACAAAGAAGATTCCTTTTGGGGGGGGGAGGGGGGGTGTCGAATGAAAAGAAGGGTATTCCATTGGTTAAATGGGAGAAGGTTTGTGCTCCAATTAAAAAAGGTGGTTTGTGAATTAGGAAAATTAAGGGTTTCAATTCTGCATTTTTGTGTAAGTGGTTATAGCGGTTTGGTGAGGAGGATCAAGCTCTGTGGGCTAGAGTAATTGGGAGTAAATACGGGGTGCTTGATGGTAAATGGGAGTCGGCCGATGCTTTTGAGAGAAGAGGAGTTTCGATCTGGAGGGATGTGCTTCGTTTTTCAAATGTTTTTAATCAGGGCTGTAAGTTCAGAGTGTATTCTGGTAGGCGTATTAGGTTCTGGCTTGATGTATGGTGCGCAAATGATACCTTGGGATCGCTATTTCCAGATTTACTAAGAGTGGCTGCTGATAAGAATGTTTTCGTGTGCGACTGTTTTGAAAGAGTGGATCAGAAAGTGATTTGGTGTCCATGGTTTAGAAGGAAATTTTTTGAAAGAGAACTAGAGGATTTATCTTCCTTGTTTGAGCTACTTGAGAAATGCTATATTAAGAAATCCGGTGAGGATAAAAGAATATGGATTTGGAATTCATCCGGAATCTTCTCCGTGATATCTGCATATGCTAAGTTTGTTCCGGACGTTGAGGATTCTTTTGTGGCTAAGGTTTGCTTTCATTGCCCCCCTAGAGTGTCTTTTTTTGGTTGGTTTGTAAGTAGCGGGCGTATCCAAACCATTGAGTTTCTGAGAAGAAGGGGTTTATGCTTGATTGATCATTGTCATTTTATGTCTGGAGGATGGCGAATCTATTGATCACTTGTTCATACATTGTAAAGTAGTAAGGGTGATATGGGGTTTAGTTTTAGCACGATTTGGTATCCAATGGGTTTTTCCTCAATCAGTACCTATGCTTTTGGACGGCTGGGAATTTGTCCCTTGGAAAAAGAAAGGGAAGGTGTTGTGGAGGATTTGCCTTTTAGCTCTATGGTGGTCGGTCTGGAAAGAAAGAAATGGCAGGGTTTTCGAGGGCACATCCACTTCATCTTTCAGTATTTATCAGAGGATTATAGCTATGTCTATCAAATGGGCGAAGAGTCTTCTTATGTTCAGATTCGTGTCGGCTTATGATCTATGGGAAAGATGGGATGTCATTTGTATGGAAGGGTTAAATAGGCAGAAGATCGTTCAGAAGTGGGTTCCGCCGCCTGTGGGCTTTAGTAAACTGAATGTGGATGGAGCATCCTTCGGAAACCCGGGGTCTTCAGGTGTTGGAGGCCTGATGAGGGGCAATGTAGGGGCTGTGGAGTGGGCGTTCTCTGGACCGAATGGGATTTCAGATTCGTCAGAGGCGGAAGTAAAAGCCGCATACTATGGTATCCTTCACATTGAAAGACCTGTCTTGAATAAAGTTGTTGTGGAAGGGGATTCCTCTAATGTTATTAGATGGATTGCTGGTAAAGCTCCTCCCCCTTGGAGATTTCTCAGCCTTATTGAGGAGATTTTGGACTGGGTGGCAGGGTCGGAGATTTCTTTTGCCCATGTTAGAAGATCAGCCCATGAAGAAGCTGACGGACTAGCCAAGTCTGGGGTCATTAGGCAGGGTTTAGAGTGGTTCGATTATCTACCACCTTAATTGTATTGTGTCTTGCTGATGTGTGTTTCTCTTCTTTCCATTTTCCCTTTGTATTCTGAGGACCAACTCGGTTCCATTTAATCAATATATCTTGCCATTTAAATTTTTTTATTTATTTCCCAGGCACAGGATCAAGACACCAATGCCCTTAAGAACAGGCGAGTAATTGAGGAACACCCCGCAAACAGCCTTGGGACCTAATTTTTATGAATTAGGACCTAAAATATGAATAAACCAGACACACCTAGAAAATAAACAAAAAGCAGACACACCTAAATACACAAAGAAGTAGAAAAAAGGGGTGGCCGAGTCTCCTTGGTTCTCAGGCTTTGCCCCTTTTTTTTCTAATAAATTATTGGTGTTCAGAAAACAAATGAAGAGAGGGTGGCTGATCTAAATAAACAAACACACCAAACACATGTAGGGGTAGAAGAAAGGGCGTCTGATCTGAACACAAAAGGTTAATACTAGTCTACAATTGAAGAGTACGGGATGGCATCCTGTTGATGATATAAGGCATTGTGAGAACCGCATGTGCCCGACACCTTCTAGTAGCATTCGTATTCAAGATCAGGCCACAAGTTTACTTCTAGGAGATGGTGGTTATTTTGAGTTACTTCTAGAGGATGGTGGTTCTTCAAAGTTACTTCTAGAGAGTGGTGGTTCTTCCCCGGAAATACGCCTTTAGATTATGTCTGAACTATTCTTTCGCATTATCAGATCAGAATATTTTGAGTTGCTTTTCAAACTGAGTCAGCACCATCTTGTGAAATAACTTGATTATCTGTGGAGAACTTCATCACGCAAGTGCATTAAGTACTGCCAAGAGTATCTAGAGTAATTATCCACAAATGAAATAAAAGACCCGGCAACATGAATCAGTCGCTCGTCCAACTTTCCCTCGGAGACACAATTGAGAAGTGCCATGCATGGCCCCCCACCCCCCTTATCATCTTTTCTTTCTCTCGGTCCCACCCCAAAAAGGCTCCCTAAAGAAATGGATCAAAATAAGGAGGGACTTTTGTAGTGGACTATGCCACTCACGAGGCAGTCACATCCATCCCATCGTAAGCACCTACATTGCCATGATCATGGTTTAAAATTTTGGTTTCGGTAACTGTTTCGGACCCCACCAAAAACCGAAATTTCGGATTTCGCCGAAATTTCAGTCCAAAATTTGGTAATTTGGTTCCAAATTCCAGACCCAAAATTTGAAATTTTGGACCGAAATTTTGTTACACTTTTTTTTTTAATAAATAATGTCATTAAACCGAACTTTCGGACCAAAATTACCGAAATTTCGGTCTGAAATTTGGTAAATGGCGAAAAATTGAATTTCGGACAATTTCGGTTTCAGTCCCCACCGGTATCCGAAATTTCGGATTTTGGTCGAAATTTAAAACCATGGTCATGATTACATTGGTTTACGCCTTTTGCTTTGGTAATTCAATGGACGATCGCCCCTACAACAAGAAAAGTTAGAAATATATAGAAATATTGAAACTTTCCTGCCAGTTGGATCAGAGAATTTATGGTTGAAATCGGGTTTAAATTTCCAGGAACTGCACAATTATATAGCCAAAGGGAATACTCCGTGCCTAAAATCATCCAAAGCGTTGCTAAAGTGGCTACTGAACTACTGTTTCAAAAAAATGTGGCCGTTGAGCTATTGAGATGGGAAATTCCCCGATGAAGCTGCTAGTACCAGGCAAACTCATATCGCTCAAAGTGGAAGATATGAAAATGGCAGGGAGATTTATTGTGAAACAACTTGATGTCCTGTGGAACTTCATCACGCAAGCGCGTTAAGTACATTCAATGATTCAAGAGTATCGAGAGTAACCATCTACACATGAACTAAAATATCTATAAGCACCATAGCAACAACCGGGGAAAGACCCCACACCAGTGTGCACGATATGAAAAAGATAAGAACTTTTATTGTTTGATGGAAAAGCTAATCCATAATGTTTGGACAACTGAGACGAATCAAAATAATGCAGGAAACAAAGCACATAATGACTGAAATGATGGATGACCCAAAGTGATATGACGTGACTTTATTCAATGTGTACTACACTAAGACGATCACTACTGGACGGAAGAGTTGAAAAACCCAATGGTAGCGAAGCCATAATGTAAGGGTTGGCAGCTTAACGACCATTGCCAATCATCCTCCTCCTCATCAAATTCTGAAACACACACCATTAAGGAAAAGGGTCACACAACAACTCAAACCTTCTGTTATGATTCTAGTTGGCTGTAAATTAATATGCAACTGGTGAACATGCAAGATGAATGAGAGATAGATGATTTCTGATTTTAATATCACCCTTTCAAGCTATGGAGGGGAGTGATCCATCTGCAATTTTCACTTTACCCATCTCAAAGGACAGAATATGTCGAGAAAAGAGTGGGCATACCTGTGTTGTGATTAAATGCTTTCGACTTGATAACCCAGGATGGACTGTAGGAAGAAAGACATAGATGATGGGTTGTAGCTTGTGTACGTGAATGATCAAAGTGAAAGCCGAGACACCTTCAAGCATGGTTTTAAATTTCCTCTGAAATCTACACAAAACGATCAAAATGTTTCGGTTTCCATTCCCTCCGAAACCGAAACAACTGAAAGCCTGAAATGCGTAAACTAAAATCGCAAGTATAATAGTGGTATACTATTCAAAAATAAAATAAAAAATAGCACGTATTACATAATTATATTTTTATGAATAACATGTGAAATGTTCCCTTGATTTTATAGGATTTCTGTCGAAATTTCAAACCTAGACTGAAACGTTTTTGTGTCACTGTCGAGCGAACTGAAACTGAAATTTGAAACCTTGGTTCCAAATGATACTTAATGAAAGATGAAAATGCCCTTGGGTATCACACTTAAACAACTAAAGTTCTAACATAATGATCTCCACACTTTAAAAAAAAAATGATCTCCACAGGTTCTACATTTTGTGCAAGTAATTCCTGTTTTTAAGGCTGAACTTCTAGTGGAAATATATTTGCATGTGTCTGTATCCCTCTATCGCGAGGATTGGGATTTTACTTCTGTTCTGAAGGCTCGTGGGTTTCAGCTATCCAGCTTCGAAAGATTGTGTGCTAGTTGCGAACATGGTTTTAAATTTCAGTCGAAATACCGAAATTTCGACAGAAATTTGGATTTCGGCCGGGACCAAAATTTAAAAATTCCGGCTGAAATTATATCATTTTTACCGAAATTTAAACCGAAACCTCCACCAATATTTCATTTTCGACTGAGGCCAAAACTGAAATTTCAATCCTTGTTTGTGAACCATTAGGTTTTGCTCACCAGGATCTGCTGATATTCAGCAATCTTTAGCTGCAACTAATTTTTAAACCTTTTATATAGTTCACTTAAATATCTTGTGGCCGATATGCTGCATTCGGTTATATTTTTTTCACAACTTAGTTCATCATCAAATGTTCCTTGGCTGCACTGAGTGTAATCCTTAATATCAGGGGCATATTACTATATCTTTCCACGAAGAATCTAAGCTTTAGTTTACTTATTGCATATTTGTTGATCATTGAGCAAATTACTACTCGCTTCCTATTTTGAGCCTCCTAAGACGAACAAAAAAGCTACGATATAACATGTTATTAATAAAAGACAAGCTTGCATGAGCAACAATTTGTAGTTGCTGAGGTACAGTATACCCTTATTATTCTGCACTTTTGACTATTGGTTTGTCATTAAAGCCAGAATACTAGTTGGACCCTCGTGTATTGGTTAAGTGTTAAAATTTAATTTTTGTAGTGGCTTGTTGAGTACAATGCGGCATTAGTATCTGTTTGCTTCATGATTCTACTTGGATTTGTCGACGATGTCCTTGATGTTCCTTGGAGAATGTAAGTTTCTCTAGCATTTTCAAGATCTTTAGATGCCCTAATTCATACATGTTTTTATTGGAGTTGATTTTTTGGCTGGAGGTTCACAATTAATGAATTTTGGGCTATCCTTATGTGATATTACTTAATTTTGAAAACAGAAAATTGATATTACCCTCATTTGCGGCACTTCCGCTATTGATGGCTTATGCTGGGCATACAACTATCATTATACCTAAACCTCTCATTCCGTATATCGGGGAAGCAGTTTTGGAACTCGGTAAGTGGTAACATGGGTGTGAAATAAATGTAATTGTAGTATCAACAAATTTACATGACATTTCTTTCTTTTGATTTTTTTTATTGGAGGCTCTACTTAGATAACCATGATTTTTTCAATGTATTCCTTGCGCCAAGTATGGAATTTTTACAATTTTAAGTAACCACATTTTTTTTTCAATGTATTGCTAGTGATGAGTATGAACTATGAAGTTTATACAATTTTAATGTTATTTATTTCTTTACACGTAGCAATGAATTTCAGTTCTCATTGGTTTGGTTTTTTGGGGAAAATTTTCTTGTAAGAAGCCATACACGATAATATTCCTTTTTCTTCAAATCCTGTAATTTTTTCCAAACAATTGAAGATTATAGAAGCTTATCATACATGAGAGTAATATTTAATAAGGTGAAAGAGGATGATTGTCGTTGACAATGAGGTTAAGTTACTTTTAATGGTTGTGTATTAGGGCAATAAACAAAGGAAAAGAATGGAAGTAAAAGGAGGAAAGAAGAGAGTAGAGAATCGTGAGATGAGAGAATAATAACCCTTACATTGTGGCATTTATATACTAAAATATTATGATGGACAGAAATCCCCGTTCGCTATAAACATATTCCAACACCCCCCTCAAGCTGGAGAATACATATCATATATTCATATCATCCCAGCTTTGTACAGGTATTATACACATGCTCCATCATCCCAGCTTGATACAGGTGGTATACACATGCTTCAACGCAATGACTTAGCAAATAAATTGGCTCGTTTGATCCTTTGACCTCACAAGCACCTCGGATATGTCTCCCCTCTTTGCCGCATTTTGACCTGCATCAGCGTTTTTAAACACTGCCATAAACCGATTAACAATTCTTAATGCAATTGAGATATCTGGTTTGGTGATGGTTAAGTAACTTAGCTTTCCTAAAAGACAACGATACCTACTTGGATCACCTAGTAACTCTCCGCAATCAATAGTAAAATTAATAAATTGATCCCAGAGTTTCAATCACAAGAAAATACCCAAGTGATCCCAAGTCTTTGGTGTTGAACTTTTGCTGAATCTTGTCAAGGCAAGGAGACTGTCAAAATGTTTCGACTCTTTGTGGAGCCTTGACACTCACACATTCATACCAAGTGACCGTCGGTCCATGAGAGTAAAAGGAATGAACGGAGAAGCTCCCAGTAGGATCCCATCTCCAAATTCTCCTATCCGTGGTGTCTTACAAAGACCAAATTGATTCTTCTAAGAAGAGTGGCAACCTGCTCCACCTCGCAGTCGAAGAAGTTCTCTAAAACTAACGGACCACTCAACTTTCTCATATCCTGAAAAGCCTAGGAATGTCAAATTTCAAAGGCCTGTAATCACACCTTTCATCTATCTTGAATCTAGTTTTCTCACCATTGCAAATTTTAAACCTAATACTCCCCTAGAAAAGAAACCTAAACTTTCTAATGTCCCGCCAGACCTAAGATCCATGCACTCTGAACTCGTCCTTAGGCTTCCAACCCCCCAAAGTTAAAACCATATTTAGACTTGATCACCATTTTCCTAAGGCTATGACTCTCGCCAAATCTACTGTCATTTTTCGAGAAGGGCCATGTTCAGTTGTCTTAATCTTCTAAATCCAACCCCCTCTCATTGGTAGGCTTGCACACATCATTCCAGCAAACTAAGTGGTACTTTTTATCTCATTTCATTCGACAGAAAATTCCTCTGGAGTCGTTCAACTCTCTTGATAACTGACATAGGGCATTGGAAGACCGACATGTAGTAGATACGGAGGTTAGCAAGAATGGCCTTGATGAGGCTGATTCTACCCCCAAGAGAGAGAAGTCACTTCTTCCAAGCGGATAATCTCTCCTCTACTGAGCAAAAATCCAAGAGGTTGTGCTCTATACACTATCCACTTGTTGCAAATCACCATGCAAGGTGGTTTCTTCACATCCAATTGATAAAGGGGCCCAACTGTGGTTGGTTCCGCGCGAAAACAATTTTAACCACCGGAGAGAATGTCTTAGTATAGTGTTTGTATCCTTTGGAAACTTCATAACAAAACCACCTTGATTAAACTTGATAGTCTAGGCCTACTGCTATGTAGGTCATGCATCTCAACTTCCATTGTTGTCCTTTACGCCGGATCAGATAGAGCTAGCTCAGTAGTCGATATAAAAGTAAACCAACAAAGAAAGGTAGGCAAAGGGGCATAGAAAACACCTCGTGAATAGGATGAGCAGTAGAATAAATGGAACATATTTAGCCCTCCATTGAGCAATGGGGACATTAAGATCATAGTGAGGAGGAACCAAAATAGAAGATGGTAAGAACTTATTGGATCAAGATCTAGGATCTGCAGGTGTGGCGGACCCGAGGGCTGCACACCCTTCACCCCCACCCCTTTTCTCTTGGCTTCGTCAATTTAATTTCTATGGCTTTTGCCGGGGAGGGAACTTTGCTTGCTTGATGATCGAGTGGTGAGGATTTGCAACCTTTGCATGGAGGGTCACATCTCCGGATAATGGAGTAGGCGTACTGAGTCCTTTTGCGAATTGGACGACCTGTCTCTTTTTTGAGAGTTGCCTCCTAGGAAAATAAGGGTCCCAGGTCTCAGATATGGGTCTCGGATATGGCTCTGATCAAGTCAGGTGAAACCGTTCTGGGTAAGAGACCTCGTTATGGAGCCACAAGGGATTAAGCACCGGCCCGCCCGATCTAGTGATCGATATATACTCAGGAAGGGGATTCCAGTTGTTATTCAAAGACATTATGTTCTACTTTTTGTATTCTCATGCAGGCACAAGAACAAAAGCAATCAAAACTCAGGCAGAAGAATGACAGAAAAAAAGAGGAAAATCTTATTTCCTTAGCTAAACCAGAATATGTTCTGGCTGGACATGGAGCATGTCCGAATGGACCCTAGGGTCAAGCAACTGGAGATTTTGGGAGGTCTGTTCGGACACCATCCTAGAGGAATGGCTTCGAACTGACCGGAGCTTCTCTCTTTGGGAGCCAAACTCAGCCCATGATTGCGGGTGGCGCCACTTCTTGATCTTTTCCTGTGGAATAAACTATTATTAAAAGGAGATGCTACTCTTATTCCATTCCATCATATGTGACCAAATTCTTTCACTGGGGAGCCTTTCCCGTGATGAGAAACGGTTACAAAATCTGACACCCTATTGAACTTTAGGGGCCAAGGTTCGTAACCTTTTGTCTGCTGCGAAGAAGGGACTCCATAAGGAGTTGGTCGGGATGAGGAGAGTTTCAGGAGGGATCACCGGTCCGAAACCCATATGCAGCCGAGAGCCGAAGGCGGTGATCCCTCTTTTTCCTTGCTCTATGGCTAACGAAATCAAAGATGGTAAAAGGAAAGGAACTACAATGTTATTGGATGATGAATGAGATGAAAACCAAAATATTATATCTGCAGGGCAGAATCAGACTCGGAATGATGGTCGTGTTTAGTTTGCACCCATCAAATGGAGTGGCCGACTCGTGTTCTCGAGAAGTGAAGCGTTGAGTGACACTGTGCTTCTTGAACCAAATCTCCTTCTGTTCTTGAGCTGTCCATGGAGGTTGACTAATGACTATAGGTTCAGAAGGTTCATGGGTTGGCTGCAGTTTTGGGGATTTAAGTTGGTAGTGTATTGAGAGTCAAAAGGAAGTCTGGAGTCTTGAGGGTGAGTCATGGGATTTGGTAATGTAGTTGAGACCTTGCAGGGAAATGCTCTATCACCTGAGGCGAGGGGTTTAAGAGGATTTGTGGGCAGAAGCTAGTTCAAAGCAACACATATTTCTTTGAGCTGCTGTCACTAAGTCTCAATTTGTGTAGGAGAAGCAAAATTCATATAAAACTCTAATCACAATCTTTAAATTCTCAGCAGTGATTCACTAATAGCTAACAGGAAAGTGGAAACGTGAACTAGAGGTTTCTGGTCTTGTGATAAATCTAGTAGTTCATCAAGAGAGTTCTGGTTGTTCTCTTGAGTAAAAGACAGTTTGATCAGAACGTTAAATGAATCAAACCAGCAGGATCTGAACTCGATATGAACAACCAAATTTTCAGCTGAACTATGCCTAAAGGCCAGAGGAATTCGGTCTTGGTTGCTCAGATCTAAGTATAGATCTGTAGACATGCAAGCTGCTACTAGTAACTGGAAAGGTCAGGTAATCAAATGATAATAAAATCTTGTAAAATAAAATTGCTTGCAAACCAACTTCGGTAATTACGGGGACAGATCTCCATTAAAATCATTGCAGTCACATGGATTCTTCACCTTGAGCTCGGCAAGGGGATGCTAGAGCTCCAAGATTGTAAAGGAAACTGGCAAAATCAGTTTCAGATCTTACATTCGCTAAGAAAACTATAGAGATTTGAGAGAAAAGTCTAGAACACTACCCGCCAATCTTCTAATCTTGAAAGAAAAAACACAGTTCCAGATCTTACTTTCACCAAGAAAACAATAGAGATTTGAGAGAAAAGTCCAGAACACTACCCACCAATCTTCTAATCTCGAAAGAAAGAAAAACTCACAAGTGATTGAACACCAACTTCTCTCAAACGAGAAGTCAACTCTAATTCAATTCATCATAAAATAAACTAAGAACAATGACATGTTGAGGGCCTTATATAGGTAGCCTGTGAACAGTAATAACAAAGTCAACTAGCAAGTGTAAAATTACCTAAAAGGATAGTTACACTTAAGAAAAAACCAAAACAAGACACTAGCACATCAAGTAACTAGGAAAGTAAACTCCATAAGCTAAGGAGGCTTGTGAAGAGCTGATGTATGGCAAGGGGCTCCTCCTGCATTATTTGGTCAGGGCATCTAAAATGGAAATCCTCGAAAAGGTCCTTTTTCGGAAAAAAAAGGTTTCCTCTTTCTCTTTAGGAGGGGGAGGGGTCATCCCCTATTTATGGCAAGGGGAGGAAAAAGACAAAACAAAACCTTTACGGACGTCTGGCCAGACGGGGCCGTAATCCAGTGTGGCATCCACCTTTTTAGGCACTTTTCAGGTCTGACGACGGCGATTAGTAAGTTAACGATCACCGTCATATGGAAAAAAGGAGAGATTCCTGACGGCCCCCCCCCATGGTCGGTGGCATCCGGCCGGACGCACCAACCACTGGGCGGAGGCCGAATGGACCACTACGGGTTTTTTTCATAAAAGATGTTAGGCTTGCAATGATTGAGGTCGCAGTGTGTGGACCCCGATCCGAGAGAGGGGCGGTGAGGGACGTGTGCCCCCACGCGAGTCAGTCTCAGGATCATCCACGTGAATGGAGAGCTATACCAAGGAACTCTCGAAAGAAGTGCCTCTCACAGCATGAGTGGCGATATAAAAGGTGAGATACCTCTCGATTCGGGGACTAGCCCAGATTCGAGGCGTACCTTAAACAAAGAAGAGTCGCCATCCAAGGAAGTGGGCCAAGGATCCCATACTATGCTCTGTTGCAACGGATAACCAGAGATTATAAAAAGAGGGTTCGTGCCTGGTTACGAATTCGGAAGGTCTGAAGAGCACCTCATCCGCCCAAGTGCAAGCACCTGGTCTCTTATGCTATTTGTTATTGATTTTGAAGAGTTTTGAGCGAAAGTCATATGAAATGGGAATATATATCTCTGAGAAGACGTCTACCTAATCATGCATGTCTCAGAGATGAAAATTAAACACATACACAAAATAAATGAAAGATGTGTCACCTAAGCAAAACTAGGTTATAAGTGACATGCCTAATGGGTGTCTAAGTTCTGGTGTGCAAACACATGCATGTCACAGCTAAATGTATAGGATCTGTACATGAAAGTAAGAAGACACAGCAAAAACATACAACACAAATCAACTCTATACCTGACTGGACAAAATGAGTCATAACTCTAATGCGACCTGACTCGGACCAAGATGGCTGTCCATCCCAGCTGCTCTACGTATCCCGGCCTCGGGAAGAATCGGAGTCAACGTAGTTCGATGCCCTATTCCAAACTACTATGCCTAACCATCTAGAACCGCTATCCTAGACTCGATCCATTAGACTCAACTGATTTTTAAAACTTTTTTGTATGATTGCTTAAATTCAAGTGAATTGTAATTTTCAGGACTCTCTATATGCCCTAACTAATGTAAGTTGATTAGCCTTAAGCTAATGCAGGTGGGTCCTACATCCTATGTGTAACTAGGCTGTGCAACCTAAGGAAAACCATGGGCTAACTATATGCTTCCTAGTCTAGCCATCGGTTCGACTAAATGTCTAACCGATCGACTTGAGGCCTCATAACTCTAGGGACACTCACACGACAGGACACACCATATCAATACAAATCAGGACAGACTCCTAACTCTAAAACACCCCAAACAAACTAGGACGGACTCCTAACTCTATGGGAAGATCTTTTTGAAAAGGTTTTGAAGAAGTTTTGTATTTTTGAAGGTTCGAAATGTTTATTTTTAAAGGTTTGGCTGGACCTGGGATGTGGATCCCAAGCTGCACTACGTACCTCGTGGAAGAGGATCAAGCCAACGTAGTTCGGAAACAGAATTCCCTAACTACTCTGAAAGACTCAAAATTTTTGAGATTTTTGGATTTTAAGATATTTTTGAATTTTTAAGTGTTTTTGAAATGTTTTTTTGTTATTTTTAAGTGTTTTTGACTCAAGGGGGACAAATCCTATCATCATAAGGGGAGGACAGACTCCGGATATCCCGCAAAGGTTGGACAGCATCCTATGCTTTGCGAGGGAATGAACAGAATAACAACTCTGCAAGGGTTGGACAGCATCCTATACCTTGCAAGAGCGGATAAAAAAACACATGATTTGATGAGAGGTAGGATAGAATCCTAACCCCTATGATGATAGAATTTGATTCCTGAACAAGAGGACTGACTCTCTAGACTAAGGACGGATTCCTATGCTAGTGGACTATCAAACTAAAACAAAGCTCAGAAGTAATAAGGAAAAAGAGACCTTGTGCATATTTGGCAAAGGTAAAACACCCAGCCGGGCCGGACAGCTACCTAGCCCTATGGTGCAACAAATGTGCAACCCAATACCCATAAGGGTAAGGGTATGATGCCAAGCCGAGTAGGATGTTCTCCCAAAACCAAATGATGCACAAAGAGGAGGTTTAACAAGAAAATGAGACTGGATAAGTCTCTTAGACATAGAGGTAGGATAAAAAAATGCTAACAAGGAAAAATAGACCTTGTGCATATTTGGCAAAGGTAAAACACCCAGCCGGGCCGGACAGCTACCTAGCCCTAGGGTGCAACAAATGTGCAACCCAATACCCATAAGGGTAGGGGTATGATGCCAAGCCGAGTAAGGTGTTCTCCCAAAACCAGAAGACGCACAAAGATGAGGTTTAGCAAGAAAATGAGACTGGATAAGTCTCTTAGACATAGAGGTAGGATAAAGAAAAATGCTAGCAAGACTGGGCAAGTCTCCTAGGATGGGCTTGGGTTATCACCTTCATCGCCCTTGCAACGAGAGGGAATTCTAGTATCTAAAGAATTTAACAAAAATCTAAAAGACTGTGTTAGTCTATCAAAGAGAGAAGAAAAGTCTACCAGATAATCACAAATTCCATTCTATTCTTATAAAAATAAATCAAGTACTAAACAAAGAAAAATTTTCAATAAAACAATACACGATCTATAGCAATTATAAAATGATAAACAACATTAATTAGTCCAGACCAGCCGCTGGATAGCCTAATAAAGTAAAAACAATATCAAACACTTCAAAACCAACCACAAACCCCAATACGGGGACTCCAATGAAATCAGATGATGCCAAAGTAATCATCTGATATCAAATACACATGATAATATTTCTAATCCCGCCTTGAGATCAGACAGTACTCATGTCGATGATATCGAATAGAGTAGTTATCTGATCTCCTTCTTCCTATTAACAATTCATTTAAATAATAAGGAATGAGTATAATAAGCTTTGAGATAATCTCACCTGAACAATCCATTTATTACCGTCTTCGAACCCTAACTCAAAGCTTAGTATAAAAGAAAAGTAATAAATTCTCAATATTTTACACAAATTTTTCTAATGATATTTCTAATCTATACAAAGTATAAATTAAAAGAGGCATTTATTTAATATATGTAAGCAGCGAAATATAACTAAATCTAAAAATATGATATTTGCTATTGTCAGGGTGAAATAAGGCTGTTAATATCAAAATGGAAATGGCTACCACTATTAAGGTGTGAGAGGGAAAATTCTAAGACTTATTAAGGCTGGATAAGCCTAAAATGAAAAGGGGAGCGCTATTCAGACTATGTAAGTCCTCTAATAATGGGCTTGGGCTATCGCCTTCATCGCCCATGAATAAGCAATTATAACATGTAGCATAAAATATCCTTAGCTATAATCAATACCTAAAAGAATCAATTTTAACAGCTCATCAACATAATTCCCAACTCATGGCTGCAAAAGTTCAAAATCAAAGCCAATTCTCCAAACATGAAAGCAATGCATATACAAAAGCAATACCAACAATGTTACACATGACATCCTAAACCTATAAAGTTTGAATAAAATGACATACAACAAGCAGCATTTTCTTATGGGATGACCTGGACAGTTAGGCTTAACTATATGAGCATATTATCACAGCAACACAGGAAGCAGACTCATCACCTCAAAACACAACCAGATGGTAACTTCCAATTTATAACACCACCCAATAATTGCTAAAATGTATGGCATGCCAAAGTGAGGATACTACAGCAATATCCAAAATGGGGGTGATATTATGACATCAGTAAGAATAATGCAGTATAACATTACATTCTCTAAGTAAGAATATGATTACAGGTTTTATGGTCTCTCCAAATACAAAGGCGTTTTCAATGTCATTTTTATACAATCCTCTGAAGAAAACAATATGAGTGTCATTATATGTGTTGTCTACACTGACAGGTATCATGGAATAAAAATAAAATAAAAACTAACATGATGGAACGACCAAAATAATAATAAATTCTACAACAAAACTTGAATTCTCAAAGAAATAAAGAATTTGGATCTCAGCCTTACAGATACAACCAGTGAATACAAGTATTGTTCACAAAAATCAACTTGAATTCTCAAAGAAATAAAGAATTTGGATCTCAACCTTACAGATACAACCAGTGAATACAAGTACTGTTCACAAAAATCCAAGCAAGCGTAGTACAACATAAGGAAGAGGTGATTCAAGAAACTACTAGGCAAAGAATAACTAAAATTAATCAACACTGGATGAAGAAGTTTATGTAATGAAACTCATTTGCAAAGATAATTAGGTAAAAAATAAAGATTATATGAATGAAACATAAATAGAGATTGAATCATAGAAATAAAATGAAGAAGGAAACAACTTACCTGAACCAATGCCTTTTCGTTTTCTTTCTAAAGACAGAAATTAAATTCTCCTTTATCTGCAACTCTGGCTCTCTTTTCTTTTTCTAACAGAGGATAATGAAATAGACGAACCAATTGTTGTTGTAATGAGGCTAGCAATCTCTTTCTTGCCTTGCAGATCATAGATTTATCTCAGTAATAGCTGGATCTATGGCCCGAAGTTGCAGATCCGAGATACAGAATTCGAGGCCTCATCTTAAAGGTGTAATCCAATCCAGGTAAAGGTGATAACAGAACAACTCAAATCTGAGGCTTATAGTTGCTACTCTAGGATTTTAATCAAAGTATAAGAGAAGATTGTGGACAGAATAAAGAGCAAGGGAGAACAAAAATGAAAATCAAACAATCAAATGAAAGAAACTTGGCTGGAGATTGCCGGAATCCGGCAGAATCCATCGAAAAAGATGATCGGAAAAGAGAAATTTCACGAGAAAGTTAGGGTTTGGTTCTTAGATCTAGGTTTTCTTCCTCAAATCTAGAGTTTCTAATAGTGTAGATCTAAAATCTTGTACGGTCAGATCTAGATGGAGGTGAAGAGAAGAACATAAGGTTTAAAGTGAGGAAAAATGAAAATCTTAGGGTTTATAAAGAGGGAAAACTTAGATCTAATGATGTTTCAAAGAAAGGATAAGAAGAAAATAACCAAAATGTGACCGGCCGGAGTTAAAATGTTGCCGGAGAAGAAGATGCCGAAGAAAAAAAAAAAAAAAGGTTTGGGAGATGATCTCAAAGATCTGTTGAAAAAAAATGGATCTAATGGTGAAGAGGTGAAGGTAGGTGGAAGATGACGGTCGAATCTCCGGCGGAGACTTCCCGGAGAAGATGATCGGATCCCGGAGAAGATGATCGGAATAAGCTCTCTCTCTCTTTCTTTGGAACTTTTCTCTCTGCCGATCCTCTCTGTGATTTTTTTAGAAATTTTCAAACGAAAATTAACTCTCCTCCTCATTTGCCCGACGGATTTTTTATTTATAAGAGAGTGATAAATTCGACCCCTTTTTCTTACTTGGACAACCACCTCTAGGATAATCTACTCCCCTTTTTGGTTTACACTACGGTCTTCTCGCGGTTCGTTCGCTAGGTAAACGCACTCCGATTTTGACGAAATTTTGCAAGGAGCTTGGTAGGATCCTACCCTAGCTTAGGGTGAAGTTTGGGGCCCTATCTCAATGATTTAATGGGGTTTTACACAAAATTGGAATGTTTAGGGCACAGTCAAAATGGGGTGTCTACACAGTGTGACGACGAATTTTTGCGGCGCATGCTTCCTAGAAAGGTGGAGTCCAACTGGCCAGATGCTTGGACTCATCATGGATACTTTGCCCATCTTTTGCTTTGGAAATTTGGTGTTTTTGGAAAAGGGCTTTTTGGGGTTTGTTGTGCCGTCTTCTTGGGGGAGGCCTTATATCATTTTGAGATGACGGTCTTCTGCTTTTGGTTCGAGAAGCACAACTGGGCTCATCATTCGGGTGCTAGACCGTGTTTGGCCGCAGTAAGAGCAAAAGGTGGTATCAACAACAATTGTCGAAGTGGGCAACCAAATACGAGAGGTAGTACCATCTGCAAGGGTAACAGTGAGTAGTAGATAAAGAATGAATACTAAAGCACACGTTAGACACACCTGCCATATGATTAGATGCTACTGAGCAATAGTATTGAAAGATGGATTGGCAACAGATTGGGCAACCAAGTGGAAACACTCCTTACAGATATATATCACATCGCTAGATGGTTGGAGAGTAATCGATTTGCTGAAAGACTGAGCTGTCGCATCCTCATTAGAATGTATGGCGTGGTTAGCAAAGCTAGTGGGTTTGCCCTTAAGGAAATGCTTCATTTCCTATTTTCCAAGCATAAATCATCATTCAATTAAGAATAAAAAATATCAAACATCTAAAAAATAACAATACTGATGCTTTCACTCCATGATGTGTTGTGGCCAAGTGATGCTTAGAGAATCCACACCTCCAGTGAACTGTTATGCATAAAATTTAAAATGAGATATGTTCCTTGATCTCCAATCGCTTCCTGATATATTTCTATGTATATCCTTCATTTTCCACCATATCACAGAGCCAAAAACTCAAATACACCTGAAAGCAAATCAATTAGCTTATGATGTTAGAAAAATGCTCAATAAGCTCCAAAGCAAATTCGAAACAGCACAGAAGAAACAAAAGAACTGAAAAACAAACTCCATTGAAGATATGAAGATCAGAAGTTAAAAGCATGAGAAAAGGGGGTTTTCTACTCATTATTGCTATAATTGCTTTGTCTCCACAAACTCCACATCTAAAATGTAGATCTTCTGTTGAATGGTTGCAAAGTAATCACCAAAATAGTGCTTCTCCAAAAACTAGCCCCTAAAACCTCCAATTTTCTATTTTTCTCATACAAGGTTGTCTTGATTAATCAAAATAGCACCCTACCTTGACTACTAGACTAAACCTAAGTTAGACGAAAGGAAACACAAAATTAAAAAAATAAATAAATTAAAGATGGTTTTTGTCTCTTTATGTTTTATATCAGACATGCTTGTGACTTAATGCCGACCAGAGGCGCTTTGATGCATATGCCTCAATACACCTCAGTGCCTGAGGCGTGCACCTCACAGGCATGTATGCCACTTGGCATATCCCTCTAAGCGTCCAGGCTTATGTCTCGCCTTGAGGCTTATGCCTCATATGCCTTTTAAAACACTGATATTACATTGGCAGATTCTAAAATCCCAAATGACTTTCCAAATAGAATTAGAAGCTTAATCCCCAAAACTTATACGTGTATACCTACCTTTCCACAAAATATTCAAACTAGATTAAAATAGATTGAGTTGAACTAGAAGTCCTTGGAAATAAAACTGACATCTTTGTCCCAACTAAGATATGTGGGCCCCACTGCCGGCATCAGCATAATGTCATGGTTTGGCCTATATTCAGTGTATTCTCTTGTACATCAGTGTCTAGAAAGCATTGCTCGTGTGAACTGAATATTTTACATAGGTACCATTTGCTTGAATTTTGTTAGCACCTTACCTGGTATATGAACTCCAAGTCACTAGATAAATGGCTGCTACATTTCACCTCTTGGCTATTTGGTTAAGTTTCAAGTTGTTAATGCTTACTGTTTGATGATGGCCACAATTACTTTTTTGTGCGAACAGGATGGATTTATAAACTCTATATGGGCCTTCTGGCAGTATTTTGCACAAACTCAATAAATATTCATGCTGGCCTCAATGGCCTTGAAGTTGGGCAAACGGTTGTCATTGCATCTGCGGTAAGAGCAAAACTTCATATTGGGGCTCAGTGCGGAATCCCAAACTTAAGTTAAAATGATGTTATTTTTCTTGGTTGTGGACAGGGTTTTAAATTTTGGCCTACTGCAATTTCGAATTTCGGTTGGGACCGAAACCGAAATCCCCCCAACACCTTAATTTCAGAAATATCCCAAATTTCGGCCAAAATTTCAGAAAAATGATTTTTTTTTTCACAATTATACTAATTTTCCGAAATTTCGAAATAAATATGTAATTCATTTTTTTCCGAACTTCAGCCGAAATTTCGGTTTTGGCCAAGGCCAAAACCGAAACCGAAACTGAAATTTAAAACCTTGGTTGTAGATGATGATATATCTGAAAACTGATCCATAGCCGTGACTACAGATTTTGGTACACAATGTGATGCAAATTGGAGCATCTACAGACCCTGAGTATAAACAGGCTCATGCATTCTCTATTTACCTTGTTCAGCCATTACTGGCTACATCACTGGCTTTATTTTCTTATAACTGGTAATATATCCTGCTACATGTTTATAGTAAATTTATTTTGGAAAGATCCTCATAACTACTAATAAATTCTGAGTTTACTAGCTGAAATGGAATTCTAGGTACCCATCATCGGTTTTTGTTGGTGATACCTATACTTACTTTGCTGGAATGGCCATGGCTGTAGTAGGCATTTTGGGGCACTTCAGGTCGGTTTATGCTTTATATGCTGCTTTTCTTTGTACTACACTTGTATTTGTGGTCTACCAGAAAATTAAATTGTTAATAAATAAGTCTTTTCACTTAGAAGATGATGCCTCATACCAGATAAATTATTGGTGATTTTTATAAAAGAAATACTGCTAATGCCGAACTAATTAATAACTATTGCTTGCAATATATTATCACTACCAGCTGACCAGCTCATTAAATTGCATGTGCGATTTATATTTCATTGTTTGAAAATTCGGACTCCATATTAAATTACCTTTTTCATGAAATTGGTGATAGGAGCCATTTTAGTGCTGAAGTTTCTAATGAACCCCTGATAGAAGTTTGTGAGCCCTTGAAAGCTCCTGACCTCATGAATGTTCATCGGAACTGACAGTCAAGTATTGGCACTTTTTCTGGATCTGCTTACACTCCATTGCTTGACAGAATGAAACCAAGAAATATAACATTGAGGCTCATAAACGAACATTTTTGCAACTTCATGTTGAGCTTCTCTTTACCCATAAAAAAAAATTTAGAGTTTCTCTTGTCACAGAACTCTCATCACTTGATGTGTATGTAATAGGTGATCTTCTTTAGATGAGAATGCCATCAATGTACACAAGGAAGTGGCCTATGAACGAACGAAAGACTTGTGTCACTCACATAAATGTACTTGGAGCCTTGGTGTCGCCGGAAGGCAGCGCAAACTATTCATAAAGTCCATCCTTTATCTTGAAGCCAGTTTTCCATTCAACTCCTATTCTTATCCAAACGTATCCTTTATCTTGAGGCAGTCTTCCATTTATTGCCTAATCTTATCCAAATCTCTTGGTATCAACTTTGCACGTCAATCTTTGTAAAAATAGAAGATCCAAATATTATGTCTAGCATGTCCTTCATTCGTGGGATTGGAAATCTATACTGGACTATTCTATTAATAGCTCAGTTATCCACACACGTTCTTCATGATCTGTCTTTTTTGGGTGCCAGTAATGCTAGCACGGCACACGGACTAAGACTTTCTCGAATGAAATCCTTTTGTAGGTCGTCTTCAACTTCTCGCATAGGAGGTAGTTCATCAGACAATTCTTTAAATCCTTTGAAGAAATGAAGAAAAAGATGTTGTTCACCATTCACCATTCAACTTTTTTTTTTTTTTTGAATGGTTATACAAGCTCAACCACTGACTTTCTCAAGATCCAACGGTCGGAATGTCGGATCTATGTGAATTCAACTTGGATCTTTAATTTTCACTGCGAGCAAGATTTTTCAAATATTTTGGAGGGTTAAATCTGATCTACCTTTAGAATGTCTGTTAAAAGTCACTTTTGGCCCTCACTTTGGACACTCTTAGATGAGTTTGGGATTGAATTGAAGTTCCTCTATTAGTCGTACGTCAGTGGGAATCTTTGGCCCATTTTCCCAGTGAAGAAAAAAATCGGCTACCAGACGAATCGAGTCAACTTGGTTTAGGTAATTGAGATGGTTTATACTTCAGCTAGTGTAAATAATGTTTATACTTCGCCAAGGTTTAGGAATCTTTGACTCATCTGTTACCAATTAAAAAAAAGACCTTGGCTGCCAGCCGAATTGGATATGTGTGTGTGTATGTCTCTCTCCCTCTCTCTCTCTCTCTCTATATATATATATATATATATATATATATATATAGAGAGAGAGAGAGAGAGAGAGAGAGAGAGAGAGAGAGTTATACACACACAGTTAGGGTTCTTTTAATTTATATTCCGGGTGGCATCTTTTTATATGAATTATTAGAGCATATTAAGTATTAGAAAATAAGTCCATCGCCTGATTTTTCTTGCAATCTCACCGCCGCTTATCACCAAGCCTAAAATTTCATTTCTTTTTTAGCATTTAATACTAGAGGGCGAGCCTTGGCGCAACTGTAAGGTTGCTCCATTGTGTCCTGGTCATCACTGGTTCGAGTCAGGGAAACAGCCTCTCTGCAAAGCAAGGGTAAGGCTGCGTACATCTAGCCCTCCCCAGACCCTACAATGGCGGGAGCCTCGTGCACTGGGCAGCCTTCTTAGCATTTAATACTAAGTGAAAGATTGGGAAGAGAGAGATAAGAGGACTTACAATTCTCAAATACAATTCTTCTCATTTGAGAGAGATGAGTTGGCGGTGTTACACTCTTTTGGTTAGAAACATATTGTATATACATAGCATCAAACATATTATACATACATACCATCCAATCCTGTCCTTATGCTAGTGGTATGAAATGTAATTACGATCTATGAATTTTGACACATGCTTTCATTTATATTTTCTTTTTTCTATTACTTGTCCCATTTTGTACTTACATATCCATCTAAAATATATGTACTTTTAACAACATTTTCTAAGAAGGTACTCTCTTATAGCTTATATCACTAGTTTTTTCTATAATTTTTTATTATTGAGTATTAGAAATAAGAGATTATAAATTACCAATGTAGGAACAATGTCGGTTCCTTGTCTAGCAATAGGATATAAGAGTTTATAAATTTATGGATCATTAATTATGAGAGCCACAACTCTCTCTCTCTCTCTCTCTCTCTCTCTCTATCAAATGAATGGTCTGGATAACCCAAACAATGTGGGCCTCCACTGTATTTTAAGCTAGTGTGTAGATAACTTATCTACACTTGTGTGTAGAAACCGTTTTCTCGTATGAGAGAGCGGTTTCTACACACAAGTGTAGATAAGTTATATACACACTATCTTAAAATACAGTGGAGGGCACATTGTTTGGGTGATCCAAACCATTCATTTGATTGGTCCTCACATAGATAGGGTGTCCACAAAAAATCAGCTCCATAGGATCATCCCAACCTTACAATTTTTGGAGGTAAAATGGACGTGTATAAACCTTTACAAATCTGTCCATTTTTTGCCTCTACGGTTTGTAGGGTTAGGATGATCCTATGGAGCTGATTTTTTGTGGACACCCTATCTATGTGAGGGCAAATCAAATGAATGGTTTGGATAACCCAAACAATGTGGGCCTCCACTGTATTTTAAGCTAGTGTGTAGATAACTTATCTACACTTGTGTGTAGAAACCGTTTTCTCATATATATATATATATATATATATATATATATATATATATATAAGGATACGGAATTTATGGAATTTTATTTCTTTTCTCTGAAAAAACTATTAAGCTGACGAGTGTACTTTCACTGCATTTGTCCCGGTCAACCCAGCTTCAAATTTGCAAATGACCTCTGAGTTCATTTCTACATGTCGCTCTCTCAGTTATCATGAGCATGCGAACAACATTCTGTGTCTCTCTTTATCTCAATAGTTTGTTATTGAATTAAACGTATAATACAAAATCTCCAAGATGGTCAACATGTGCGGCTTCTCTCTCTCTCTGATAGAAAATGACGTGTCTCACATAGAAATACAAATATGATGAAAATGGAGTGTTTATCCAATATTTTTCAGAAATTGCTATACTGGCCACACTAGCATGATCCAAACCGTCCACTTTATGGGCAAAACGTAAATAGTTTGTGGCCCCAAAATCATTTCCACATGATGAGCCCAACGCTGTGATCTGTAGAAAGTATTATGCTACCCACACCATAGGGTGATCCGAACCATCCACTTGAGGGGCCAAGACGTAGATAGTTTGTGGCCCCAAAATCATTTCCATAGGATGATGCCAACGCTCTTATCTATAGATATTTCTATAATATGCTGTGATGCAGCACCGCGAAGAAAAATTGAGGAAAGGGGAGAGAAATAGACGAAAGGGGATAGAATTAGAAGAATAGGAGAAGAAGAGACGAAAATAACCTGAAGAAGAGATGAAAATAACCAGAAGAATAGACAAATTTAGGGAGAGAAGAGAAGAAATCATAAGAGAGAAGAAGAAAACCAGAATTAGAGGGAGAAGAATCTTTATTCAATATCAATGATCATCAAAGTTACACAATAATCTGTAAAGAGGCCTATATATAGGCAAATAAACAGTATAAGAACTAGAATCCTACTAAAACATGAGCCCTTAAAGAAGCTTACTAAAATAAGAACTCTAAACAGAATAAACTGCCTAAAATGGAAAATAAAATCCTAAAAACTAAATAACATGGAAAATAAATTCCTAGAAAATCTAAAGGGCAGTTAAAATTTGCATCATTCTCTCCCGGTTGAAAAAGAAGTCGCCCTCGAGTGCTGCATCATGCTGTTTCTCTATAGATCGGAGGGGTAGGATCATCCTATAGAAATGATTTTTTGTGGGCATGCCATCTACGTGGTGGCCCATCAAAGGGACGGTTTGGATCATTTTATGATAAGGTCGGTTTAGTACTTTTTGAACCTATAATATCTTAAATTCAGCACACCTCTTGTTTTTTCGGACCTCACATGTGTGTCATTTGTCTCTCGTGAGCTCTCGCCACAGAACTCTCTACCTAGAAATTTCTTTCTTTATGTGGCACGTCTCTCTTACCCCTCTCTCTCTCTCTAAAATTTTTGCCCTATGTCTCACCGACCCTCTCTCTCAAATTCTTCCATACGTTTCACAGCCCCCTCACTCTTATCTCTATCATAGTATCATAGCAGTAACCTTCTTTCCAAATCTCACCCGGCCTTTGCATTCTCCTGATTCTTTTCCCAAAAAAAAAAACATAAACCTTTCATTTGTTGTCTCTCCCTGTATTTTTTTCTGTATGTATCTACTTTCTTCTTCTAAGTCGGTATCCAATATCTGCAATTTTTTTTTTGGCATAAAAATGCAATGTGGCATCACCTTTTAATGAAAATTCTAGATTACAAATTACTAGTTATCATAAAATTAACTAAATTTTGTCACATCTAAAGCACCCGCATAGCTCTAATAGTAACTTTAATCTTTAAAATTTTAATATGAAACAATGCAATTAATCCAATCGTTGGTGGCGAAAAGAAATTCTGAAAAATAAGTTTTATTTCTTTGAAGATAACCACCTAAATACTAATGAGGAGATTTTGGTCTGGATTTCTCTTTTTCCAACAGCTGCTGCCACCACCACCACCACCACCACTACCACATTATACTTATACCTGTGCATCTATAAGCGTATACATTTCTGAGTTTGTATTTTCTTTTGCAGTGAAACACTCCTGCTCTTCTTCTTGCCCCAAGTACTGAATTTTCTCTACTCATGTCCTCAGGTATACTCAAAATAAATTTTCTTCACATTCTAAGAAAAATGTATTACAGAACCATTCCTTTTTTTTAAGAGGGAAACTGATTTTTATCTCCATTGCTTTCTTCTGGGCAGCTTTTTAAGATCATCCCATGTCCACGGCATCGCCTGCCTAGGTAGCTTATATATTCATTTTTTCATTAGAAGGCTTTTATGCTCTAAATCTTAGTCAGATGTACCTTATATAAATCTTTTGTGTTTCATCTTGAAGACCTTTGGTTTTTTCAGGTTTGATCCTCAAACAGGACTACTTACTGGAACAAATGACGGGACACTCGTGAACCTGTTTTTAAGACTGTTTGGCCGGTGCTCAGAAAAGGCCCTTTGCATCAGACTTCTGGTTTTCCAGGCAAGTTGAGCATGGTTGTGGTTCTTCTCAAGGATTTAAGTTTCGGTTTCGGTCTCAACTTCGGCCACTACTGAAATTGAAATATTTCGGTTTCGGTAGAAATTTCGGCCAAAATCTTGTAAGATTCAGTAAAAAATTTCGGTGGAAATTTACAAAATTTTGGCTGAAATTTTGGCGATTTCAGTGGGAATCTTGAAATCTCAGTGGATATCTTGTACATAACCTGAAATTTTGCCGAAATCCGGTAAAAAACGATTCAATGTACTTTCGGTGTCGGTTTGGACCAAAACCGAAATATTTCGCCCGAAATTTCTGATTGTGGCTGGAATTTAGAACTATGGTTCTTCTTTTAGGCAGCCCATTATTTGCAAATATATTCCCACTTGGGATTGTGACTAAAATTCGTTTTTCGTCCTTTCAAATGTCCAACAGGCTTTATCATGCCTCTTCTGTTTCTGGCTGAGGCATCTCCTTGCTGGTTGGTACAAATAAAAGCAAAACAACAAACCTAAAAACAGGTATCTGTTTGTCACACTGACACACCATAAATCCAGCATTATTCGGTCTGAATATTTTCATGTAATCTACAGTGAAATTTTTGATGTATCATTATTATTTGTGGCGAACACGTCTGATTATATAAGTGGGATTACGTGAGTTTTTAATCCCAATCATTAGATTTAGTATATTTCCTGCAGTCGTATCATCTATTTGCTAATTTACTCATAAATTTCTGCTGTAAACTGTTATAGGTGGTGATTGTGCAAAGTAGATGATCAAACACTGGTTTGATTTTGTTTACTGGCGAGAAAACAACCGACCTAATCTATTTTTATTAATGGGTTATTTTTGTTCAAGTAAATGGCATGGATGGTGTGAGTGATCTCTCTTCTTTAGTTGCAGATTGAGGGCTTCTCTCTCAAGGGTTGTTTGTTACAGTTTGCAACGGCAACATTGTTGCAATTCAAAAGAGATGATGAGGTAAATCACTATGGATTAATTCATTAGCATGAATAGCCCCCACCAATTTCTGCTACTAAGAAATGATGAGTTGGGGAGAAAATTCTACAAACCTAATTATCTAAATACGAGTCGATAGCTGCACGCCTTTATTTTGATAATGGCACTGCTCTATTCTACACTTTTTAACTGAATGTTAGTCTCTGTTATAATTCCTAAAAAGCTAGCAACAACCAATCAGACAAGCACCACAATCAAACAAGGAATGTGGAAATATTTGCCTTTGAATATGTTTGGAGGTACTTCTGCCTTACATATTCTCAAAGTTCAGATTGAAGTAAAAGTTGAAGAAGAGTGGCCCGGAGTTTATTTAGAACCTTATAAATGTTCACTTCTTAATGATATTAAGTATCATATAATGTAAATTTCACTGTCTATTGAGTATCATATGAATCTGAATTTCGTTAACTATTAAATGCCTTAAAAAATGTAAACTTCTTTATAGCTAAACTTTACTGAAGGGCTTCATACATAATTATGTGCGGTCTATTATGATATGATTTTAAATATTTGAAAATGGTCAACATCTCCTCAAAAGAATAGAATCGTGGGCATGTTTGGCAGCCATGAAAAACAAATTCATAGAATTTTTGTTTCCCATGGTTAGGGAAGGGTAGAGAGGGCTGGTGAGAAGAGTGGAGAGCATGTGATGGGGTTGGTAAATGAAAAAAAAATAAAAAAATTCACATTTTAAAATATGAATTATTTCCCCACCAAGCAAGACCATACTCACCAGTCAGGCAGTCAAGTTTCTCTCTCTGGCCTCTTTGCCCCTCTGTTACACAAGGTAAACAAATGTTCCATGAATTTTCTTTTCCTGGTTGCCATACATATCCTTAGCTACATAAGAAGAAAAGTGAACAACCTAAGGGTGTGTTTGGGCAATAATGGAAAAAAGACAATTTGAAGTAGCGTATGTTTTTGTTCAACTCTGTTTTTTTAGATTTCTGTCCTCTCCCTCACTCTCAACTCTCTCCACCTCTCTCCATCTCAGGTCATATCTCATAATTGAGCCAACGAATATTCAATGGAATGATTTTTCATGGTTGCTCACTGTCTAAATCTAGGATATGGTTGTCATATGTACATGTTGACTTCAGCTTTGGGGGGGGCTCCTGTAGGAGCTTTATTTGATCTAATAGATGGGTGGTCATTATAAGAATAACTACTAAACATTATTATAGACATAGCACAGCAATTTGGGACTACCTTATTTCTTACTCTCCTTCCAAACAATTCTCATCTAAATCATGTGGTGATTGATCTAGTGAAAAGTGAAAACTAAAAAATTATAAGTCCTAAACTCTCTGAGCATAAGCAAAAGCAGATAAACAATGTGAAATATTACAATTGTTGTAATTATAAAGGGTCTAACGAGTACTCTGGTCATTTAATTAGATAAAGAGTAGGATATGTGTTAATTACAATTTCTTCTTTTCCATATGAAACCATTTGATTTTTGGATATTGAGTAGTTACAGGCTTTCAGCTTCACTTCTCATATCAGGTTTTGGACATCATGTCGAAATTTTGTTGTAAACGTGGCTACTAATGTATCAACAGTGGAAAAGAACTCACCCTTAAAAGCTAGCCGTTAAGGGGGAACAACCCGAATCCTTATAAGCCCATCCACATCCTTTCACTCATCTGATGTGGGATATTTCTTTTTGCGTGGGATCCCAACAAAGAACACCTACCACATAAACTTTTATGTGTGCTACGTTTAAAATGTGGGAGGATATAGTCTACGGCTGCTTTTCATTGCTTTAAATATGAAGGATTTAGCATCCTCTATGGATTCCTCTTTGATAAGGAATATGATCTCTAGACGAATAATATCCCATGGTGGTAGTCCCATTTTCATTTTCTCTCTATAGAAAGTTGTAGTACAGGGCCCGTTTTGGTAAAAAAAGAAAAAAGCAGTTCACATTGAGAACCTTTGTATAATGTGTGGCCGTATAATTTCAAAAAAGTATGGTACGGCCCACTTCATAAGATGATCCAAACCGTCAATTTGTTAAAATAATTTCCATAGCAGGGGTGGCATTTGAGAGAAAAATAACCCTTTGAAAGAGTAGTTTGGTCATTTGTAGCCTCATGCCCCATTTTGAAAGTGTTTCCCTTGCAAGGCACGAGCCAACTATTAAATTTTCATACATTGTCCTTTTCTTAAAATGGAAATGGTTATTCCCGGAATCTTCTACACATGTTTGACTTATAAAACAATGACAGCCATACTTAACTGACCGAATTGTGCAGTCTTGTTACCATTTTACCCTAAAGAGTGGCCATCACAGAAGGCATTTTGCGGCCGGTCTGTCTCATGTCACACCGGCCACCTCATGAATGAAGACAAGATCTGTCGCACGTCACACCGGTCTGTCGCATGTCACACGCGGCAAAAATCTCCATTTAGGAGGTTCATTCAGGAGGTGGCCGGTATGACATGCGACAGACGGGCCGCGAAATGCCTTTTGCGATGGACCCTAGCAAATACCATATTAGATTATACAAGATCAGGGGAATATTATCAGCACTAAGATGATCGCACTCCTCACTTTATTAAAATGTAAGGTATGGCTCGCACCATAGGATGATCCAAACCGTCCATTACGTGGGGCACAACATATTCACCGTCCATTAGGTGGGCCACAATCTAAATAGGTTGTGCCCCAAAAATCATTTTCATAGGTTGATCCTAACCCTCCGATCTATAGAGGGACTGAATCTTAGAGGGTTGATCCTAACCCTCTATATATATCGAAGGGTTAAGATCAACCTATGGAAACGATTTTTCCCTATTTAGGCTGTGGCCCATCAAATGGACGGTTTGATCATCCTACGGAGTGGGCCGTACAGTATTTTTCTGAAAATAGTAGAGTACACAGCCAGTCATTAAAAATACTGGACTGTATTTATTTTAAAATACAGTCACAAACAGTAAAAAATTTCGATCTTATATTATTGTCTAGATGGCACAATCGCAATTAAAGAGAAACACAGACCCTAAATAATTAGAATTTTTGTTCATTCCGTATATAATTAGAGATAGCTTGAAACCCCGATATAAGACTGTATCTTTCTGAAAATCTTCACACGCCTATGAAATTTCTCCTTGAGATCACAATCTCGTCTGCGAAAATCATTTCCTAAATAGGGTTACTGACATCGGATCTCAAAACCCATCCGGGAAATCACTTTTTGTCTGTCTGGATTTTTCTCAGAAACGGTCTAGGTTTTATTTCTATATCTGAATACAGCTCTTATTTTTCAGAAACAGTTTTCAATTTGTTTTCTTGTGTAAAGATGAATGAGTGGAGAGGATATAGAGGGGAAAATCCCCATCAAAAGTTTCCCCCAAATCCCTCTAGATCTCAAAACAGAAGACGTCCTCCTTCAGGTACTGAAATTTTCTACCTTATTTGCACTTTGATTTTTTTGTTTGTTTGTTTGTATTTTTTTTTCACTTGTAGAGTTCTCATATTTGATGAGAAATTTAGTTTTTGTTGGTGGGTTTTTGGTATTGAGTAATGGATCTATTTGATTTATGATCTTTAGTTAGGGTTTGCATGTTTTATGTGATTGTTTGGCTCTTTTTCTACCTCAGTTGCTCTTTAATTTGTTTGTTTTATTCACTTGTAGAGTTTTATATTTGATAAGAAATTGGTTTTTTATTGGTGGGTTTTTGGTATTGATTTATGATCTTTAGTTAGGGTTTGCATGTATTCTGTAATTGTTTGGTGGGTCTCTCTCTCTCTCTCTCTCTCTCTCTCTCTCTCTCTTTTGGTTTTTTTTTTTTGTGCGTTTTGATTGCGAAGTTGTCTTGATATTAGTTTATAAGAAATCAGAAGTGGGTTTGTGATTGGATTGAGGATTTGTTGTTTGGACATAATTTTGAATCTTCAATCTCCTTTCTTTGTTTGAATAGCAGATATTTGAGTAATTGCTTTGTTGAATTGGGAATTTAGGAATGATGATGAAATTAACTATGTTTCAGTTTCTATATTTTACTGTGGAATACTTCTATAGCTTAAAGATTGGTTTGTTGTTTATAATTCTTTTCCGTAATGTAACAATTTTCTAGGCTAAAAATTTGATTTAGTTTTGGTGTAAAATAAGACCCAAAACCAAAAGCAATTTCTCAGATAATAATGGAACAAAGAAATTTTAAAATTTTCCTATGGTATGGAAAGTAGGTTTTTAACTTTTTACGTGTTGAGGATTTGGTTACATGGTTGCCTATCAGTCTTTGTAATTTTTTTGTTCCCATTTCTTTTTGGATTGTAAAGTTTATGTGATATTTCAGAACTTTTGTTTGGTTTGTAGAATTTGGGATATGAGGTTAGGAACTTAGGATTTTGAGTCAAATCTGCATTTTTTTGTTGGTTTGCTGAGTTCTTAATTGTTTGCTGAGTTCAGTTGAAATATGCGTAACATGCCACTTTTGAGATACAAAAAGCAAAGTTTATGTCAAAATGTTGACATTTCGACTAAAACCTTAACAACTATCAACTTTACCTGTAGAAAAGCGAAGACCAACAAGATTCCTTAAGATATTTTGCCTTAAAAGAAGAAATAACAGTTGTGAACAATCTTACCTGGATTTCGGCCAAAATTCCGTACTGAGATTTTTCCGTGATTTTACTAGATTTCGGCCAAAATTTCGTACCGAAACCGAAATATTTCGATTTCGCTGATGACCGAAACTGGAACCGAATTTTAAAACCTTGCTTATAAGGTTCGGAAGCTTGCTTCAGAAGCTAAATCCTATCGCTTTCAAAGTTTACCTGAAGTTCTTTGCCACCATGCTTCCTCTTAATTAAGAGTGCATTGTCTGTTTAAGTAATTTTTCACTGAATGATATTTTCTTCTTTTGTAAATGCCAAAAGAATGTATTTAAGATTTGAAGTACTCCTTAAACACCCTCCGTTATGATGCTTTTAAATACACTCTAGTGTAGTGTATTTAAAACTTATGTAATTTTGGAATACCATATTTCAAATTTGGGCCATGTTTGGCAACCTTGATTTTTTTTTTCATGTGAAGTGGTGAGATGGGGGTAGGCAAAGTGGGATTTGGTTACATGGTTGCCTTTCAGTCTTTGTAATTTTGTTGTTCCCTATTTTTTTTTTGGATTGTAAAGTTTCTGTGAGATTTTCAGAATTCATGTTTGGTTTATAGAATTTGGGATATGTGGTTGGGATTTTGAGTCAAATCTGCATATTGTTGCTGTTTTGCTGATTTCTTAATTATAAGAGCAATCATCTTTACTTTCTAGGTGTTTTGGCAACTGGAGTCGGTTTATTGAGTATTTTTTACATCGAAGATTTTCAATCTTTGTAATTTCTTTTTTCTTTTTCTTTGAATTGTAGGATTGTCTCTAAATCAATTCAATGTTTTAAAAACTGAACCGAACTGAACCGATTGGTCCAACCCGGTTGACTAGAACCTACCATTTTTTTGCTTGTTTTTGGTCAATCCAACATAAGTTTCCAAAAACCCAATGAACCGCCTGATAATTTGAATTAAAGTGGTTGAACTGTTTGAACCATTGTTATTGGAAGCTCAGGCTTTCTTCAGAAGCCAAATTCTTTTTGCTTTCTTACCATATGTTCTCCGTCACCAGGCTTCCTCTTAATCAAGAGTACGTTTTCTATTTCGATAATTATTTTTTGCCAAAGAGTATTTCATTCTTTTGTTAATGCCAGAAGAATGTATTTAAACTTTGAAATACTCCTTAAACACACTGTTATAGTCCTTTAAATATACTCTTGCTGAGTGTATTTAAACTTAAAAAATTTATGTAATTTTGGAATACTGTATTTCAAACTTAAGCTTGAAATAAAACTTGTGTAAATTTTTGTTCAAAAAAATTATACTAACACCCAAGGATAATTTTGGAATAGAGTGTTAAATCTAAATGAGTAATATTTGATAACTAGGCAAAGTATAAATCAGTAAAACGTGTAACCTAGTCATCCATGTAGTCCTCCTTAACTCTGTGTTATGAGGATACTTGACACAAGTCCATGTGTCCAGTGTCCAAGGTTTCTGACTCAAAAAATCCCGACATGGTGACACTTTTGTCCATACAAAAAATGAAAATTTAAAAATAAAAAAATAAAAAAAATAATTTTTTTGAATGGTAAAAATAATAATTAAACAATAGAAAATATTAGGAATTTTTTTTAAAAAATGCATATGAACTATTGTGTTGTAGTTTTTTTTTTTGAAATGGCTATTGTGTTGTAGACTTGTAGTTTACTTTTTTTTTAAAGAGGTAGCCATTTTATCAAGAAATGTAAAGCAGACCGAGATGGTTCGTACAATGATAGGTAAAACAAAAATAAGTTAGTATACAAAGCGGGAGAACTCAAGGTGGAAGAGAGTTGTAAAGCGCTAAAGACTCCAAGGAGATGCCCGTCTTTGCAAGGCTATCCGGCACGTCATTTGCGGAGTGACACACATGCTGAAACACTACATTGGAAAATCTCACTAAATCAAACATCTCAAACAAACTGTCATATCTTCACAGCGGCTTATGGAGGCCATTAAGCCATCGAATGGCATTCAATGAGCCCCCTTCCACCACAATATTCTCAATGCTATCTCTTGCTAAGAATCTCAAACGGGCAAACCTTAATGTGTGGCACTCACCTCAGCTTCCGAGGCGTCCGCTACTCATATGGGTCCCGCAAAAGCCCGAACAACCTCCCCAATCTCATTTCTCAGAAATCCGTCAATCCCGGTAGGGCCCGGATTCCCCAAGCTAGATCCATCGAATGACATTCAATGGTGTGTTGTAGTTTAGGAATTATGGTTTTTGAATTATCAAACAATTTAAGCTTCTAATTTAGTAATTTGACTCTTTTGAGTAATTTCTAAAGTAAAATCTAAACAAACTATCATCCCCAGCAGAGTTGCCACTGTGGGCTCCCATGCGCGCCGATGCGGACTCTCCACCCGCTCGCTCTTGCGGTGCTCGTCCTTTTTAGTTTTTATCTCATTTGTTATTATTTTCTTTGTAGGGGCTTTTGGCTCTATCACTCTTAAAGGGCGATCCGTTCATTAATGAAATCCATCCAAGTATTGACCCATAAGACAAGTATATGTTATTAAGTTTAGAACATACTAACTTTATGGTAAGTATATTAAAAAGATCCATTTTCTTTAAAAGGAAAGCATATGACTAGTAATTTCATGATGACACCTCATTGAAGGTACTAGTCACGACTCACATTCATTGATTTCTGTGTCCAGAATGGGACCACCTTTAAATGTGTCAAACGACTAGTTACCCCAAAAGCTTAAGCTGTTGGAGATGGCGTTATTTATTCTTTTATACTTTAACACTCCCCCTCACGTGTGGTCCCTCTTTCTTTGGGCTGGCCTACACGTGGCACATGTGGCCCCACTTTTGGGTTGGCCATTGCATGTGGATTTTTGATATCAAGGATGTTTGAACTGAGGACCTTTTGCTCTGGTAACATGTCAATCGACCAGTTACTCCAAAAGCTTAAGCCGTTGGAGATGGCGTTAATTATTCTTTTCTACTTTAACAAAATAGATTGTCAAGGGTCCTACACTTTTCATAATGTCACCCTGACACTCCTATCTGTAAGTGTCCAGGAGTGTCATGTCGTGTCCAGAGGTGTCTGTTACTTCAGTCATCAAAACAAACTGGAATGTCTAGGCAACACTTTCGTATGGTTACTTCAGTCACCAAAACAAACTGGAATGTCTAGGCAATACTTTCCACATACGACCTCTTTGCATGCCCCCCCACCTCCCTTATTTTATCTTTCCAAGAGCCCTTATTTCACGCCTCCACTTCTTGCAGGTTCTCTTTTCAAGAGCCATCATTACTTGCTTCTCCTTCCTATATTGCTTCTTGGATTCACTTTCCATCCTAAAACTATTTTTTTGACTTTGAACCGATTGCTTTATTCATGAACTAAACTTAGCCTCTTAGTTACTTAAGCAATAATTAGCCTAAAGCCTAAAAAAGTAAAAAGTAAAAATGTAAATGCTTGTGATTTACTAGATTACTGTATTAATTAATAGAAAATTGAAATTTAGGCTCTTGATTTTCTTTTAACTTCGAAGTTGGAAGTTAATTAAGATTTGAAATTTTGTGCTCTTTTATAATTGTGTTACCAAGCTAACTTTCCTTTTTATGTAACCTAGAAGTTGATTTATAGTAGTTAATTTAGTTAAGGAAATTTAATTAATACCATTAAAAAAAGGAAATTTAATTAATCTATACTATATATAATGGGAAAAGTGGGTAGCCCCGTGGTTATTTAAAACCTATAAATGTAAAGTTTCCTTTAACTATTAAAACTTATAATTTTTAATTTCTTTATAGCTATTAAATATCCTATACATTTAAATTTCTCAATCGCTATTTAATACCTTATAGAACATAGATGTAAATTTCTTTATAGCTATTAAGCACCTTTCCATTTTAATGATCTTGCTCTCAGGGGCAGAGCCACGTATAGTGTGGGGGTGCGCCGCCCCCCCACCCCCCACCCAAACTGTAAATTCCTGGCTCCACCCCTGATTAATCTGCTTTTTCCTCACACAGATTTAGCTGTAAAAACACATATTTTTTGCATGATTAATCTTTGTGCATAGAGCGGCTTGTAGAAAAGTTAATATCATTCAACCTGCTCCTTTCTTCCACTTTACCTCAATAGAAAAGCTAATTAAATGAAGGAAACTTTCCTTTCTTTAACCTTCCTAATTTTGTGAAAAGTTGACGAAGGAAATGGAGGAAAGTTAATGCTGTTCTTTAACCAATTTATTACCATGTTACCAACATGCTCTAGTTATCATTGTCTATATTTTTCATATTTATTTGTTGTTTGTTATTTTATCTTTTTTTCTTAATTTTTAAATTTTAATATTAATTTATTAATGGAATCATGATTCAACTATATCGGGCCGGTTTGATCCAAACTGAGACCTTTTTAGTCTGATAACTGGCCCGGTTTTAAAACATTGAATTGATTTAAATTGTTTTGAGCTACTACGTTCTACTATGATAGGGGTTACTTTATGCTCGTGTGGCTGATAAGAGAAGTCGATTTTCATGCATTGAGGATTATTTTGCATCTCTGCATTCTAATTCTTCATATTTAAATTATTTTAATATTTATTTTTTAACCCTAGAGTTTATACCGTTATTTAAAACTCAGCAAGCCAGTCTGATTGCTCAAGTGTACCTCGTTTTGATTTGGGCGAGTTCGTGACCACATTTTAGTTGTTTCTACTATTGTTTGAAAAAAACCTCCTTTTGTCTTTAGGGCTTGGCATGTGAGGTTAGGGTTTTGTCTCATATTTATTGTAATTTTCTGTTAATTTGTGTAGCTCTTTTGTTATAGTAATGACTTTCTCTTGTTTCTAGAATTTTATTCTTTGATGATCTATTGTTAAATTAAAGTACTTATAATATATTTCTTGAATTTTAGTGCTGTAGAAATTGGCTGTTTGTTTATGAGCTCCCAGTTAACATACTGTGCTTTTGTAGTATTGCATAGTGTTGAATTGCCGTTCTTTTTCCTTTTCCTTTTTTCTAAGGAGTTCTGCATTTTGTGTTTTCAGGCTCTTGGCAACCCACAGTCCCTTCATGGGAGAAGAAATTCTGCTTTTCTACATGCTCAATTTCATGGAGACAACTCTGTGAAGCTAAGAAAATGATGCCCTACTACAAAAACATTGCTCAGTGGAATGATTCAGCCGGTGAAGAGGCATTTCATAATGCAAAAGCCCGGTTTTGGGCAGAGATTAATGGCTTCCCCTGTGATATCTCTCTGCCCAATCCAGATATCTATATTGATGAAATTGACTGGAATTGTGACATTGATCCCAAGCTGCTATTGGATTTAGATCAAGAACCTCCAGCTCCTAGTGATGGGGACAAGGAAGGGAATATTGGGTTTCTGGGCGATTCTTTCAACTTGTCGAACGGCCCCATCCCATGCACTGGATGGGGTGATGCTGAAGATCCAGTTAGTCCTGTTAATAATTCGTCGGTGGAGCCCGCTTGGGGAAATTGTGAACAGAATGCTGATTGTAGTGATGTGCGGGATTACAATGGTTGGGAAAATAGACCGCTTGATTCATGGGAAAATGGTGGGGGTAAGTGGCGCGGGGATTGTGATAAAAATGCTGATTTTAACTATGAACAGAATCGGAGTGGCTGGGAAAACAAAGCTGTGGAGGATGATTCATGGGAAAATGGTGGGGCTAAAGGATGGGGCAATTGTGATAGAAATGCTGATAATAGTAATAAACAGAATTGGAGTGGCTGGGAAAGTAAAGCCGAGGAGAATAATTCATGGGAAAATAGTGGGGGTAAATCTAAACAGAATTGGAGTGGTTGGGAAAGTAAAGCCGAGGAGAATAATTTATGGGAAAATGGTGGGGGTAAATCATGGGGTTGGGGACGTTGGGAGAGCGATATTAACAAGCAGGATAATTGGGAATCCAGAAAAAATGACTGGACGTGGGAAACAAATAATGGAAATTGTAGGAAGAGAGAAGGGGGTGGCCACTATGCTTCAGGATATAAGACTTCAAGGTTTCAAGGTGACGACTATCAGTCGAATAGTGGGTGGAGGAATTGCAGAGGAAGGAAACGAGTTAATTTTATTTATGAGCGGCCGGTAATGGATAATAGGCCTTTGGATTCATGGAAGTGGGATTCAATGCATTCTTGTGGGCCCATAAATCATCATCTACCAGCTGAATCGGGCGGTTCTTGGTGTTGGGAGAAGCCAGTTTCTTAGGCTTTTTTGTGAGCTTTCATGGTTGCTTGGACATGAGACATTCCTACAATGGGATGTAGTATCTAGATGTTGCCAATTCTATGTATTCCTTTATTTGTATTTTTTGGTTGCTTTATATCTGCAGTAGTTATGGAATGGTTGATTTTTATTCAACTACTGGTGTTTTATGACATTGAATGTTGAGCAATGCATCTTGAGAAGTGGAACTAGAGAATGGTATGCAATCTTTTCGTAGCATGTGTTTTCTGTTCTTATAATTAACTGGGTTTTGAAATTTTTATCTTCTCTCTGAATTTCATTCTTTCTGCGACATGGGCGTTTCCATATGTTTGTTATTAAGTAATGTTGGGAAGATCAGAGAAAGATAGGTTGTTGTCTGTACTGATTGATTTAGATTATCTGATAATTTTTGAACGATTAGATTATCTGATCATTATATTTGCTCATTGCGATTTGGTAACATGCATTCTTTTAGAAATTGATACTGAAGCTCAACTCAACTAAGCCTTTGTCCCAAACTAGTTGGGGTCGGCTAGAAATTGATACTGAAGCTGAACGACAATAATGTTCAGCTATTATCTGAACTCTTTACTTTTATACTTTTATTTATTTATGAGACTATCTTCAAAAGGAACTAAAACTTACACACAAACTTTATATATTCCTTAGCTGTACCATGGCTGTAACTGCAGAACCCTATACATGGTTATTGAGGAGTATATGTGGTTAAGCTCTTACAGCTACCCAGAAACAGATAACAATTCTATAGGATACACAGAAATGAGAAAACTGTAAAGAAATTACCATTAAAAAAAAAACTGCAAAGAAATGACCTACTTAGTTTCAGAGATGGTCAAATATAGTTTTGTTGTCAAAAGTCTTTGAACTCGAGCGCATGCACTCACAGGCTTATGAGAACACCTTGAACTTGATATCAGGAACTGAAAGTTCGAATTTAGTTCCATGGGCTGATGGTTGCTTCACTATCACTTCTAGAGTTGTAGATGAGCAGCATTGGAACCCCCTCGAGTCATTGTACAGTCAGTCCTCCTATGTGAGTCAAAACACTTCAAAATGGGTGCCCTTACCATTCCAGACTCCTTGAACCATATCTGTAGAATTCCAGGGTCATACTTACGTAACACGGTCTGTCGTACTAGGATTAGGAGTTGGTATAAGATATATTCCAGACTCCTTTGTTGTTAAAATCTTACGGTTCAAATCGATTTGTGGGTTGAACGAGTCAAATTGGATGGAAAATCTTTTTTCGTAAAAATCTTACGATTCAGGTACGATTCGACTTTGAAATATGCGATTTTTATGATTCTATCTGTTTTGGATTTTGAGAATTGATTGTGATTTCAAAATGCTTTGTTTATTGCTGACATTTCTTTGTATGATGATTATTATACATTTGAGTATGTGCTTTGTTTACTGTTGTGATAAATTATATAATGATTTATTATATGATGAATATAGTTTGTGCTTTGTTTAGTAATTTATTGTGCGATGAATATGGTTTGTGCTTCGGATTACTAATCATGGAATTTTATATGTAATTTAATAGTTTCAAATAGAAAATAGATAATTACTCATTTTATTCTTTTTTTTTTACCTTTTTTATATTTTTTAATATTTTTTCTCATTTTTATATATAAATCTGAAAAAATCTTACGATTTACGATCCGATGTACGATTCGAACCCGGTCACGATTTACGATTCGATTCCAATTTTCAGAACCTTGGTATGTAGTATGTACTAGGTTTGCCTCATATCTACCTTGTCAACAATTCATGAAGTCCATCATTATGATTATTGAAAATGAAAAGTATCTCAATCTTGTATTAATTTCGTTACACTACTTCCATCATACCAACTTAATGATACACTTCATAATAAGGATTTTTGCTTGGTTTTTCTCATGAACCTTCTATATTGTAACATCCTAAAGATAGAGATTATAACAAAAGCCCCTCCTCCTTTAAATAATTCTGAAAATGCCCTTATCTCTAGTGATAAGCCTCATTCCTGAACTTGCAAAATGACAATGCCAACATTTTTTCACAAAATGACTAACACTATAGATTGCCGGCTGCCGCCCCTTGACCCTGAAAAAGGCGAAGATATGTTGCCAATATTTTTGCAAAAATGATAAAAACCCGTCATGATGCCTCAAGGTTTTAAGAATTCAGATATTTTTCCTTTTCAAAAAGAATTCAGATATTTTTGTAGACTAAATATTGTACACTTAGAAGAGGATATTTTACAAAATGTGTAAAAAACAGGGGCTTGGATTTCAAGATTTAGGAGGATGTTGCTATAATATAAAAGGTCCATGGGGCCTTCTTTATAAAACCATAATAAGGAAATGACATCCATTCTCTAATTATGTGATTGCATTTCCCGAAAGCAGATCAGAAAAACTAAAACAAAGTGAGTGCCATTATCAAAACAGGAGAGTATGTCTTAGTTTTTATGATGAAGATAGAAGAGTCTTCATACCCCAAAGTTGATTGAATCAGATTTTAAGCATTTAAACATTCCATATTTTGGTTGTTGATTTTTGACACATTGTCTTTAGTTTTGCTATTGTATCATCTAAAGGATGGGTATTGTTTCCTTGACCAGTTATAGCCTTTGTTGAGACAACATGGAAATTCATTTTGTTGGATGTGGCAAGTAGGAGTGGCAAACCCCAAACTCGAGCTCTCTTCTTCAAGGTTTTGCTCTCTATTTCAGTTTATATACTTGTTGATCTTCATGAAGGTAATATAATATTTTAGCTTAGAAATAGCTTCTTTATACAGGAATGCATAAGAAATTTTATCCATCTTCAGCTATTAAGTACCTTATAAATGTAAGTTTCTTTGTAGCTATTAAATAGAATATTTTAGTCTGAGTTGTGGCTATAGATCATGCCACAAAGGTTGCATTAACCGGGGTTCGAAGATGTAGCAACCTTACGCTTCCTAGAGCTTAATTTCGGGGAACAAGGAGAGACTGTCAATGTCGAGACCTTTGCTGGCACTTCCTCTTACACTACTCATACCTTCCTCCAGCTTTTCGATTTTTCCAATAACTTTTCGGCCATACCATGTGTCTGAACTCTTTCCTCTGCGTATTGCTCTTCATCTCCTATTTCGAAAACTAACGGGGTATGATTTTTGGCAGGCGGTCTTCCAACATCCTGAGTCGCACTAGTAAGGCAGATGGGGAGACATTTGGGTAACAAAATTTTCCTTCCTCTGAATTCTCAGAACCATACTTCAATGGGGTTACTGATGCGTCGATTCTCAGTTAATGACTATTATGTCTGGCCTTTTTCCTCCATCTCCCTTTAGTGCCTGCATTGGGGAACCTTGTGGGGCTTAGGGGTACAAGCCTGCACGAAGGGTGATTTATTGATTTGCGCTGCTTTTGGGGACAGCGAGTTGAACAATTCCTTGTTTGAGGACAACTTTTTCTTAATTGAAGGAATGATGATTGGAAGGAGGAGATGAGGCAAGGACCGGGGGGTGGGGGGAGAGGAATCAGATCATGAGCTTAATCATTTTGATTGATGGAGAACAGGGTTGTTTTTTGTTGTTGTTGTTGTTTTTTGATCGGTAAAAGCTGGGATCGAACCCGAGACCTCAAGGATGGAGAACAGGGGTTGTATAATGCCGATTTGGTTGATCATGATAGAGGATTCCTCAACAGGATTGATAGTTAATGGGGTGTGGCGGTCATTATCTATATTCCAGAGAGTGGATCTGATTGGAATGGAAGAGATTGGGATCACACTGATCTTTGATCACAAAGCGATCCAAAATGTGATCACAAGTTACAAGAAGTGCGATCGCAAGATACAGATGTAGATATTGATTGGTTTTGTCAGACATTTGGGTTTTTTTTAAAGTCTTGGAATGTTATGAAAGTGGCTTTATTTGGCCTTTTCATCCTTTTTAGGGTATCAAGAGCGTGAAAGTACCAACCCCCCATCCCTAGTCTAGCATGGTGAGTGCCCTATCGTCTCATTGATTCCCGCAGTGTGGGTCTCTAAGCTTGTAAATGCATGAATTTTATTCATAGGACAAAGCTTAGGCCTCCTTAGCATGGTCCAACCCAATATACTTCCCAGACAGCTTCTTTTCAGGTGACCACGACTCTTAGATGGCTCCAGTTATTAGGTTACTGGGTACGGTGGGCTCCACTGGCTCTTGCACTTGCACCCGGGCTTGATCGTCTTTTGGTCTTTATTTGTTGATGTTGGAGGGAAAAACTTTAAACTTGACCAGAGTCACCACCTGGAGAAGGGCCTTGGACTCATAGTTGGCTCTGTGACTATCCGTCCTAGATAGGGGTGGCAAAATTGGCCGACCTGAACCGAAACTGAAAATTCGGTTTCAGTTCAGTTAAACCAAACCGATTCAAATTTCGGTTCGGTTTTGGTTCTGTAGAACCAAACCAATTCAAATTTTGGTTCGATTCGGTTTGGGGTCAAATCGAACCGAAACCAAATCGTTGCCCCCGATTTCCATTGATTATGAGTGAGGCGTGGTAAAATTGGCCGAAGTGAACTGAAACCGAGCCAAAATCGAACCAAAAATTCGGTTTCGGTTTGGTCAAACCTAACCGATTCAAATTTTGGTTCGGTTTGGGGGTCAAACCAAAACCGAACCATTGCCACCCCTAGTCCCAGATGGGGTTCGTAGTTAGATTACAAATGAAAGGTGTCAGGCACTGGTTCCATCTTGTTCGAAAAAGGTACTACATTGTTAAATTCCATATTTGCTCAAAAGCAGGAAGTTATCCGGAACTTGCAACTGTGCCAAAGATTAGCATGCCATCGAAATGACTAATATGAGTGCGACTGCGCATAATTTTGTGATTGCAAGGACCAAAGTACTTGCAATTGTAAGTAGTCCATTAGTTTTTTACCTGAGGCAAGACTCATTCTCGTGATCGGGGATGCAGAACCCCGAGGGAGACATGAGAGGATTGCAAAAGAAGCTAACATGACACTTAAATGTAGTAATAGTACTTAGGTACACAATAGTAGCTCAGAATCCTTCCTGATAGGGCTTGAATCTTCTGATCTTGGCCGAGTTGGGTTTACTTGTTGCTTACACTCCAAAACCTAAGTTAAATTGGAGGTCCGGGATTTAGCCCAGAGACTCACCCAAAATTATTGTCCATTTGATAGGCTACCTTTTGCTTACACTCCAAAACTTTTTGCTTCCATTCTTATATATGATACATTCCTAATTTCATGTTAATGTGGACATGTCTACCTTTTGGTTACACTAACTTTTTGCTTCCAGTTCAAAATATGATACTTGAAAGTAATGTTTCCATCTGATGGGCTACGACATTTTAGTCTAAATTTTTTATTATTGGATCTAGGATGGTCTCACAAGCTGTCCAATTCAAATCCCACTTCTCTAAGGCTCTGTTCACTTGCCTTCTTGAGAAAGAAAAGGAGAAGAAAGTAAGCCAAATTTTCCCGTGATTGGACATGATTTGACATTTTCCGCCGTTCACTTGTTTTCTCGGGAAAGCATAATTACACAGGTGGAAAATATAAATAATGATGTGGAAAACGAACTTTCTTGCACTTTCCCTCTAAATTTTCTCACCAAAAGGGTGAGAAAATCACTTTCCTGAGAAAACCACTTTGCCTGTATACTTTCTTTTCCTTTCTCGGCCAAGTGAACAACGGAATTTTCTCACAAAATGAATTTTCTCACAGTTTCTTTTCCTTTCTTTTCCAATTTTCCACGTCAGATTCTTTTCCTTTCCTGCTGCTAGAAAACAAGTGAACAGAGCCTAAGGGATCGTGACCCAGACATTGGTGAATCCGGCCCAAATTAATTAGTAGGAAAGCAACTTGAATCGGGCTGAAACAGACTTCAGTTGGAATTGGGTTACCTTAGTGTTGGATTTAATTTCAGGTTGGGTTGGGGTTGAGGCCTTGGGCAAACCAACTCGAACTGAATCCGGCCTCCATTCTTAATTTTACCGTGATTTACAGAATCTTAGGGCTATGTTTTTTCATATTTCCTTATAGGCGAACTCCAACCCAACTCAACCCGACCCGATTTGGTAAAAGACAGATTAGACAGGTCGGGTTAGGGTTGAGACCCGATTTCGTAAAAGACAGATTAGACAGGTCGGGTTTAGGGTTGAGACCCGATTTGGTGAGAGACAGATTAGACAGGTCAGTAAGGGCTGAGAGATTTAGAAGCGGGTTGGGCTAGGGTTGACCATTTTCGACCCGAGGTTCAAAATTACGTTTAAATTTGAGTCCAATAATTGGTGTAGCACTCACAATCGGTTTTCATAATCTTAAACGAACAGGGCCTAAGGAAATACGTACACAATATAAGGAGGGGACTTTTCATTTACCTGCTCACTTTCTTTTAACTTCTTTTTAATTAGCTTTGCAATGCTCATGAATCAGGAAGTGTAAACAAAATATAGTAGTGCAGATATCAATCTGCTATAGTAACTAACTCGTACGGGAGGGGGAATATTCCGGATATTCTTTCTATAGGATGACCGAAGTACCCTTTTCCAAATTTTGCATGATGACCATAATATCCCCATGCATAAATGATACACCCATCGTTTAATACATACGACACAGAATGGCGTATACACTGAATATTCAGTGTATAATAACTTAGCCAGAAACAAGGATGAGTTCTGATAGCCAGAATCAGGTGCAGGGAACCCACATCTTATTCCGACCCGGAAAAAAATGAAAATAATGGAACCAAAGACGCGGAATTGACACCTAGCAAAATTAACCTAGGAGGTGGCATTTTGATTCTCCACCGATCATAATGAAACTTTATTGATTTTTTTTTTAATTTAAAATTTTACCATTGCATTTATTCAGAATAGGAAAGTGGAAACCAATTAATTCCTAATTCTTTGGTTGACGTTTGGTTGCCGGAATTTTTTTGATTCTTGGGATTTTTGTGGAATTTCCGCAGGAAACCTAAGTTTGGTTGGTGGGCCTAAAATAATCCCAGGAACCAAATTAACCCCGCAAGAAACCCTAGGAAGGAAAAAAAGTACTCCCAGGAAACAAAAATAAGCTTGTAGAAGAATTTTTTTTCTTCCCAACAGTTCAAGCAACCAAACAAAGTTTTTTTTTTCTCACCATAGTCCGGTCAACCAAACATGGGATTTTTATTTTACCGGGCCACCAAGTTTTTTTTCCCACCAAGTTTTTCATTCCACCAAAAATCCCAAGAACCAAAAAAATTCCGGCAATCAAACGGAGGGTAAACGAGGGCAGTACATGGTGCATACACGGAAATGCAGTGTATAAGTTTAGCTTGAAACGAGAGGGGGTATTCTGGAAATGTTAGATTAATAAGGGTAGCCTGATCCTCTTCTAAAATTTGTGTTGCTTCCAAGGCCCGACATGATAAAGAATTATAGATGTCGCTTTGGTGTATGCACGCAACACAACCCAAAAATAAAAACCCACCAAAACCCTGTTTGGATTAGACGATGGGATCTCCATTTTCATCTCATTACATTCTCCTTGAGCTGCTTCTCTCTTTCCTCTTCTTTTCCACCTCCACTCTCCAAACGGGGCCAGAGGAAACCCTGGGATTCTCCTCGGATTCTTCCTTCAAGATCACCTTGTTTGCCGATCTACACTACGGAGAGGCTGCGTGGACGGAGTGGGGCCCACAACAAGATGTGAACTCCAACAGGGTCATGTCTAATATTCTTGACACAGAAACACCAGGTGATATTTGCTCACCCCCCTATTCATCTTCTATTCTCAGTTAGATTTTCAGTTTTTTTTCTGCAGTCATTTTTGGGTTTTGGAAGGTTTTCAATTTGGATCATATTGTTTGCACTAGTAGGTAGAAGTACAGGTGGGGCCCACCTCTTTCTTGATCCAAACCATTCATATTTTTTGATAATTGCACTAACTCATCTGGTCTTTTATAGTTACCAAAAAGCTATCAGAAGCCCATTTAAAAAGAAAAGACAGGCTGAGTTCGTGCAATTATTAAAACAGGGCGTGCCAATATTAGTATCCTTCATAAATTGGCACTTTCTGTTGATAATTGTTCTAACACCAATTTCAAATTAAAATTGTTACAGATTTTGTGGTTTATCTGGGAGACGTCCTTACGGCGAACAATCTACCAATTCCAAATGCAAGTTTATATTGGGACGAAGCCATCTCTCCCACAAGGCAAAGAGGAATACCATGGGCAAGCGTATTCGGAAACCATGACGATGCCCATTTCGAGTGGCCGTCGGAATGGTTTTCCGGCACCGGAATTCCCCAACTTTATTGCCCTCCGACTTGTTCATCAGGTATTGCTCCCTGTGTGCAAAAACCAATCACACCAAAAGCTTAGGCCCTGTTTGTTTTAGATTATATTATGACAACCGATTGTGGAGTCCCCAACCAATTATTGGACCGAAAATTGCACTAAATTTGAGTCCAATAATCGGTTGGGGACTCCACAATACCTATTAAAACAAACAGGCTTTGTTCATTTTAGATTATTTCTGATTGTGAGTCCCAAACCAATTGTTGGACTCAAAATTATGTTTAATTTTGAGTTCAACAATCAGTTTGGGGCTCACAATTGGTTGTCATAATCTTAAACGAACAGAGCTTAAAGCTACACGTGGATTTTTAATATCAAGTAGCTGTTGGGTTTTGAACCCAGTACCGACGTGCCCAAGGCAAAAGCTCTGATACCTGTGAAACAACCAATTACTCCAAAAGCTAAAGCTGTTGGAGTTGGTGTTATTTAATCATTTATACTCCAACTCCCCATAATATCGTTCCCCCTCGTTCTGATATTGACACTCCTCTAACTATAGACCTTGATGGGGAAGGAGAAGGCTGTAGTTTCAAGGGGACAACACGTTTGGAATTGATGCAGAAGGAGAGTGAGAACATGTTATCTTATTCTAAAAAGGGGCCTAAGGAACTTTGGCCTAGTGTTTCAAATTACGTACTAAAAGTCTTATCGTCTAAAGATCCGAAAGTAGCCATTGCATTACTGTATTTTCTTGACACTGGTGGTGGGTCCTACCCAGAAGTTGTATCTAATGCACAGGCGAGTTGGTTTCAGAATAAATCTCAAGAGATCAATCCTGATTCAAGGTAGGGATAAAAAATGGCGGTTTGATTCTTCTCTTGGATTGTTTGATGTTAGTTTTCTAAGGTAGGGAATTGGTTTGCAGGGTTCCAGAGATTATTTTGTGGCATATACCGAGTAGAGCTTATAAGAAAGTAGCTCCTATGTTTCGAATAAGAAAGCCTTGTGTTGGTTCTATCAACAAGGAGAGTGTTGCTGCCCAAGAAGCAGAATGGGGAATCATGAACAGTCTTGTAAAAAGGCCCTCTGTTAAGGTAATGAAGAACCATTATACACACATACATAAATACATACATTATATCTATGCAGAAATCCATGCTAGAAACCATCAACACGAAGATCCCAATAATCTTTTCGATTATGAGGAAACCATGTGGCTAAATCATTTAATCAACATCGATCTTGTTACTGTCGAAACCTATATTCTCAAGTATATAGAAATGCAATGTCTGAGGTTAACTAAAATGACATGCATACATGTTATATTTGGTCATTAACACATAAATGCAATGTTTTAAAACATAGATGTGGGCCAAAACATGGCCAAAGCAAATTCTAGTCAACTCGTCATGACCTGATTGAGTACTCAATTGTTGCGGTCGTAACTTTGGAGAGTTAAGAAGTTTTGATTGACAATGTAGGGCATATGGTGGATTTTTTTTTTTGAAAAAAAGCATATGGTGGATTTATAAACAAAATCATGAGCAGGGTAAAAAAGAGTCAACTCGGGGGTGAGTTGATGATGATGTGAAGGAGTTTTGAAATTATTATGCATAAATGTACCCCAGAAAAATGAAGATCCTACAAGCATACGTGGGTGCCTGCAAAACTCGGGGTGCCTAGGTCAATGCAAATGGATGCACAGAAAGGAAGAAGGGAAAGAATTTAGGGTACGATAATCCAAAAAGACACGCTGGCGTTCTCTCAGGAGGGTGTGGACTCGTCAACTGCTTGAATGACTTTTCTTGATTTACCAGGAGATTTTTTTTGCTCACTTACAATGGTGGTTTCTTAATTCCCCATCAACTTTCGTGGAGAGACTTTTCTATCTCTTTTAAGGAGAGATCATTTTTAACCATGGCCTATGTATTAGGTCCATTTACAATCAATCAAGGTCCAAGATTAACTCCCTAGGAAGACTTTTCATCTCCAAACTTGTAGAGACTTCTCATTCTCACACTGGCTCCATCACCACCAATAAAAACACCCACCTAAGACAACCACCCTTTCACCAGTTGGAAATCAGTTTTCTATACAAAATAATAAATATATTAAAATTTATAAATCAATACATGGGCATATGTGCAATACGTGTCCGGGAATTGCCATGTGATGATCGTCACCATCATAGATCTTCGATTGAGGGCTGATACCACATGAACCAAAAAAAAAAAAAAAAACAATGAAAGTTGATTATCGAGGAACCTTATTGGCGAATTGTTTAATCACCATTGATTTCCTTGCTATCAAAAGGAACCAATGGTTCAATGCCATCTTATTTATTCCAAAGTCCATCTGATCAAACACAAACTGCCATAAATGATCAAAGCTTTTACTTCCTAGAAGAGAGAAGAAAAGAAGTTAAATCTGGATTTTGCCAATAGCTTTTATAGTGGGAAAGGTTTAATGAGATGCTTTGAATTCTTTTAATAGCATTACATTTGTGCATATCTTAAACTGGAAACGATATTTCCACCCCTTATCCAGCATTTCCATCCCTTCTTTGTCCTTTTCCCTAAAAATAACTATATTTTCGCCTCCTTTTGTTTGTAATTTTCTTCATTTTCAGGGAAAAAAACAAACAAAAGGGTGGATATGCTGATAAAGGTGGAAATATCATTTCTCATCTTAAATTCAAGATTACTAAGATGCAGAATTACACATATATCTACGCATTTGTGTAGGAGTCTACATATCAATGTGCTCTATAGCTTATGTGTAGGAGTCTACATATCAATGTACTCTAAATGGAGGTATTCGTCATGGCTAATCATCGACTTCATATTTACGGATCTGCAGGCAGTATTTTCTGGTCATAATCATGGGTTGGATTGGTGTTGCCCCTACAAGAAGCTTTGGCTATGTTTTGCTCGCCATACTGGTTATGGTGGCTATGGAAATTGGCCGAGGGGAGCCAGAATCATTGAGATTACTGAACATCCTTTCTCTCTCAAATCATGGATAAGGATGGAAGATGGTTTCAAACATAGTGAGGTTGTCTTGAGCCCATGAGATTATTGTACCAATTGCTCAAAATCTTCAATTGAAGAAGATAAAAATGTAAGACTGAAAGAAAATGGCATGATATGTACATGTATGGAATTTAATTCTTAATTTCGTTAAAAAGTGTAATACACTTTTTACGTAGAAGAAAATGGCAGGTTTTCTTCTTACGAAGGAAATTACAGAAATTTTCTTCAAGTGAAAAAACAATGTGGCAAGCATTATTACTTAATGAGCAAAATAATATTTTGCTTATATGAGGTTTTACTGTCCAAAAGGGTGAGAATACGCAAAAGAATTTTGGAGGTAATGGCTTATCATTATGCTATTCTGAGAAGTAGTTTCTCTAATGGGATCTTTTTTCTTCTTTTTACTAGGGAAACAGACGCAGATGAAGCAAACTTGCATGTTGATGTAGAATAGCAGAGAAGAATATGTAATGGGTGATCTCGTTTATATTTTCGGTATGGGCCTTTGTCTTTTACAATCTTGGGCATGTAGTCTAAGGTGTCATGCTACGGATAGAGTTTGAATCTCTCTACATAGTATCACAACTAAATTTGGTGCCCACCTCTAACTACTACATATAACACATCCAATTTATTACTTCAATTGCAAACAATTTGCGCTCTGATACCAAATAATAGGATACCATATATTTTAGTATTAAGAACAACGGAAACGCTAATTAAATTTAGAGGTAAGGTGCTCTTCCAACACCCCTTACAATTAAAACACAGGAGATAATGCTAACTTCCTATCCTTAAATCAACTACTAATCTCTAGATAAAAAATAAGATGAACTGAAGTATTGATCTTCTAACTTCCTTATCATGTACCTAACCGAAGATATGCTAACAAAAGATCAGGTTAATGACAGAATAGTTGGAGTCCCATTATTGTATTTTGAATTATATTGAGATTACGATGGAAATAACTTTAAATAGTCAACAAATTTGCAAGGGATTAAATAACTCATCAAATCTTTCAAAAAAGATTTTACGAATTCCAAAAGTTTTGAATTTTCATGAATTTACTTCTTGGATGCCAACAAAATCCAAAGCTATTTTCTTCTTCAAGTGCCCACATGAGTGTTCTCGATGCAATTTGTGTGTAAACTTGGAATCTAAAAGCTAGAGCAACTAAAATTCTTGCAATAGCGCCAAAAAGAGTACTAAAATTAATGCATACTCATTCCAATAACATATATTTATTCAACTCGTAATCAAAACTTTTCCAATTAGTACATACGAAATGGCACTCTAACTGTAAATTGTGCACCTGCTTGTCACTGTTTATGTAATTCAATCGAGTGACCTTAGCCGTTACTAAAAGTCTTATTTAAGATACAAGTTTTATAAAACTAGACCCTCACAAATTCCTCTCTCACTCACTGAGGGAAATTGATTGTGTAAACTGGCTGTTTATTTGGGTAAAAAAGCCCAAAATTCTGTTCTATCCCTGGATCCTTCTGGTTCTCATTAAACATGGCAAACACATAAGTCTCTATAGCCCTTCCAGACCGTCTAGGAGTCCCTTGCGCCACATGTCTAATCAGATTGGCATTGTACGTCTGCGCATTATCGATTGTTTCTACGGTTCCACCGGCTGATGGCCAACCGCTCTCTGAAACAACAATCTCCACATTGGGTGCACCCACCATCTCCAGAGCAGAGTAGAGAGCATCCATGATCGCATCGAAAAGATTCTGATATTGGAATTGGCCATCCATTACCACAATGGATGGTGAAGTGAACAAAGCATACTGAAGAGAGATGGAATTAGTGTTTCCCACATAGCTGAAGTAAGGGTACACATTGGCCAATAATGGAGCCCCATTGCTGACTAGAAATTGAACAATTGGTTGTAAGTAAGTTAGTGCATCACCACTAAAAGAACCTTGGGAGGGAGGATAGGGGTTTCCGAGGACCACGGTTGAGACCGATGTGGACACCTTGATTTGGTCTTGTAGACCCGCTGATACAATTGCACTTTGAATGTTTTGCATGGCGGGAAGTACATACTGGGCAGACCCACCGGGGATTACCTCATTACCAACGGCGATGTATCGGAATCTAACATCGGGCCAATAGTTTATTATGTTATTCTGGACCCATGAATTTGCAGCTGAAGGGTCGTTCAATTCTTGGAGTTTGTCATTGGTAACGTCGAGGAGGACTTCAATGTTGGATCCTCTGAGTGCTTGGAGTGCTCCCGGATTTTCATAGTAGAGTCTCATCCGTCCGATGTTTTGTGATTTATAAAGATCAATGACTTCTTGTGCTGGAGGTAAATCATTTCCGTGGTCTCCATAGCAAACGCCGATGGATTGTCCACCTGCATTTAAAACCATTGATCTTCAAATTGTTATTCTTTTGAGATAGCTAGTAAAATGGAAATCCAGCTTGTAAAAATAAAAAGGATCCTCTATCGTGACACTTGCACAAGAAAACGAAGAAGAGAGCTCTCAAATCCCCACCAAACACTGTAACACTTTCAAATTGACCAAATCATTGGTCATTTTTACTTTCGTCTCTTTTTTCAGAAAGGAGTTCCATTTTTAAAGTGTTTTCCTTCTTTTGAAATAACAATCGATGGACATGTTGATGGTCCCATCATCAATATAGACATTAGATTGCTTATCACTCTAAAATAATTTTGATTGGATATTTGTTAGTCCGACATAGAACTTTGCCTTTGATCAAGTTTTCTCAATAAAAAACTCTGAAGTTTTGATTGATAACGAAAGGAAAATGAGATGGGAACCAAGAACCAGACCAATAGAGAAACCAACAATCTGCAGACTGCATGCACCACTTGGTTAAGAGGAATCACCTTTGTGATTTTCCTTCTTTTTTCCTTCTTTTTAAATCGAAATTCAAACATAAACATGAAAAATCAAGAGAATCGGCGACCGGTAAGGGTCCCCAACTTAGTTCGTCTTAGTTTTCCTAGTAGAACTTTGATTAGCACATGTGTATGGTGTGCAATTGGGCTTTGTAATCCTAGTGACTTGTACTAAATAAATATTCTTTAAAAAAATGGATTGGAAGAAAATATTATTTAAAAAACCCTGATTACATGTAGATAAGAGCATATACCATATAATATATGTGTGTGAGAGAGAAAGAAAGAGGAGTGCTGATATGGTGTTTGTGTGTAACTTCACATAATCAGGGCTCCTCCAAACGCGACATCAAGTGTGGGTCAGAATGTGAATGACATGTTGACATGAGCAGAACGTGAACGACTCGCAAGTTAAAATGATGAAGTGCATTGGATGAAACATGAAAGGTGGTGACTATGTCGTGCCCCCATTAGGTGCAGCTAAGCACATATACGATATAATGTGTGTGTGTCAGAGAGAGAGAGAGAGAGAGAGAGAGAGAGAGAGAGAGAGAGAGAGGACCTGCTATTTGTAGGGTGGGCATGAGAAGCCCAATAAGAAACAGTAAGGAAACCATGAAAAGGTTATCACTAGTAATAGAGAAGGTAGTCATGGAGATAACTCATAGCTCTCCTCCTACAAAATACCCGCTTATATATAGAGGATTAGAAGCACTGTCATATGTACATTGCCGTGTGACTAACACCCAACTGCCCCACTTTTGTGCCTCGTCAAATGCATCAATACTTGATTTAATTGAGACTCTCTTTGTCCCTATTGCCTTTGAATTTTTCTTTTCTTTATAACCCAACGATTACGTAACGTTTTTCTTCAACCGTTTCTCTTGTTATCTTTAATTATAACCCAAGGAATACGCAACTTTTTTCTTCAAGTTCTCTCCTTTCTTTCCAGGTTTATGTTTTTCCTCTGGTATTTATCCCTTCATTTCTTTTCTAAATGTCCCAACTCATGCCATTTTTTCTTTGGGTTTCATTCTTTCGTTTTCTTCAAATCTTTTACCGGTGAATCCTTTCGTTTTCTTCAAATCTTTTACCTGTGACTCCGGAATTAGATCAAGGTCTGACCTTTTTTCACGTTTATCAATTTTTTCCCTTAAGATGTGTCAAGAGTTATCTTTCCTGACTTGTAATTTGTAACTATCTCTTTTTTTCCTAATTGTGTGGTTTTCATTACTCTGCCCTCCCGAGACCCCCCAACGGGGGGAGCCTCGTGCACTGGCCCGCCCTTTTTTTTAATGTGTGTGCGGTTTTCATTTTGGGTTTCATACTTTATTTTCCCTCTTTGATCCATGGGACAGAGTAACTCATGAGTCAATAAACACTTGATTTGTGTTTTATTAAGGGGAATGATCCTCCCCCCCCCCCACCACAAATGTTTTCCGTTAAGTTTTAAAGGCAAAGAAAAACGTTAAGGGGGTAAATCTATCCTCAAGCAGTGAACCATCCCCACAGAAACCGTTAGAAGGGAGGATTTTACCCGTTTAAGGGGGGATACCATTTCCCTAATTGAAAATGCTAAAAAGAATTAAAATAATTTTTACTTGCAATCATACCGTTTAAGGGGGGATACCATTTTACCCGTTTAGTGAGCTAGTTTTTGCCTCTTCCCGCTGATCAAAATGTCAATCATAAGTCTAGCCAAATGACCTTGATTGGATGATCCTAATCCCTCAATCCATCTAACATCATGAAGGTTCTGTAAAGAAAAGCTAAACCATCTATTTTTGTGTTGGGTATTTTCAAAATATTTTATTCTTTTAAAGAAATACATATATAGGTTTTTTCAAAGAGTGTTTTCTTTTGTTCTTTTTGTGTATATTTCTATTTCAAAAGATACTTGTGTTAGTGTTGTGAAAAAGGTATTTGATTATTCAAAAGACTTATTTTAAATAAAAGGTTAGCTTCATGTCTTTTTATCTTCTGTAAAAGAAGGCTTAGCCATGTTTAAATGTCACACTCCGATCTCACTGTGTAAATATTGTTCAATTCTAGGTCATCTACCCTTGCCGATTTATTTTTCCAACAGCACTAACCGTGCTTGACCCATTCTGCGGGACCCGCCCCTTGGAGATGCTGAAAATGCGTCTACAGGGAGGAGTCACATATATAGCCCAGGAACTTTCTCTCCCATCCGATGTGGGATCTTACAATCCACCCTCTTTAGGGCCCGGCGTCCTTGCTGGCACACCGTACTATGAGAGGTAAGGCTCTGATACTATTCAGTCACATCCCGACCCCACTGTGTAAATATTGTCAAGTTCCGGATCATCTGTGATCTCCGGTTTTGTTTTCTAACAGTACTAATAGCGCCCGACCCACTATGCGGGGCCCTCCACTTGGAGATGCTTAAAACATGTCTACACAGGAAGAACGAGAGTTCACATATATAGCCGATGAACTATCTCTCCGTTTCTGATGTGGGATCTTACAAGAAATTAGTTTCTTCAAGTGATAAGAGAGGGGTAGTGCCAGTGGGAGGAGACTTGAGAGGGCACAAATGAGTGGTGGGGTAAGAAGGGCTAAAAAACAAGGAAAAGATCAACGGTTTCTATTTATTCACTTAATGCGGCCTATCTGATATGATAATAAATATTTTAACATAATTATTGTAAAAAAATAATTAAACCAATTAAATAAACATTTGATTTGAAATTTGCAATGCATCAGGTTATAGTCATATTTCTCTCTATATCTGTGTATGTTTGTGTGGGACAATGGATAGTAAAATCCAGGTTTTAGCATATAAAATCCATGTATCCAAAATCAGCCCCTAATTGTTATCTATCGTGTCATGCTTCATCCTTATTGTTCAACATATTTTACGCTAAAGAAAAAAAAAACTCTATGGTGTTCTCTAGATAACGGGACAAATATTCAAAGTGGGCCCCACTATTTAGATCTGCCCTAACTCAGATGATAGGCAGGACCATTTGGTAAGTGCAATGTTTGGGTAATAGACCATTTGTGCACTAGAGAGCACTAAAATGAGACAAAAGTGTTCAGATAGTAAATGGAAGAAGTAAAGAGGGCAGAAAAGATGGGTGCACAAACACGCGTGCTTGACCCTTTCGTGATGCTCCCAAGTTTCCACCTTATGAACCAAAGACTTCTTGGCTTGCCACCATGATGGCCATCTATGGAAATTGATAAATCCACCCCATTTATAAGTCTCTCTCTCTCTCTCTCTCTCTCTCTCTCTCTCTCTCTCTCTCTCTCTCTCTCTCTCTCTCTCTCTCTCTCTCTCTCTCTCTCTCTCTCTCTCTCTCTCTCTCTCCATTTTTCTGTTGGCGTAGCGTGTGGATGAATTAAGGAAGAAGAAGATAGTCTTCTTCTTAAATGGTCCCAAGCCAGAAGGAAAGAGAAACAAGAGACTAAAATTTTAGTGGTATGTTAAAAAATGAAGGAAAACAATGAATATGTGAAACGGGTTCCTAGAATGAGCTGTTTTTTTTCAGTTATATGTAATAGGTTTCTAAAACCCAACCTCATCTCATCTATCTATAATAGCTTCTAAAACCAAAACCAAAGTATGCTTTATGAATTAACAAATAGCACTCATTAAGGAAATATAACTCATGACATGCACTTGAGAGCTTATCCCTCGAAAGTAGTAAATGATTTTTGAAGGACTACTATATTCAACATTTTTGAGAAGGCCAGGTCCCTAGGGAGATCAACATTATAAGCATTGTGGTTAATATTCATGATTATTTGACATGGTCCAATTTCTTACCATGAAACTTATTGTATGTTCCCCGTTTGAAAATGATCATTCCATAAATGAAACATTACCGGGTCACCTTTCTTGAAGACATTCAAATGCTAGATTTTTTTCAGTTCAGCTCCCTTATAAGCATTTGATTCCTCTAATTTCTTCTTCACATCAATACGTATTGTTATAATTTTCTTGATCAAAGCAGCACTAATTATCTTATAGATAATGGCTCTAGAGAATTTTCAAATAATTTTAATTTTTTTTAATACAAAGTAGACTCTTACGTTTCTAGAATGCATAAGAATATTGAAATCCAATAAGAAACGAGGGAGATTTGAATGTTTGAAGTTAACGAGGCAAAGATAAAAATCTAGAACAGTTGATTCGGCCAACCGAAGCTATGCTTAGTTGACCGAATCCTGGGGACTTTCCAATGGCTATTTCCTCAACAGTCACACCATTAGTCGACCAAAGATCGACCTAGATGACCATTACAAGTGTAAAACGGTAAGTTTTTGGTTCTTTGCTCTATAAATAGGGGTCTAACCCCCATAATTACTAAGACACACTCTTGGACCTTATTTGAAGATATTATTAGTTGAAAACCTATTGGGCCTCTAATTTATCTTTATTTGAGGGATTAGATATAGGATTAAACTTGTAATCTTCTTTCTTTTGTTCATGGGAGATCAAATTGTAAATTAGCCTTTGAAGAAGGCATTTATTCTCTTTGTATTCGGTGGAGGGCACCTTGAAGACCCTTGAAGTGAGTTTGGTGATACGGCTAGGACGAGTGTATAAGTCACGGATTCAACCTCGGAACAGAGCTTGGTTCAAATCTTATAAATGGTTTGGTCTTCACCTGTAAGAAGACCGGGTTAGTGGAGCCATGAAGGGGAGATCTTCATGGAGTGGATGTAGGCCAGGTTAGGGCAGAACTATTATAAAAATACTCACTGACATCCCTACCTCTCTCTCTTATCTATTTCTTGCATCTTGTGTTTTTATATTCTTTAATTCATTTGCAAACTGTTCTTTGGATTAATTTTTAATTAACCTTTAAAAGAGAATGTTTTAATAACCCAATTCACTCCCGCTTGGGTTGCAACCCGGGCCTACAAATCTCCAGAGAGGAAATATGATGATAGAAACATTTATCTTCTAACTCCCTTATCATCTACCTAATAGAAGATATTTAAGCTAACAAAAGATCATGATGATAAGTTACTAGTTGGAGTCTAATCACAAGCTTATATTCTTTATTTCTGAGATTACAATAGAAATAAATTTAAATATTCAATAAATTTTCAAGCTATAGAAAAAAAAACTCATCAAATCTTCCAAAAAATCTTACGAAATCCAAAAATGTTGAATTTTCATGAATTTATTTCTGTGCCAACAAAATCACAAGCATTTTTCGTCTTAAAAGGCCGACGTTCTTGATGCAATTTGTCTGTAAACTTGCAATCTAATATCTAGAACAACTAAAATTCTTGCAATATCACCCAAAAGGAGTATTAAAATTAATACATATCAACTTAGCAATTGTTCATTCATTTCAATAAGATATATTTATTCTACTTGTAATTTGAACTTTTCCAATTAATACATACAAAAGGGCACTCTAACAGTAAATTGTGCACCTTCTTGTTGCTGTTTATTCAAGCGAGTGGCTATGTGATCATAGCCGTAGTAAAAGTCTTATTTAAGAGACAAGTTTTATAAAACTAGACCCTCACAAATTCCTCTCTCACTCACTAAGAGAAATTGATTGTGTAAACTGGCTGTTTATTTGGGTAAAAAAGCCCAAAATTCTGTTCTACCCCTGGATCCTTCTGGTTCTCATTAAACATGGCAAACACATAAGCCTCTATAGCTCTTCCAGACCTCTTTGGAGTCCCTCGCGCCACATGTCCGATCAGATTTGCATTGTACGTCTGAGCATTAGCAACCGTGGCTGCGGTCCCACCGGCTGATGGCCAACCGCTCTCCGAAACAACAATCTCCAAATTGGGCCCGCCCACCTTCTCTAAAGCAGAGTAGAGAGCATCCATAGTCGCGTCAAAAAGGTTCTGATATTGGAATTGGTCGTCTGAAACTACAGTGGACGCCGAAGTGAACAAAGCATACTCAAGGGAGATGGAATTAGGGTCTAGGACGTAGCCGAAGTAAGGGTACACATTGGCCAATAGTGGAGCCCCATTGTTGACTAGAAATTGAACAATTGGTTGTAAGTCAGTTAGTGCATCACCTCTAAAGGAACCTTGGGAGGGAGGGAAGGACGTTTCAAGGACCCCAGTTGCGACCGCGGTGGACACCTTGATTTGGTCTTGGAGACCCGCCGATGCGATTGCAGTTTGAATATTTTGCATGGCGGGAAGTACATACTGGGCGGACCCACCAGGGATTACCTCATTACCAACAGCGATGTATCGGAACCTAACATCGGGCCAATAGCTCCTTATGTTTATCTGGACCCATGAATTTGCAGCAGAAGGGTTGGTTGCGAATTCTTGGAGTCTCTCATTAGGGATGTCGAGGAGGACTTGGATGTTGGATCCTCTGAGTGCCTGGAGAGCTGCCTCATTTTCAGAGTAGAGTCTCATCCGACCAATGTTATGTGATTTATAAAGATCAATGACTTCCTGCGCTGGGGGTAAATCATTTCCGCGGTCTCCATAGCAAACACCGATGGATTGTCCACCTGCACGTAAGACCATTGATCTTCAGATTGTTATTCTTTTGAGATGACTAGTAAAATGGAATTCCGTTTTGAAAAAAATGGGATCCTCTATCTTGACACATGCACAAGAAAACAAGGAATAGAGATCGAGTCCCCACCAAACGTGGAAACACTATGGCAATGACCAAATTGTCTGTCATTTTCACTTTCGTCTTTACATTCGCATCAAAGTTCGATTTTGATAGTGTTTTCCATATTTTGAAAGGGAGATGATATTTTCACCCCGTCTGCAGTACGCATTCGCCCCCCTTATAACATGAACAGTGGGCAACTTAATGTTTTTTGACGTCAAATCACGTTAAAAGGGGGTGAATGTGTAATGCAGGAGGGTGAAAATATCATCGCCCATTTTGAAATAATGATTATAATGCACATATTGATGGTCCCATATCAATGTGGAAATTAGATTGGTTATCATTCTAAAATCTTTTCGGGTGGATATTTGTTGGTCCGTTGTAGAGCTTCGCCGATATTTTTCTTTGGAATAACTATTAGAATGGTCCTTGATCAAATTTTCTAGATTGAAATCTAGGTAACTTTCAAGCGAAAACCAAAGAAAAATGAGATGGGGAACCGAGGATAAGACCGAGGGAGAAGCCAACAATCAGCCTGCACCACGTGGTTAAGAGAAATCAGCTTCTTGATTTTCTGTTTTTTTTTTCCTTATCAAATCCAAATTCAAATATAAAAATGAAAAACTAGAGAATTGGTGAGCAGGGATCGAAAGGTCCTGGTAGAAGGTGGGCAATTGCGCTTTGTATTGGAAGAAAATATTGTGTTAATTAAATACATATTCTTAAAAAAATTGTATTGGAAGAAAATACTGATTAGAATTTATAAATTTAAGTGAGTGATTGGGATATTCAACAATTGTAAAAGAACTTATATGTAGTTTTGGCATGGTAGGAAATAATCTTTGGGTATAAAAACAAATGGGATTTTGGTTTATAAACTGGGGGTTTTGGCAGTTTTTACTTTCTTTTTGTCTCTTCATTCATGGGCTCCTGATCGGACAGGTCGAACTACCCTATAAACACAATTTTTTCTATGGCACGGCACACCGACTTTTTCATAGGCTAACATTGGATCAAATATCAAGGGCGCCACTATTATTATGCCCAACACGCATAATTTCACCGATAAGATTAGGGTGATGATTTTTTCACCCATGTAGGATTATGTGCCACTCCTTTTAATGTGATTTGATGTCAAAAAGAATTAAAGTGTGCCACAGTTCACGTGAACGGGGGGGGGGCGCATAATCGTACAGAGGGGGCGGAAAAATCATCTCCCTAAGATTATATAGGGGATTTGCTAGGCAATTTCGTGAAAAGCCATTCCGTGGCTCACTTTTGTAGGAGAGAACTGCCACCAGGGATGAATGAAATGAATTATATGACAAAATCTGATAAAAAGTGAGCCTACTCTCCTGTAAAAGTGAACCACGGAATGGTTTTCCGTGAAATTGCATATCAAATCCCTATACACGCGTGCCAAAATGATATGGCATGACCATGTTTTAATATTTCTACTAACCCATCTTGTCTTTCATCATTTACAGATATGTCAATACTACTGTTCCCAAAAAAGCTCTCACAAGCCAATTAAAAAAGAAAAGACGAGCTAGGGTTATGCAATTATTAAAACATGGTGGTGCTGAAATCATTTCAACATGGTGGTGCTGACATCATTTCCCTATCTAAATGAATAAGAGGAAATCTGCAGAAACGTGAGCCAGTGTGGCTGTTCTTTCTTGCAAAAGTCAGCCTCGAAATTGCCTTAGAGTGTGTGTGTTTTGATATGAAGTATGCACGTAGCCGTGCGTATTCAGAGTGCCACCCTTGATATTTGATCCAACAAACTGAGGCTGTCGTTGGATCAAACACCAACACGGGGCGGCAACTATGCCGTACCCTATTATGTCCAGCTAAGTGAGTGCACCATATAATGAGAGAGAGGGACAGAGAGAGAGACCTGCTATTTGTAGGGTGGGCATTAGAAGCCCAATAAGAAACAATACGGAAACCATGGAAAGGTTACCAGTAGCAGCAATAGAGAAGGTAGCCATGGAGATATCTCTTACCTCTCCTCCTCCACAATAGCCTCTTATATATAGATAAATGGAACTCCCCTTATTTCAATTCTAGCTAGCACTATGTCATAAATTGTACATTACCGCGTGAATTTTCTCTTCTTTTCTTTGTAACACAAGGGTTACGTTTCTTCAACTTAATTCCATACTTTCTTCTACGCCCATTTGTTTCTCTTTGGTCAAGGTCTGACCTCTTTTTCATGTTTACGTGTTTTTTTTTTTCCCCTTTTGACGCGAGAGTTGCTTCTTCTAGATATTTTAGTTTAGGGCCACACTCTGCTTAAAAATACTAGGCCATAAAATAAGGAGCTCCGATTCATTCATGAGGTAATACCATAATACACGGAAGATTTTATATGGTGTAAGCCCTTACAGTCCCTTATTTTTCAAAAAGTACTGTACGGACCACACTATAAGATGATCGAAACCGGCCATGTTATGGACCATAACCGAAAAATCATTTCCATACTACGATCCTAGCCCTCCGATCTATACAGATTTCCATAATATGCTGTTCATCTTGGATCGGAGGGCTGGGATCGTTCTATAGAAATGAGTTTTTGGGCACAGCCTATTTATGCTATGGGCTATCGTATGGACGGTTTGTGATAAGAGCCTGATGCAGTTGAAGATCAATTAGGTAGGTTTAGGACAAAAGAAAGGGAAAAAGAGAGAGAGAGAGAGAGAGAGAGAGAGAGAGAGAGAGAGAGAGAGAGAGAGAGAGAGAGAGAGAGAGAGAGAGAGAGAGAGAGAGATTGGGAATATTTTTCTTGTTTTTTCTCCTTTTGTACTGACAGAGTGAGCTCCTTTAATAGGGCAACACCTGCATTGTGTTACATTGATTACTTCAAAACAGAAGTGCTTAAGGAAATGCTTATATATTAATCTAATTCATCTATTAGTTATTCTAACCCTCCACGTAATCCCTCATCCATTGTGGCCTATTCCTGACTCTTTCTGCTATGTTGTCTTCTTGCTCTGGAATAGTTGAATGGTTTGGGTTTATATCATTGCCGCCCTCTTGGAAACTGACCTTGTCCTCAAGGTCCAAATGAGGGTAATCCCGTTGAAGTACAGTCTCATCCTCCCATGAAGTATCTTCAGGGAGCAGTCCCCGCCATTGAACCAACACTTGTTTAACTGGAAAGTCATCACGGAGGACAGTGCGGGTACTCAAAACGGCCAGTGGTGAAATGAGAGGTTGGTTGTTAAAGCTTTGGGATGGTAGTTCACAGAGAGTATGGGGTGTCGGTCCATAATACGGTTTAAGCAGTGAAATGTGGAACACAGGGTGAATGCGGCTATGCTCTGGAAGCTTCAATTTGTATGCTACCGCGCTCACCTTGGACTCAATTTTATACGGTCCGTAGAAACGTGTACTTAGCTTCTGGGAGGATCGTGGAGCTGCTGACTGTTGCCTGTAGGGCTGAAGTTTCAAAAGGACCCAATTCCCTACCTCAAATTGTTTATCAGTGCGTTTCTGGTCCGCTAAGGATTTCATACGTGATTGGGCCTGAAGTAGATTGGTTTTGAGCTCACTCAAAATCGTGTCTCGTTGCATTAGTTCCTCATCAACTGCTGCAATTTTTGAAGACCCCATTATATAAGTTGGTATAGCCGGAGGAGGTCTACCATAGACAGCCTCATAGGGGGTCATTTTAATGGCAGTGTGAAATGAGGTATTATAGGAGTACTCTGCCCATAGCAAAGAAGCCTGCCACCGTTTGGGATTTTCCTGAGAAAAAGCTCGGAGATATTATTTAAGACAGCGATTCAACACTTCTGATTGCCCGTCTGTTTGAGGGTGGTAGGCGGACCACATTTTTAAAGTGGTTCCACTTAGCTTCCACACTTCTGACCAAAATTTGCTAGTGAAAATGGGGTCCCTGTCCGACACAATAGATTTAGGGATGCCATGGTGCTTAACTACCATATCAGTGAATAAACGAGCAACCTTGACAGCAGTATAAGAGGATGGAAGAGCTCCACAGTGTGCATACTTCGACAATCGATCGACGACGACCAAGATAACTGTGAACCCATTAGAATTAGGTAAGCCGGTGATGAAATCCATGGCAATGTCCTCCCAAATTTGCCGGGGTATCGGTAAGGGCTGTAGTAAACCCATCGGAGGAGAAGTGGTGTACTTCGTTTGTTGACAAATAAGACATTGTCGTATAAATTGCTTGACGTCTGTCCTCATTGTCAGCCAATAAAAACTTGCAGAAATGCGAAGAATGGTTCGCAACACCCCATTGTTGCCTCCTTGAGGTGAACCATGGAATTCATACATGATTCGAAATCGCAATGGAGATGTGGAGCTAATAAACAACCTGTGGTTGTGAAACAGAAGGCCATTTCGAACTGAAAATTCTGGGGCGGCATGTCCTTGTGCAATCTCTTCATGTTTAGCTATGAGCTCAGATTCCGTGGTGTTTTCTAATTGAATTTGACTTATAATATCGAAAACTGGACTGGACATTGCCATTTGCAGGTTGGAACTTGCATTGTGCTCTAATTCAGATGGCACTTCTTCAATGCGAGAGAGGCCATCAACCACTGGGTTATCCTTCCCTGGTTTATAAACAATAGAGTAATTGTAACCCAGTAATTTACAGAGGTATTGCTGTTGTTACGGGGTCTGAATGACCTGTGCCATTAGACTTTTTAAACTCCGATGGTCTGTATAGATGGTGAAGTGTTGTCCAAGCAAATATTGGCGCCACTTCTTAACGGCTTCTGTAATGGCGAACAATTCTTTGACATATGCGGACGCAAGAGACATCGTAGGTGTGTGGACCCCGATCCGAGAGCGGCGGGGGATGGGTCCCCACGCGAGTCTCTCTGGATCATCCACGTGAATGGAGAGCTCTACCAAGGAACTCTCGAAAGAAAAAATGCCCCTCACAGCATGAGTGGCGATACAAAGGTGAGATACCCCTCGATTTGGGGACTAGCCCAGATTCGAGGCGTACCTTAAACAAAGAAGAGTCGCCATCCAAGGAAGTGGGCCAAAGATCCCATACTATGCTCTGTTGCAACGAATAACCAGAGATATAAAAGAAGGTTCGTGCCTGGTTACGAATTCGGAAGGTCCAAAGAGCACCTCATCCGCCTAAGTGCAAACACCTGGTCTCTTATGCCATTTACTTAATAATTTTGAAGAGTTTTGGGCAAAAGTCATATGAAATGGGAACAAATATCTCTGAGAAGACGTCTATCTAATCATGCATGTCTCGGAGATGAATAATAAGCACACATAAAAGAAATGAAAGAAGTGTCGCCTAATAATAGCTAGGTTATGAGTGTCATACCTAATTGGTGTTTGAGTTCTGGTGTGCAAACACATGCATGCTACAGCTAAAGGTATATGACCTCGGGGACTCTTCCGTTAACTGCGGCGACAATACGTTCTTGTACCCGATTCTCAGAGGAATCTCGTCGTCTTACCTCCGGAATGCCGTCGATCGGAGCCTGTACATGAAAGTAAAAAAACACAGCAAAACATACAACACAATTCAATTCTATACATGACTGGAGAAAATGAATCTTAAAACTCTAATGCGACTTGACTCGGACCAAGATGGCCGTCCATCCCAGCTGCTCTACGTATCCCGGCCTCGGAAAGAATCGGAGTCAACGTAGTTCGATGCCCTATTCCAAACTACCATGCCTAACCATCTAGAACCGCTATCCTAGACTCGATCCACTAGACTCAACTGATTTTTAAAGCTTTTTGTACGATTGCTTAAGTTCAGGTGAATTGTAATTTTCAGGACTCTCTATATGTCCTAACTAATGCAAGTTGATTAGCCTTAAGCTAATGCAGGTGGGCCCTATATCCTATGTGTAACTAGGCTGTGCATCCTAAAGAAAATCATTGGCTGACTATATGCTTCCTAGTCTAGCCATCGGTTCGACTAAGTGTCTAACCGATCAACTTGAGGCCTCCTAACTCTAGGGACACTCACACGACAGGACACACCATATCAATACAAATCAGGACAGCCTCCTAACTCTAAAACATCCCAAATATCTAGGACAGACTCCTAACTCTAGGGGAAGATCTTTTTGAAAAGGTTTTGAAGATTTTTGTATCTTGGGAAAGGTTTGAAATGTTTATTTTTAAAGGTTTGGCTGGACTTGGGATATGGATCCCAAGCTGCACTACGTACCTCGTGGAATCACGTTAAAAGGGGGTGAATGTGTAATGCAGGAGGGTGAAAAGGGGGTGAATGTGTAATGCAGGAGGGTGAAAAATCATTGCCCATTTTGAAATAATGATTATAATGCACATATTGATGGTCCCATATCAATGTGGAAATTAGATTGGTTATCATTCTAAAATCTTTTCGGGTGGATATTTGTTGGTCTGTTGTAGAGCTTTGCCGATATTTTTCTTTGGAATAACTATTAGAATGGTCCTTGATCAAATTTTCTAGATCGAAATCTAGGTAACTTTCAAGCGAAAACCAAAGAAAAATGAGATGGGGAACCGAGGATAAGACCGAGGGAGAAGCCAACAATCAGCCTGCACCACGTGGTTAAGAGAAATCAGCTTCTTGATTTTCTGTTTTTTTTTTCCTTATCAAATCCAAATTCAAATATAAAAATGAAAAACTAGAGAATTGGTGAGCAGGGATCGAAAGGTCCTGGTAGAAGGTGGGCAATTGCGCTTTGTATTGGAAGAAAATATTGTGTTAATTAAATACATATTCTTAAAAAAATTGTATTGGAAGAAAATACTGATTAGAATTTATAAATTTAAGTGAGTGATTGGGATATTCAACAATTGTAAAAGAACTTATATGTAGTTTTGGCATGGTAGGAAATAATCTTTGGGTATAAAAACAAATGGGATTTCAGTTTATAAACTGGGGGTTTTGGCAGTTTTTACTTTTCTTTTTGTCTCTTCATTCATGGGCTCCTGATCGGACAGGTTGAACTACCCTATAAACACAATTTTTTCTATGGCACGGCACACCGACTTTTTCATAGGCTAACATTGGATCAAATATCAAGGGCACCACTATTATTATGCCCAACACGCATAATTTCACCGATAAGATTAGGGTGATGATTTTTTCACCCATGTAGGATTATGTGCCACTCCTTTTAATGTGATTTGATGTCAAAAAGAATTAAAGTGTGCCACAATTCACGTGAAGGGGGGGGGGGGGGGGGCGCATAATCGTACAGAGGGGGCGGAAAAATCATCTCCCTAAGATTATATAGGGGATTTGCTAGGCAATTTCGTGAAAAGCCATTCCGTGGCTCACTTTTGTAGGAGAGAACTGCCACCAGGGATGAATGAAATGAATTATATGACAAAATCTGATAAAAAGTGAGCCTACTCTCCTGTAAAAGTGAACCACGGAATGGTTTTCCGTGAAATTGCATATCAAATCCCTATACACGCGTGCCAAAATGATATGGCATGACCATGTTTTAATATTTCTACTAACCCATCTTGTCTTTCATCATTTACATATATGTCAATACTACTGTTCCCAAAAAAGCTCTCACAAGCCAATTAAAAAAGAAAAGACGAGCTAGGGTTATGCAATTATTAAAACATGGTGGTGCTGAAATCATTTCAACATGGTGGTGCTGACATCATTTCCCTATCTAAATGAATAAGGGGAAATCTGCAGAAACGTGAGCCAGTGTGGCTGTTCTTTCTTGCAAAAGTCAGCCTCGAAATTGCCTTAGAGTGTGTGTGTTTTGATATGAAGTATGCACGTAGCCGTGCGTATTCAGAGTGCCACCCTTGATATTTGATCCAACAAACTGAGGCTGTCGTTGGATCAAACACCAACACGGGGCGGCAACTATGCCGTACCCCATTATGTCCAGCTAAGTTAGTGCACCATATAATGAGAGAGAGGGACAGAGAGAGAGACCTGCTATTTGTAGGGTGGGCATTAGAAGCCCAATAAGAAACAATACGGAAACCATGGAGAAGGTAGCCATGGAGATATCTCTTACCTCTCCTCCTCCACAATAGCCTCTTATATATAGATAAATGGAACTCCCCTTATTTCAATTCTAGCTAGCACTATGTCATAAATTGTACATTACCGCGTGAATTTTCTCTTCTTTTCTTTGTAACACAAGGGTTACGTTTCTTCAACTTAATTCCATACTTTCTTCTACGCCCATTTGTTTCTCTTTGGTCAAGGTCTGACCTCTTTTTCATGTTTACGTGTTTTTTTTTTCCCCTTTTGACGCGAGAGTTGCTTCTTCTAGATATTTTAGTTTAGGGCCACACTCTGCTTAAAAATACTAGGCCATAAAATAAGGAACTCCGATTCATTCATGAGGTAATACCATAATACACGGAAGATTTTATATGGTGTAAGCCCTTATAATCCCTTATTTTTTCAAAAAGTACTGTACGGACCACACTATAAGATGATCGAAACCGGCCATGTTATGGACCATAACCGAAAAATCATTTCCATACTACGATCCTAGCCCTCCGATCTATACAGATTTCCATAATATGCTGTTCATCTTGGATCGGAGGGCTGGGATCGTTCTATAGAAATGAGTTTTTGGGCACAGCCTATTTATGCTATGGGCTATCGTATGGACGGTTTGTGATAAGAGCCTGATGCAGTTGAAGATCAATTAGGTAGGGTTAGGGCAAAAGAGAGAGAGAGAGAGAGAGAGAGAGAGAGAGAGAGAGAGAGAGAGAGAGAGAGAGATTGGGAATATTTTTCTTGTTTTTTCTCCTTTTGTACTGACAGAGTGAGCTCCTTTAATAGGGCAACACCTGCATTGTGTTACATTGATTACTTCAAAACAGAAGTGCTTAAGGAAATGCTTATATATTAATCTAATTCATCTATTAGTTATTCTAACCCTCCACGTAATCCCTCATCCATTGTGGCCTATTCCTGACTCTTTCTGCTATGTTGTCTTCTTGCTCTGGAATAGTTGAATGGTTTGGGTTTATATCATTGCCGCCCTCTTGGAAACTGACCTTGTCCTCAAGGTCCAAATGAGGGTAATCCCGTTGAAGTACAGTCTCATCCTCCCATGAAGTATCTTCAGGGAGCAGTCCCCGCCATTGAACCAACACTTGTTTAACTGGAAAGTCATCACGGAGGACAGTGCGGGTACTCAAAACGGCCAGTGGTGAAATGAGAGGTTGGTTGTTAAAGCTTTGGGATGGTAGTTCACAGAGAGTATGGGGTGTCGGTCCATAATACGGTTTAAGCAGTGAAATGTGGAACACAGGGTGAATGCGGCTATGCTCTGGAAGCTTCAATTTGTATGCTACCGCGCTCACCTTGGACTCAATTTTATACGGTCCGTAGAAACGTGTACTTAGCTTCTGGGTGGATCGTGGAGCTGCTGACTGTTGCCTGTAGGGCTGAAGTTTCAAAAGGACCCAATTCCCTACCTCAAATTGTTTATCAGTGCGTTTCTGGTCCGCTAAGGATTTCATACGTGATTGGGCCTGAAGTAGATTGGTTTTGAGCTGACTCAAAATCGTGTCTCGTTGCATTAGTTCCTCATCAACTGCTGCAATTTTTGAAGACCCCATTATATAAGTTGGTATAGCCGGAGGAGGTCTACCATAGACAGCCTCATAGGGGGTCATTTTAATGGCAGTGTGAAATGAGGTATTATAGGAGTACTCTGCCCATAGCAAAGAAGCCTGCCACCGTTTGGGATTTTCCTGAGAAAAAGCTCGGAGATATTATTTAAGACAGCGATTCAACACTTCTGATTGCCCGTCTGTTTGAGGGTGGTAGGCGGACCACATTTTTAAAGTGGTTCCACTTAGCTTCCACACTTCTGACCAAAATTTGCTAGTGAAAATGGGGTCCCTGTCCGACACAATAGATTTAGGGATGCCATGGTGCTTAACTACCATATCAGTGAATAAACGAGCAACCTTGACAGCAGTATAAGAGGATGGAAGAGCTCCAAAGTGTGCATACTTCGACAATCGATCGACGACGACCAAGATAACTGTGAACCCATTAGAATTAGGTAAGCCGGTGATGAAATCCATGGCAATGTCCTCCCAAATTTGCCGGGGTATCGGTAAGGGCTGTAGTAAACCCATCGGAGGAGAAGTGGTGTACTTCGTTTGTTGACAAATAAGACATTGTCGTATAAATTGCTTGACGTCTGTCCTCATTGTCAGCCAATAAAAACTTGCAGAAATGCGAAGAATGGTTCGCAACACCCCATTGTGGCCTCCTTGAGGTGAACCATGGAATTCATACATGATTCGAAATCGCAATGGAGATGTGGAGCTAATAAACAACCTGTGGTTGTGAAACAGAAGGCCATTTCGAACTGAAAATTCTGGGGCGGCATGTCCTTGTGCAATCTCTTCATGTTTAGCTATGAGCTCAGATTCCGTGGTGTTTTCTAATTGAATTTGACTTATAATATCGAAAACTGGACTGGACATTGCCATTTGTAGGTTGGAACTTGCATTGTGCTCTAATTCAGATGGCACTTCTTCAATGCAAGAGAGGCCATCAACCACTGGGTTATCCTTCCCTGGTTTATAAACAATAGAGTAATTGTAACCCAGTAATTTACAGAGGTATTGCTGTTGTTACGGGGTCTGAATGACCTGTGCCATTAGACTTTTTAAACTCCGATGGTTTGTATAGATGGTGAAGTGTTGTCCAAGCAAATATTGGCGCCACTTCTTAACGGCTTCTGTAATGGCGAACAATTCTTTGACATATGCGGACGCAAGAGACATCGTAGGTGTGTGGACCCCGATCCGAGAGGGGCGGGGGATGGGTCCCCACGCGAGTCTCTCTGGATCATCCACGTGAATGGAGAGCTCTACCAAGGAACTCTCGAAAGAAAAAATGCCCCTCACAGCATGAGTGGCGATACAAAGGTGAGATACCCCTCGATTCGGGGACTAGCCCAGATTCGAGGCGTACCTTAAACAAAGAAGAGTCGCCATCCAAGGAAGTGGGCCAAGGATCCCATACTATGCTCTGTTGCAACGAATAACCAGAGATATAAAAGAAGGTTCGTGCCTGGTTACGAATTCGGAAGGTCCAAAGAGCACCTCATCCGCCTAAGTGCAAACACCTGGTCTCTTATGCCATTTACTTAATAATTTTGAAGAGTTTTGGGCAAAAGTCATATGAAATAGGAACAAATATCTCTGAGAAGACGTCTATCTAATCATGCATGTCTCGGAGATGAATAATAAGCACACATAAAAGAAATGAAAGAAGTGTCGCATAATAATAGCTAGGTTATGAGTGTCATACCTAATTGGTGTCTGAGTTCTGGTGTGCAAACACATGCATGCTACAGCTAAAGGTATAGGATCTGTACATGAAAGTAAGAAAACACAGCAAAACATACAACACAATTCAATTCTATACATGACTGGAGAAAATGAATCTTAAAACTCTAATGCGACTTGACTCGGACCAAGATGGCCGTCCATCCCAGCTGCTCTACGTATCCCGGCCTCGGGAAGAATCGGAGTCAACGTAGTTCGATGCCCTATTCCAAACTACCATGCCTAACCATCTAGAACCGCTATCCTAGACTCGATCCACTAGACTCAACTGATTTTTAAAGCTTTTTGTACGATTGCTTAAGTTCAGGTGAATTGTAATTTTCAGGACTCTCTATATGTCCTAACTAATGCAAGTTGATTAGCCTTAAGCTAATGCAGGTGGGCCCTATATCCTATGTGTAACTAGGCTGTGCATCCTAAAGAAAATCATGGGCTGACTATATGCTTCCTAGTCTAGCCATCGGTTCGACTAAGTGTCTAATCGATCAACTTGAGGCCTCCTAACTCTAGGGACACTCACACGACAGGACACACCATATCAATACAAATCAGGACAGCCTCCTAACTCTAAAACACCCCAAATATCTAGGACAGACTCCTAACTCTAGGGGAAGATCTTTTTGAAAAGGTTTTGAAGATTTTTGTATCTTGGGAAAGGTTTGAAATGTTTATTTTTAAAGGTTTGGCTGGACTTGGGATATGGATCCCAAGCTGCACTACGTATCTCGTGGAATCACGTTAAAAGGGGGTGAATGTGTAATGCAGGAGGGTGAAAAGGGGGTGAATGTGTAATGCAGGAGGGTGAAAATATCATTGCCCATTTTGAAATAATGATTATAATGCACATATTGATGGTCCCATATCAATGTGGAAATTAGATTGGTTATCATTCTAAAATCTTTTCGGGTGGATATTTGTTGGTCCGTTGTAGAGCTTTGCCTTTTTCTTTGGAATAACTATTAGAATGGTCCTTGATCAAATTTTCTAGATTGAAATCTAGGTAACTTTCAAGCGAAAACCAAAGAAAAATGAGATGGGGAACCGAGGATAAGACCGAGGGAGAAGCCAACAATCAGCCTGCACCACGTGGTTAAGAGAAATCAGCTTCTTGATTTTCTGTTTTTTTTTTCCTTATCAAATCCAAATTCAAACATAAAAATGAAAAACTAGAGAATTGGTGAGCAGGGATCGAAAGGTCCTGGTAGAAGGTGGGCAATTGCGCTTTGTATTGGAAGAAAATATTGTGTTAATTAAATACATATTCTTAAAAAAATTGTATTGGAAGAAAATACTGATTAGAATTTATAAATTTAAGTGAGTGATTGGGATATTCAACAATTGTAAAAGAACTTATATGTAGTTTTGGCATGGTAGGAAATAATCTTTGGGTATAAAAACAAATGGGATTTCGGTTTATAAACTGGGGGTTTTGGCAGTTTTTACTTTTCTTTTTGTCTCTTCATTCATGGGCTCCTGATCGGACAGGTCGAACTACCCTATAAACACAATTTTTTCTATGGCACGGCACGCCGACTTCTTCATAGGCTAACATTGGATCAAATATCAAGGGTGCCACTATTATTATGCCCAACACACATAATTTCACCGATAAGACTAGGGTGATGATTTTTTCACACCTGTAGGATTATGCGCCACTCCTTTTAATGTGATTTGATGTCAAAATTAAAGTCTGCCACAATTCACATGAAAGAGGGGGGGGGGGGGGGGGGGAGGGCGCATAATCGTACAGAGGGGGCGAAAAAATCATCTCCCTAAGATTATATAGGGGATTTGCTAGGCAATTTCGTGTCTCACTTTTGTAGGAAAGAACTGCCACCAGGGATGAATGAAATGAATTATACGACAAAATCTGATAAAAAGTGAGCCTACTCTCCTGTAAAAGTGAACCACGGAATGGTTTTCCACGAAATTGCATATCAAATCCCTATACACGCGTGCCGAAATGATATGCATGGCATAACCATGTTTTAATATTTCTACTAACCCATCTTGTCTTTCATCATTTACAGATATGTCAATACTACTGTTCCCAAAAAAGCTCTCACAAGCCAATTAAAAATGAAAAGACGAGCTAGGGTTATGCAATTATTAAAACATGGTGGTGCTGAAATCATTTCAACATGGTGGTGCTGACATCATTTCCCTATGTAAATGACTAAGGGGAAATCTGCAGAAACGTGAGCCAGTGTGGCTGTTCTTTCTTGCAAAAGTCAGCCTCGAAATTGCCTTAGAGTGTGTGTTTTGATATGATGTATGCACGTAGCTGTGTGTATTCAGAGTGCCACCCTCGATATTTAATCCAACAAACTGAGGCGGAGGCTGTCGTTGGATCAAACACCAACACGGGGCGTACCCCATGATGTCCAGCTAAGTGAGTGTACCATATAATGAGAGAGAGAGAGAGAGAGAGATAGACCTGCTATTTGTATGGTGGGCATTAGAAGCCCAATAAGAAACAATACGGAAACCATGGAAAGGTTACCAGTAGCAGCAATAGAGAAGGTAGCCATGGAGATATCTCTTACCTCTCCTCCTCCACAACAGCCTCTTATATATAGATAAATGGAACTCCCCTTATTTCAATTTTTGCTAGCACTGTCATAAATTGTACATTACCGCGTGCATTATTCTCTTCTTTTCTTTCTTCTTCTTTTCTTTGCTAGCACTGTGTCATACTTTCTTCTACGCCCATTTGTTTTTCTTTGGTCAAGGTCTGCCCTCTTTTTCATGTTTACGTGTTTTTTTTTCCCCTTTGGACGCGAGAGTAGCTTCTTTTAGATATTTTACTTTAGGGCCACACTCTCCTTAAAAATACTAGGCCATAAAATAAGGAGCTTCGATTCATCCATGAGGTAATACAATAATACACCGAAGATTTTATATGGTGTAAGCCCTTATAGTCCCTTATTTTTCAAAAAGTACTGTACGGACCACACTATAAGATGATCGAAACTGTCCATGTTATGGACCATAACGTAAATAGGTTGTGCCCGAAGAATCATTTCCATACGACGATCCTAGCCCTCAGACCTATACAGATTTCCATAATATGCTGTTCATCTTGGAAACCTAAATATTAATCGTTTGTGACAAAGATTTTATCCCTCATAAACAACACTCTTCTTTATTTCATATTAGTTTTTCTGGATTTGCTAGCGCCCATCGCAATTCGCGGATGGGCTGTTGCTTGTGAGAGCAGCCACAAATGAATGAAGACAAAATCTGCTGAAAATTAAGTGAGCATGTGTGTTACCTCTCACATGCAACAGCCCATCCGCAAAATGCCTTCTGCGATGGACACTAGCAAATCCCTAGTTTTTTTTTCTTTTATGGCTGTTTGGATAGCAAGAAGAATATTTCTGATGGATGGAATTTTTTCTTGGGAATATTTTTTTTGTTGAATGGTTCTTGGGGAAATTTTTCTTTCAACAATTTATAGAGAAATGATATGATTGTGATTAATTTAGAGATATTAACATAACTTGATGGCCCCTCTTGTAAGATTTTTTATGGACTTGCACAGTACATATTTTATCTTTTGTAAAACTAGATTGTAGAGAATGTTCGATTATGGTAAAGAGTAATCCAGCTCGGTTCATATACAGTTAGTGATCAATAAGGTTTGGCGCCGGGAACACCTGGGCCACGTGTGTTCACGTTGGATAGCCACGTGTGTTCACGTTGGAAGGGGTATGGTAATAGGTTAATAATGTGTGGGCCCGTTGTAAGCCCAATACGGTTTTGTGAGCTTATTTGAGAAACAAGAGTCTGTAATGGGTCGGCTCTAGGGTTTCCTTTATGGTATTATAAATACGAGATTTATCGCTGCTCTCACACAGAAGGTTGTTGTTTCTCTCATTGGAATACACATAAGGAAGTGGAGAGAGTGGAAGACCGCTCATAACATTCTTTGTTTTGCAGACTTTGGAACCACAATAAATCATGCATTCTCAATCACTGAAGCGTCAATAGAGGTATTTATGCCCAATCGCCTCTCACGTTTACTTTGTATAATTACATACTTATGGTTTGACAACGCTATATTAGTATTACACCTCTATGTAAAAATTGAATAGGGTTGGTTCAAGTTATCATTATAGTGCGTAAAGAAAGTAGGAAGATTTAGAAAGGAGGATTTAGAAATGTTTTTCCTTTCCAAACTATTTGTGAAAATTCCTGCAATCCAAACAGGGCGTTGTTCGGACGATTTTACACAAGGAAAAAAAATTCTAGGACGTTGTCTAGAACGTACAACACACTATGCCACATGTGCAGGGACTAATTGGCAATGAGGGTCCCACTATATAGACATGCCCTAGCGCAGAGAATAGTCAGTATGATTTGATCAGTTGATAATGAGGGTCCCAATGTATATAGACATGCCCTAGAGCGGAGAATGGTCAAGGCGATTTGGTGAGTGCAATTTTTGGGCAATGGACAACCCATGCAAGACCATTGGTGCAGCAGAGAGTAATTCAATGAGGAGTAGTTCAAATAGGAAAAAACTAGAGGAGGGAAGATCAACGGTCGGAGAAGGATTCTTGGAGCCAAGAAACTGATGTTGAGGTAGGATCGAAACCTGATCAAGTTTTCTGAAAGTGGTGTTGATTTTATGCAAGATTGATTGTTTGGGATTTGATTAGGGAAGTCGTTGCCTATTTTTTTGTTGTCAGCCACTATTCGGGATGAGATGAAAACCATGATTTTGAAAAGATCAACCGAGTCACTTTAAGTTTTGAATGATAACAATTTGTACAACAATTGCATTCTTCAAATCAAAATTTGGTAGAAAAAGTTTGTTTCTTCTTATGGGTGTTCCTGCTGCAATCTAATTAAAATCTAGAGCACTAAAATTAAGTGTTCATTCATTCCAATAACATATATTTATTCTTTCTAAGAAGTACATACAAAAGGGCACTCAAACAGTAACTTGTGCACCTTCTTGGTCTTCTTTATTCAATTGACTGGACATAGCCGTTACTAAAAGTCTTATTTAAGATAAAAGTTTCATAAAACTTGACCCTCACAAATCATTCTCCCACTCATCAAGTGAAATTGATTTGGTAAACTGGCTGTTTATTTGGGTAAAAAAGCCCAAAATTCTGTTCTATCCCGGCTGATTTCTGGTTCTCATTAAACATGGCAAACACATAAGTCTCTATAGCCCTTCCAGATCGTCTTGGAGTACCTCGCGCCACGTGTCCGATAAGATTTGTGTTGTAGGTCTGCGCATTATCGATCGTGGCTGCGGTCCCACCGGCCGATGGCCAACCACTCTCTGAAACAACAATCTCCAAATTGGACCCACCCACCTTCTCTAGAGCAGCATAGACAGCATCCAAGATCGCATCGAAAAGGTTCTGATATTGGAATTGGCCGTCATTTACTACAGTGGACAACGAAGTGAACAAAGCATATTGAAGAGAGATGGAACTAGGGTTGTCGACATAGCTGAAATAAGGGTACACATTGGCCAATAGTGGAGACCCATTGCTGACTAGAAATTGAATAATTGCTGGTAAGTAAGTAAGGGCGTCATCACTAAAGGATCCCTGGGAGGGAGGGAATGAGTTTCCTAGGACCCCGGTGGCGACTGAAGTGGACACTTTGATTTGGCCTTGTAGACCTGCTGATACAAGTGCACTATGAACGTTTTGCATGGCGGGGAGTACATATTGAGCCAACCCACCGGGGATTACCTCATTACCGACGGCGATGTATTGGAACTTAACATCGGGATAGTTTCTTATGTTTGTCTGGACCCACAAATTTACAGTTGAAGGATTGACAGCGAATTCTTGGAGTCTGTCACTAGGGACATCGAGGATGACTTGGATAGTGGATCCTCTTAGTGCTTGGAGAGCTGCCTGATTTGCATAGTAGAGTCTCATCCCTCCGATGTTTCGTGATTTATAAAGATCAATGACTTCCGGTGCCGAAGGTAAATTGTTGCCGTTGTTTCCATAGCAAACGCCGATGGATTGTACACCTGCACTTAAAACCTTTAAAACCATTGATCTTCAAATTGCTATTCTTTTGAGATGACTAATAAAGTGGAAGTCTTCTTCTGTTTTTTTTTTATAGTCTTGGTTTCCCTAGTGGAACTCATAACTAAAAAAACACCCCTTTATAATTGAGTGACTACTATCTTTATTTGGCATGATGCCTGCATTGCCACACTTGTGGTTTAGTCACTAGATCAACAACTTTTATTAGCACACATGTAACGTAGGCAATTGGCTTTGTAATTAATATTCTTAAAAAAATTGTATTGCAAGAAAATATTGATTCGATTTTATAAATATAAGGGATATATGATCGGTATATTCAACAATTGAAAGAACTAATGTACTTTTTGGGATGCTAGGCAATAATCCTAGTTATTTTTAAAAACCAATGGGAATTTGTCCATGTCAAAAAAAAAGAGTAATGGGAATTCGGTGTATAGCTGGGGAAGGAATGCTAGAAGAAGGGCACCCTTGCAAAAACCTGCAGCTTCAAGAGAAAAGTGAGCCTTTGTGGCTGTTCTCTCTTGAAAAAGTGAGCCCCTATGGGTTTCCCCGAAATTGGTTATCAAATGTGTGAGTAGAGAGAGAGAGAGAGAGAGAGAGAGAGAGAGAGAGAGAGAGAGAGGATATGTAGCCGTGCAACTCTTTATATTTGATCAGCAACAACCGAATTTACGGCTTACACCAAAGGTTGATCTAAGCCATCCATTTGGTGAGTGGGAGTGGGGGGTGCAACGTAAAAGATTGTGCACCAAAAATCATTTCCATTGGATGATTTTCCAAAGAGTCATAAAAGGTTGTGCACAAAAAATCATTTCCATTGGATGATCCGAACCCTCCGTTCTATAGAGGTTTTAATAATATGCAGTTCATTGTTTGATCGGAGGGCTAGGATCATCCTATGGAAATGATTTTCTGGGAACAACCTAATTGACGGTTTGGATAATCCTGCAGTCTAATACGTACCGTACTTTTTTGAAAAATACCGGACTATACAGGCTTACACCATACAAAATATCTTATAATATACTGCCGTTGATCAAACACCATGGGCGACAACTATGTTGTACCATACAATTTGAGAGAGAGAGAGAGAGAGACCTGCAATTTGTAGTGTAGGCATTAGAAGCCCAATGAGAAACATTATGGAAACCATGAGGTTGCCACTAGTTATAGACAAGGTAGCCATGGAGATATCTAATACCTCTCCTCCTACACATTGCCTCTTATTTATAGGTAAATGAAACCACTGCTATTTTAGCATTAGCAGCCCTACATCATATCTACATTACTGTGTGACATTAACACTCAGCAACCCCCCACCTTTGTGCCAAGTCAATCTCTCCATAAATGCTTGGTCTCCAACTAAGTACTTGAGCTGTTTGAACCTCTCATCTCTCTATCCCTATAGCCTTGGATTTTTCTCTTGATCTTTTCTTTCTAACCCAAGGATAACGTTACGTTTTTCTCTTGTTTTTCTTTCTAACCCAAGGATAACGTTACGTCTATGTTTCTCCTCCTGTATTTATCTCTTCTTTTCTTTGTAAAGATCCCAACTCATGCCATCTTTTCTTTGGGCTAGAATTAGGTCAAGTCTGTACATTTTTCACCATTACCTTCTTTCTTTTAGATGTGTCAAGACTCAAAGAGTCGTCTTTCCTTACTAGTGTTTATTTCATTTTTCCTAAGGCCCTGTTTAGATTGCAAGAAAAACAGTTCTGATTCATTTTTTTTTTTCTTTCTGTAGAGAGAAATAATATGATTATAGTTAATTTAGAAGGACTTCATCATAAATTAAAGGTCCCTCTACATAAAAATTGAATAGGGTTGTGTAAAACTATTATTAAATTTTAGAAATATTTTTTCTTTCCAAACTTTTCTGGAAGATTTTTTAAATGTTTTTTTGAAGAACAACCTATTTACATTGCCAGTCATCACGTGAACGGTTTGGATCATCCTATGATATGGGCCCCACGGGATTAAGAGGGGAGAGAGAGAGAGAGAGTTGCACACGCGTAGCCTCTTGCCCTTCTTCTATTCTCCACATAGAGAAAGAACGCAAAAGACAAAGGGAGAGAGAGGCACGCATAGAGCCAAGAAACATAAGCATAGTAGTGAGCCAAGAAACACATAAAGTGAGCAGGAGGGAATTTTGGAAATGGACCAATTACCAATGGGGGACAAAAATTAGGCTGAATTAGGCGGAATTATCAACAGGACCATGCTGTTCAGAAATTATCAATGAGGGACAAAAGAGGTCTTGTCATTAAAAGCTGGACGAAAATGCCCTTTTCTTAAGCAACATGTTTTGCTTTTCCACTTTTCCCTCTTCTCTCTTCTTTCCCTCTTTTTCTTACTTTTTCTTTTTCAACTTTGTTTTTTTTTATCTTACCAGTCATCTTCTTCATCATTTAGCTACCATTGGAGGCGGGAAAGCTCGAAAACTTGAAACGTGAGCTCATTCCCATCTATCTCTCTATATCTAGGTTTTGTTTTTCGTTTGTTTTAGGGTTTTGCATTTCTCCTTCTCCCTTGCATTTCTCCTTCTAATTCATTTTTTTTTTCTTTCTGCAATTTAGAGACAAATAATATGATTATAGATAATATAGAAGGACTTCATCATAAATTAAAGGTTCCTCTAAATAAAAATTGAATAGGGTTGGTTCATGTTATCTATTTTATTGTGTAAAACTATTATGAAATTTTAGAAATATTTTTCCTTTCCAAACTTTTCCGGAAAATTCTTCGCAATCCAAACAGGAGTTTAAGGTCATTCTTGTTGTTCGCCCGATGTTACACCCAAGAAGAAAAAACTGGTCTTATCTAGAACCTACAAATAGACGTGGAACATGTGCAAGGCACTAATACTTAAATGCGGGCAACAGAATATTAGAATTGGTGGAGAAAGTTCAAATAGGAAATGAAATGAGTAAGAATGAGAGGATTATAAGGGTGCAACACGGGCAGGCTCAACCCAAACCCGGCGGGTTCAACCCTGAAAAAACTCGGGTTGGATTGAGTGCAAGTCGGGTTCGGGTTGGGTTTTCTTAACCCGGGTTGAGTTCGGGTTCAGGTTGAGGGCTTGGGCAACCCGACCCGAGTTCAACCCGGAATTTTTAATAATTTTTTTAGTTTTTAAGCATAAAATCTCGGGTTGGGTCGGGTTGAATTCGGGTTGGGATGGGTTCAGGTTGGCAAAAAGGGCTGCTCGGGTTGGGTCGGGTTGAACCTCGTCGGGTTGGAACTCAGGTTCAGGTCGGGTTCTGGTTGAGTAAATGGTTGCTCGGGTTGGCTTCGGGTTGGCTTCAACCCGAACCCGCCCCGCCCAAGTTGAGCCCCTAGAGGAAGGTATTGTTACACCAACAAGGCTTGCTTGACCCTCTTGTCACCCTCCTAACTAGGGGTGCAAGTTTGGCCCTGTCAACCCTGACCCGCCGTGAGCCCGAACAGGGTTTGGGCTGGATTTTCCAACCCTGATGGCGGGTGAAGGTTCATTTTTTAGGCCCTGACTCAGGGTTGGGTCGGGTTCAAGGTTAATACCTCGGGTCAGCCCGACCCGGTCCGACCCTAAGTTTTCTATTATAGAATTGAACCATCTGTGCAAGTTTCTTTTGCTAATGTTTTTTATTATCTGGGACTGATGTTTCTTTGGATTATTATTATTAATTGTCTCTGTTGCCTGTCATGTTGTCGAATTCATATTGTCTTATTTTGTTCCCTTTCTCTGTTTATTGATCATTTTGTTCTATATGAAATGTGGTTGCTTTATTTTTTGCACTCTTAACAGGTATTTGCACTAGGGTCAATCAGGGTCGGGCCGGGGATTGCGGGATTACAATGGTTGGGAAAATAGACTGCTTGATTCATGGGAAAATGGTGGGGGTAAGTGGCGCGGGGATTGTGATAAAAATGCTGATTCTAACTATGAACGGAATCGGAGTGGCTGGGAAAACAAAGCTGTGGAGGATGATTCATGGGAAAATGGTGGGGCTAAAGGATGGGGCAATTGTGATAGAAATGCTGATAATAGTAATAAACAGAATTGGAGTGGCTGGGAAAGTAAAGCCAAGGAGAATAATTCATGGGGAAATAGTGGGGGTAAATCTAAACAGAATTGGAGTGGTTGGGAAAGTAAAGTCGAGGAGAATAATTTATGGGAAAATGGTGGGGGTAAATCATGGGGTTGGGGACGTTGGGAGAGCGATATTAACAAGCAGGATAATTGGGAATCCAGAAAAAATGACTGGACGTGGGAAACAAATAATGGAAATTGTAGGAAGAGAGAAGGGGGTGGCCACTATGCTTCAGGATATAAGACTTCAAGGTTTCAAGGTGACGACTATCAGTCGAATAGTGGGTGGAGGAATTGCAGAGGAAGGAAACGAGTTAATTTTATTTATGAGCGGCCGGTAATGGATAATAGGCCTTTGGATTCATGGAAGTGGGATTCAATGCATTCTTGTGGGCCCATAAATCATCATCTACCAGCTGAATCGGGCGGTTCTTGGTGTTGGGAGAAGCCAGTTTCTTAGGCTTTTTTGTGAGCTTTAATGGTTGCTTGGACATGAGACACTCCTACAATGGGATGTGGTATCTAGATGTTGCCAATTCTATGTATTCCTTTATTTGTATTTTTTGGTTGCTTTATATCTGCAGTAGTTATGGATGGTTGATTTTTATTCAACCACTGGTGTTTTATGACATTGAATGGTGAGCAATGCATCTTGAGAAGTGGAACTAGAGAATGGTATGCAATCTTTTCGTAGCATGTGTTTTCTGTTCTTATAATTAACTGGGTTTTATTTTCAGTCAAATCTTTTTATAACCATCTGATCCCTTCTTTAGTGGAGCATGTGTCCTCCTCGGTTTGGAGACAATCTTGCCCTCCGAGAGTTGCTTTCTTTGGGTGGTCGGTTAGCTGGGGCCGCATTCAAACTATGAATTTTTTGAGGAAACGAGGAATGTGGTTGGTAGATCACTGTCCTCTATGTTTATCCGCTGGGGAATCCATTGACCACCTTTTCATACACTGTAAGGTTGCTCGCCATATTTGGGGTCTTATTTTTTCTCGTTTTGGAATCAGTTGGGTCCCCTCCAACTCTATGGCTGAATTCATTCAGAGTTGGGCCTGGACTCCTTGGAAAAGGAAAGGCAGAACGCTGTGGAAGATGTGTCTCCTGGCCTCATGGTGGTTCTTGTGGAAAGAGAGGAATGCTTGTATCTTTGAAGGGAAGGCTAGATCTCCCTATTGGATTTATATTCAGTTGATAGCTGCGGTCATATCCTGGGCTCGAAGCCTTCCTCTGTTTCGTTTTGTTTCAGCTTTCGACCTCTGGGAAGGATGGTCAATCATATGCTTGGAATCGGCTACCAAAGTGAAAATCCTCCCCTCCTGGATTCCTCCTCCTCCGGGGTCCCTGAAACTTAACTTTGACGGATCGTCTATCGGCAATCCAGGAATGGCAGGAGTAGGGGGGTTATGTAGAAACCACAAAGGGGAAGTCCTCTGGGCCTACTCGGGGCCTATCGGAGTGGCAGACTCAAACGAGGCAGAGGTCCAAGCCGTTCATAGCGGGCTTCTCTCGATGCTTCGTCTAGAGTGCGACAAAATTATCGTCGAAGGGGATTCCTTAAATGTTATTCGCTGGCTTTCGGGTAACGCTTCTCCCCCTTGGCGATTTTTGCCTCTCTTAGAGGAAATAGAGGACAGAGCTAAGGGCTCCTCAATAGTTTTTCGCCATGTCAGGAGATCAGCCAATGCGGAAGCAGACACCCTTGCCAAGAAAGGAGTCTTTCGGGCCGCGTTTGAGTGCTTTGACTATCTACCTCCTTGAATTATTGTACTGCTATCTTTGTATTATCTTTGTTCCTTCAGGACCACCTCGGTTCTGTTTTTACATATATATATATATATATATATATATATATATATATATATATATATATTCAGTTGCCCTTTTCAAAAAAAAATAATTAACTGGGTTTTGAAATTTTTATCTTCTCTCTGAATTTCATTCTTTCTGCAACATGGGCGTTTCCATATGTTTGTTATTAAGTAATGTTGGGAAGATCAGAGAAAGATAGGTTGTTGTCTGTACTGATTGATTTAGATTATCTGATAATTTTTAAACGATTAGATTATCTGATCATTATATTTGCTCATTGCGATTTGGTAACATGCATTCTTTTAGAAATTGATACTGAAGCTCAACTCAACTAAGCCTTTGTCCCAAACTAGTTGGGGTCTGCTAGAAATTGATACTGAAGCTGAAGCTGAACGACAATAATGTTCAGCTATTATCTGAACTCTTTACTTTTATACTTTTATTTATTTATGAGACTATCTTCAAATGGAACTAAAACTTACACACAAACTTTATATATTCCTTAGCTGTACCATGGCTGTAACTGCAGAACCCTATACATGGTTATTGAGGAGTATATGTGGTTAAGCTCTTACAGCTACCCAGAAACAGATAACAATTCTATAGGATACACAGAAATGAGAAAACTGTAAAGAAATTACCATTAAAGAAAAACTGCAAAGAAATGACCTACTTAGTTTCAGAGATGGTCAAATATAGTTTTGTTGTCAAAAGTCTTTGAACTCGAGCGCATGCACTCACAGGCTTATGAGAACACCTTGAACTTGATATCAGGAACTGAAAGTTCGAATTTAGTTCCATGGGCTGATGGTTGCTTCACTATCACTTCTAGAGTTGTAGATGAGCAGCATTGGAACCCCCTCGAGTCATTGTACAGTCAGTCCTCCTATGTGAGTCAAAACACTTCAAAATGGTTGCCCTTACCATTCCAGACTCCTCGAACCATATCTGTAGAATTCCAGGGTCATACTTACGTAACACGGTCTGTCGTACTAGGATTAGGAGTTGGTATAAGATATATTCCAGACTCCTTTGTTGTTAAAATCTTACGGTTCAAATCGATTTGTGGGTTGAACGAGTCAAATTGGATGGAAAATCTTTTTTCGTAAAAATCTTACGATTCAGGTACGATTCGACTTTGAAATATGCGATTTTTATGATTCTATCTGTTTTGGATTTTGAGAATTGATTGTGATTTCAAAATGCTTTGTTTATTGCTGACATTTCTTTGTATGATGATTATTATACATTTGAGTATGTGCTTTGTTTACTGTTGTGATAAATTATACAATGATTTATTATATGATGAATATAGTTTGTGCTTTGTTTAGTAATTTATTGTGCGATGAATATGGTTTGTGCTTCGGATTACTAATTATGGAATTTTATATTTAATTTAATAGTTTCAAATGGAAAATAGATAATTACTCATTTTATTCTTCTTTTTTTTTTTTTTTGACCTTTTTTATATTTTTTAATATTTTTTCTCATTTTTATATATAAATCTGAAAAAATCTTACGATTTACGATTCGAACCCGGTCACGATTTATGATTCGATTCCAATTTTCAGAACCTTGGTATGCACTAGGTTTGCCTCATATCTACCTTGTCGACAATTCATGAAGTCCATCATTATGATTATTGAAAATGAAAAGTATCTCAATCTTGTATTAATTTCGTTACACTACTTCCATCATACCAACTTAATGATACACTTCATAATAAGGATTTTTGCTTGGTTTTTCTCATGAACCTTCTATATTGTAACATCCTAAAAATAGAGATTATAACAAAAGCCCCTCCTCCTTTAAATAATTCTGAAAATGCCCTTATCTCTACTGATAAGCCTCATTCCTGAACTTGCAAAATGATAAAAACCCGTTATGATGCCTCAAGGTTTTAAGAATTCAGATATTTTTGTAGACTAAATATTGTACACTTAGAAGAGGATATTTTACAAAATGTGTAAAAAACAGGGGCTTGGATTTCAAGATTTAGGAGGATGTTGCTATAATATAAAAGGTCCATGGGGCCTTCTTTATAAAACCATAATAAAGAAATGACATCCATTCTCTAATTTTGTGATTGCATTTCCTGAAAGCTGATCAGAAAAACTAAAACAAAGTGAGTGCCATTATCGATACAGGAGAGTATGTCTTAGTTTTTATGATGAAGATAGAAGAGTCTTCATACCCCAAAGTTGATTGAATCAGATTTAAGCATTTAAACATTCAATACTTTGGTTGTTGATTTTTGACACATTGTCTTTAGTTTTGCTATTGTATCATCTAAAGGATGGGTATTGTTTCCTTGACCAGTTATAGCCTTTGTTGAGACAACATGGAAATCCATTTTGTTGGATGTGGCAAGTAGGAGTGGCAAACCCCAAACTCGAGCTCTCTTCTTCAAGGTTTTGCTCTCTATTTCAGTTTATACACTTGTTGATCTTCATGTAGGTAATATAATATTTTAGCTTAGAAATAGCTTCTTTATATAGGAATGCATAAGAAATTTTATCCATCTTCAGCTATTAAGTACCTTATAAATGTAAGTTACTTTGTAGCTATTAAATAGAATATTTTAGTCTGAGTTGTGGCTATAGATCATGCCACAAAGGTTGCATTAACCGGGGTTCAAAGATGTAGCAATTACCTTTCGCTTCCTAGAGCTTAATTTCGGGGAACAAGGAGAGACTGTCAAAAGCAGGAAGTTATCCGGAACTTGCAACTGTGCCAAAGATTAGCATGCCATCGAAATGACTAATATGAGTCTGCGACTGCACATAATTTTGTGATTGCAAGGACCAAGTACTTGCAATTGTAAGTAGTCCATTAGTTTTTTACCTGAGGCAAGACTCATTCTCGTGATCAGGGATGCAGAACCCCGAAAGAGACATGAGAGTATTGCAAAAGAAGCTAACATGACACTGAAATGTAGTAATAGTACTTAGGAACACAATAGTAGCACAGAAACCTTCCTGATAGGGCTTGAATCTTCTGATCTTGGCCGGGACTTGTTGCTTACACTCTAAAACCTAAGTTAAATTGGAGGTCCGGGATTTAGCCCAGAGACTCACCCAAAATTATTGTCCATTTGATAGGCTACCTTTTGCTTACACTCCAAAACTTTTAGCTTCCATTCTTATATATGATACATTCCTAATTTCATGTTAATGTGGACATATCTACCTTTTGGTTACACTCAAACCTTTTGCTTCCAGTTCAAAATATGATACTTGAAAGTATTGTTTCCATCTGATGGGCTACGACATTTTAGTCTAAATTTTTTATTATTGGATCTAGGATGGTCTCACAAGCGGTCCAATTCAAATCCCACTTCTCTAAGGGATCGTGTCCCAGACATTGGTGAATCCGCCCTCCATTCTTAATTTGATCGTGATTTACAGAATCTTAGGGCCATGTTTTTTCATATTTTGTTTCTTTAATTTCTTCGGTTTTTCCTATAGGCGAACCCCAACCCAACTCAACCATGTCCGATTTGGTAAAAGACAGATTAGACAGGTCGGGTTAGGGTTGAGACCCGATTTGGTAAAAGACAGATTAGACAGCTCGGTAAGGGCTGAGAGATTTAGAAGCGGGTTGGGCTAGGGTTGACCATTTTCGACCCGAGTAAGGGTGTCAATTTTGGCTCGGGCTCGGAAGCTCGCTCGAGCCCGATTTAGGCTCGGCTCGGCTCGGCTCGTTAAGAATTTAACATATTTATATATATATATATATATATATATATATATATATATATATATATATATATTATATTAATATATACACTAAAAGGGTTATCCAGGAGTGAAAGAGGGAGGCAAAATATGTCACTTCATTTTTGGAACCCCATTTGTTACTTGGACCACCCCCTATAGTGTAAAAAAAGTAGTCAAATTACACTAGATAGGGCTGTCCAGGGAAGATGAGGGGTGTGAACTTAATATAACCCGAGCTCGGTAAGGCTCGCGAGCCTGACCGAGCCGAGCCGAGCCTGGTTTGAGCCCGAGCCGAGCCCGAGCCGAGCTTTTGAGCTTAATGAGCCGAGCCGAGCCTGGCCAAGCTTGGCTCGGCTCGGCTCGTTTACACCCCTAGACGGTTCAAAATTACGTTTAAATTTGAGTCCAATAATTGGTGTAGCACTCGCAACCGGTTTTCATAATCTTAAACGAACAGGGCTTAAGGAAATACGTACACAATATAAGGAGGGGACTTTTCATTTACCTGCTCACTTTCTTTTAACTTCTTTTTAATTAGCTTTGCAATGCTCATGAATCAGGAAGTGTAAACAAAATATAGTAGTGCAGATATCAATCTGCTATAGTAACTAACTCGTACGGGAGGGGGAATATTCCGGATATTCTTTCTATAGGATGACCGAAGTACCCTTTTCCAAATTTTGCATGATGACCATAATATCCCCATGCATAAATGATACACCCATCGTTTAATACATACGACATAGAATGGCGTATACACTGAATATTCAGTGTATAATAACTTAGCCAGAAACAAGGATGAGTTCTGATAGCCAGAATCAAGTGCAGGGAACCCACATCTTATTCCGATTTTGCCCAATTCTCACCCGGAAAAAAAAATAAAAAAAATAATGGAACCAAAGAGGCGGAATTGACACCTAGCAAAATTAACCTAGGAGGTGGCATTCTGATTCTCCACCGATCATAATGAAATTTTATTGATTTTTTTTTAATTTAAAAATTTACCATTCCATTTATTCAGAATAGGAAAGTGGAAACCAATTAATTCCTACGTTTGGTTGCCGGAATTTTTTTGATTCTTGGGATTTTTGTGAAATTTCCGCAGAAACCTAAGTTTGGTTGGTGGGCCAAAAATAAGCTTGTAGAAGAATTTTTTTTCTTCCCAACAGTTCAAGCAACCAAACAAAGCTTTTTTTTCTCACCATAGTCCGGTCAACCAAACATGGGATTTTTATTTTACCGGGCCAGGAAGTTTTTTTCCCACCAAGTTTTTCGTTCCACAAAAATCCCAAGAACCAAAAAAATTCCGGCAATCAAACGGAGAGTAAACGAGGGCAGTACATGGTGCCTACACTGAAATGCAGTGTATAAGTTTAGCTTGAAACAAGAGGGGGTATTCTGGAAATGTTAGATTAATAAGGGTAGCCTGATCCTCTTCTAAAATTTGTGTTGCTTCCAAGGCCCGACATGATAAAGAATTATAGATGTCGCTTTGGTGTATGCACGCAACGCAACCCAAAACTAAAAACCCACCAAAACCCTGTTTGGATTAGACGATGGAATCTCCATTTTCATCTCATTACATTCTCCTTGAGCTGCTTCTCTCTTTCCTCTTCTTTTCCACCTCCACTCTCCAAACGGTTCCAGAGAAAACCCTGGGATTCTCCTCGGATTCTTCCTTCAAGATCAGCTTGTTTGCCGATCTACACTACGGAGAAGATGCGTGGACGGAGTGGGGCCCACAACAAGATGTGAACTCCAACAGGGTCATGTCTAATATTCTTGACACAGAAACACCAGGTGATATTTGCTCACCCCCCTATTCATCTTCTATTCTCAGTTAGATTTTCAGTTTTTTTTCTGCAGTCATTTTTGGGTTTTGGAAGGTTTTCAATTTGGATCCTATTGTTAGCACCCAGTAGGTAGAAGTACAGATGGGGCCCACCTCTTTGTTGATCCAAACCATTCATTTGTTTTGATAATTGCACTAACTCATCTGGTCTTTTATAGTTACCAAAAAGCTATCAGAAGCCCATTTAAAAAGAAAAGACAGGCTGAGTTCGTGCAATTATTAAAACAGGGCGTGCCAATATTAGTATCCTTCATAAATTGGCACTTTCTGTTGATAATTGTTCTAACACCAATTTCAAATTAAAATTGTTACAGATTTTGTGGTTTATCTGGGAGACGTCCTTACGGCGAACAATCTACCAATTCCAAATGCAAGTTTATATTGGGACGAAGCCATCTCTCCCACAAGGCAAAGAGGAATACCATGGGCAAGCGTATTCGGAAACCATGACGATGCCCATTTCGAGTGGCCGTCGGAATGGTTTTCCGGCACCGGAATTCCCCAACTTTATTGCCCTCCGACTTGTTCATCAGGTATTGCTCCCTGTGTGCAACAACCAATCACACCAAAAGCTTAGGCCCTGTTTGTTTTAGATTATATTATGACAACCGATTGTGGAGTCCCCAACCAATTATTGGACCGAAAATTGCACTAAATTTGAGTCCAATAATCGGTTGGGGACTCCACAATACCTATTAAAACAAACAGGCTTTGTTCATTTTAGATTATTTCTGATTGTGAGTCCCAAACCAATTGTTGGACTCAAAATTATGTTTAATTTTGAGTTCAACAATCAGTTTGGGGCTCACAATTGGTTGTCATAATCTTAAACGAACAGAGCTTAAAGCTACACGTGGATTTTTAATATCAAGTAGCTGTTGGGTTTTGAACCCAGTACCGACGTGCCCAAGGCAAAAGCTCTGATACCATGTGAAACAACCAATTACTCCAAAAGCTAAAGCTGTTGGAGTTGGTGTTATTTAATCATTTATACTCCAACTCCCCATAATATCGTTCCCCCTCTTTCTGATATTGACACTCCTCTAACTATAGACCTTGATGGGGAAGGAGAAGGCTGTAGTTTCAAGGGGACAACACGTTTGGAATTGATGCAGAAGGAGAGTGAGAACATGTTATCTTATTCTAAAAAGGGGCCTAAGGAACTTTGGCCTAGTGTTTCAAATTACGTACTAAAAGTCTTATCGTCTAAAGATCCGAAAGTAGCCATTGCATTACTGTATTTTCTTGACACTGGTGGTGGGTCCTACCCAGAAGTTGTATCTAATGCACAGGCGAGTTGGTTTCAGAATAAATCTCAAGAGATCAATCCTGATTCAAGGTAGGGATAAAAAATGGCGGTTTGATTCTTCTCTTGGATTGTTTGATGTTAGTTTCCTAAGGTAGGAAATTGGTTTGCAGGGTTCCAGAGATTATTTTGTGGCATATACCGAGTAGAGCTTATAAGAAAGTAGCTCCTATGTTTCGAATAAGAAAGCCTTGTGTTGGTTCTATCAACAAGGAGAGTGTTGCTGCCCAAGAAGCAGAATGGGGAATCATGAACAGTCTTGTAAAAAGGCCCTCTGTTAAGGTAATGAAGAACCATTATACACACATACATAAATACATACATTATATCTATGCAGAAATCCATGCTAGAAACCATCAACACGAAGATCCCAATAATCTTTTCGATTATGAGGAAACCATGTGGCTAAATCATTTAATCAACATCGATCTTGTTACTGTCGAAACCTATATTCTCAAGTATATAGAAATGCAATGTCTGAGGTTAACTAACATGACATGCATACATGTTATATTCGGTCATTAACACATAAATGCAATGTTTTAAAACATAGATGTGGGCCAAAACATGGCCAAAGCAAATTCTAGTCAACTCGTCATGCCCCGATTGAGTACTCAATTGTTGCGGTCATAACTTTGGAGAGTTAAGAAGTTTTGATTGACATTGTAGGGCATATGGTGGATATTTTTTATTTTTTATTTTTTTTTTGAAAAAAAGCATATGGTGGATTTATAAACAAAATCATGAGCAGGGTAAAAAAGAGTGAACTCGGGGGTGAGTTGATGATGATGTGACAGAGTTTTGAAATTATTATGCATAAATGTACCCCAGAAAAATGAAGATCCTACAAGCATACGTGGGTGCCTGTAAAACTCGGGTGCCTAGGTCAATGCAGATGGATGCACAGAAAGGAAGAAGGGAAAGAGTTTAGGGTATGATAATCCAAAAAGACACGCTGGCGTTCTCTCAGGAGTGTGTGGACTCGTCAACTTCTCGAATGACTTTTCTTGATTTACTAGAAGATTTTTTTTTGCTCACTTACAATGGTGGTTGCTTAATTCCCCATCAACTTTCTTGGAGAGACTTTTCTATCTCCTTTAAGGAGAGATTTTTTCATTTTTAACCATGGCCTATGTATTAGGTCCATTTACAATCAATCAAGGTCCAAGATTAACTCCCTAGGAAGACTTTTCATCTCCAAACTTGTAGAGACTTCTCATTCTCACACTGGCTCCATCACCACCAATAAAAAAACACGCACCTAGGACAACTACCCTCTCACTAGTTGGAAATCAGTTTTCTATACAAAATAATAAATATAATAAAATTTATAAATCAATGCATGGGCATATGTGCAATACGTGTCCGGGAATTGCCATGTGATGATCGTCACCATCATAGATCTTCGATTGAGGGCTGATACCACATGAACCAAAAAAAAAAAAAAACAATGAAAGTTGATTATCAACTAAATTGTCTTGGTGATTGAGGAACCATATTGGCGAATTGTTTAATCACCATTGATTTCCTTGCTATCAAAAGGAACCAATGGTTCAATGCCATCTATTTATTCCAAAGTCCATCTGATCAAACACAAACTGCTATAAATGATCAAAGCTTTTACTTCCTAGAAGAGAGAAGAAAAGAAGTTAAATCTGGATTTTGCCAACAGCTTTTATAGTGGGAAAGGTTTAATGAGATGCTTTGAATTCTTTTAATAGCATTACATTTGTGCATATCTTAAATTGGAAACGATATTTCCACCCCTTATCCAGCATTTCCATCCCTTCTTTGTCCTTTTCCCTAAAAATAACTATATTTTCGCCTCCTTTTGTTTGTATTTTTCTTCATTTTCAGGGAAAAAAACAAACAAAAGGGTGGATATGCTGATAAAGGTGGAAATATCATTTCTCATCTTAAATTCAAGATTACTAAGATGCAGAATTACACATATATCTACGCATTTGTGTAGGAGTCTACATATCAATGTGCTCTATAGCTTATGTGTAGGAGTCTACATAGCAATATGCTCTAAATGGAGGTATTCATCATGGCTAATCATCGACTTCATATTTACGGATCTGCAGGCAGTATTTTCTGGTCATAATCATGGGTTGGACTGGTGTTGCCCCTACAAGAAGCTTTGGCTATGTTTTGCTCGCCATACTGGTTACGGTGGCTATGGAAATTGGCCGAGGGGAGCCAGAATCATTGAGATTACTGAACATCCTTTCTCTCTCAAATCATGGATAAGGATGGAAGATGGTTTCAAACATAGTGAGGTTGTCTTGAGCCCATGAGATTATTGTACCAATTGCTCAAAATCTTCAATTGAAGAAGATAAAAATGTAAGACTGAAAGAAAATGGCATGATATGTACATGTATGGAATTTAATTCTTAATTTCGTTAAAAAGTGTATTGCATGTTTTCTTCTTACGAAGGAAATTACAGAAATTTTCTTCAAGTGAAAAAACAATGTGGCAAGCATTATTACTTAATGAGCAAAATAATATTTTGCTTATATGATGTTTTACTGTCCAAAAGGGTGAGAATACGCAAAAGAATTTTGGAGGTAATGGCTTATCATTATGCTATTCTGAGAAGTAGTTTCTCTAATGGGATCTTTTTTCTTCTTTTTACTAGGGAAACAGAGGCAGATGAAGCAAACTTGCATGTTGATGTAGAATAGCAGAGAAGAATATGTAATGGGTGATCTTGTTTAAGAGGAATCAAATAATAATGAAAAATGTTGAGTAGATTGAAAGAAAATTTTGCAAAAGGTATTAGGGGTAAAATCGGTATACATGGTACCAACCCTCAAATCCATCATTCGTCATTCGACTAGATCCCGTTGACCTCCACAAGCAGCATTCCTTAACGAACCACACCCATAAGATTACACCTTCATACGGTAACGAACCTCAAAAGAAGTCAAACACAATCATGGGAATCTCGTCATTGAGCGACCAATTCGGACTCCCGTTGCACGTCAGGCGAAATATTCAAAATTCAAACATCCCGCCCAGGCCACCATCCAAGATCTCTACCCAGAATTATCGGAAATCATATCTCCACGATTTTATTCCCCATCCATCATGCTCCACGTGGGCTAAATTAAAGGCCTAATTGATATCTCCAAGATCGTGGATCTCCCTCCCTATAAAAAGGGGTCTACACACTCAAGCGAGGGCATTCAATCACTTCTCCTTCTCCTCCTTTGGTATGGTAACTTGATTTGGCCTTCCTCCATTCATCGTTCATTGTCTGTGATTGCCTATTTCTGACTTGAGTGTCGAAGTGGCCGTCCAAAGCTGCAACTCCGGGCCCACTGACGCTTTTTCTGTGAACACACGATTCCAGGTTCTGCCAAGCTAGTTTGCGCAGTCAGATTTTGGTCGTCATCAGAAGGCATATCAATTTCAGGGAATGTTAGTTATGTTGCATTATACCCTATCGAGTAGGGGTGGACATGGTTCGGTTCGGTTTTGGGCTAAACCCAGAACTGAACCATATATAATCGGTTCCCTGAAATTGGAACCAGAACCGAACCATATATGTGTGGAACCGAACCAAACCGAACCAGAACCATATATAATCGGTTCGGTTCGGTTCGGTTCTGGGTTTACCCAACCTTCACCAATGGCCCTGTTTATATATGAATTACAAGCACTAACAGTGACAGTAACAGGCACAAATTTGGGCAATGCAAAACTTATATGAAGTATGAAGAAGTACAAACAGGTGGGATAATCATGCACAAATTTTGGCAATGCATGAAGCCATGAACTACAAATTTGGGAAATAATCAAGCCCTAATATCCAAAGCAAAAAGGCCCTAATATCCCAAGCAAAAATCACATTAAACCAATTCGATTCTCGGTTCGGTTCTCGGTTCAGGGATCCCAAACCCAGAACTGAACCGAATTTGCATCGGTTCCCGGATTGCTGAACCATAACCGAACCATATAGAAATGGAACCGAACCGAACCAAATTTGCCGGTTCGGTTCGGTTCCTTGGTTCGAACCGGAACCATGTCCACCCCTACTATCGAGAGGCAACTATGTAGTATAGTTCCTACAAGTTCATAATGAGGCAAATTTGTAGTCGTCATATGCGACCTATTTCAATGTCATGCTAACTTGAATGATTTTTACATTTTTGTTTATCAATCTAATTTTCTGTGCTCGAATCTTTTAGTCATTTCTCATAGGGGTATATCTATAAATAAGTAAAAGTCCTTAGGCAATAGGCAAAAGTGCCATGCAAGAAATTTTTTTAGTAGAAGTAGAATCCCGTGTGTACAAATAAATGATATATAATAGGTTTAACCTTCTTAAGGCTTATATATGCCTATAGAGTCTTCCTCAACAAGAGAAAAAGACAAATTTAGGCTTATATATACCTATAGAGTCTCCTGATTTGAATAGAAGTTATTCTTGTTGATTTTTTCCCATTGTGTGCTCTTCTTTTTATATTTTCGTTAATTGTGCGTGCTCTTCTTGTTATATTTTCGGTATGGGCCTTTGTCTTTTACAATCTTGGGCATGTAGTCTAAGGTGTCTTGCTACGGATAGAGAGTTTGAATCTCTCTACAGAGTATCACAACTAAATTTGGTGCCCACCTCTAACTACTACATGTAACACATCCAATTTATTACTTCAATTGCAAACAATCTGCGCTCTGATACCAAATAATAGGATACCATATATTTTAGTATTAAGAACAACGGAAACGCTAATTAAATTTAGAGAGTAAGTGCTCTTCCAACACTATTTATTCAATTCTTACTACACCCTTTACAATTAAAACACAGGAGATAATGCTAACTTCCTATCCTTAAATCAACTACTAATCTCTAGATAGAAAATAAGATGAACTGAAGTATTGATCTTCTAACTTCCTTATCATGTACCTAACCGAAGATATGCTAACAAAAGATCAGGTTAATGACAGAATAGTTGGAGTCCCATTATTGTATTTTGAATTATATTGAGATTACGATGGAAATAACTTTAAATAGTCAACAAATTTGCAAGGGATTAAATAACTCATCAAATCTTTCAAAAAAGATTTTACGAATTCCAAAAGTTTTGAATTTTCATGAATTTACTTCTTGGATGCCAACAAAATCCAAAGCTATTTTCTTCTTCAAGTGCCCACATGAGTGTTCTCGATGCAATTTGTGTGTAAACTTGGAATCTAAAAGCTAGAGCAACTAAAATTCTTGCAATAGCGCCAAAAAGAGTACTAAAATTAATGCATACTCATTCCATTAACATATATTTATTCAACTCGTAATCAAAATTTTTCCAATTAGTACATACGAAATGGCACTCTAACTGTAAATTGTGCACCTGCTTGTCACTGTTTATGTAATTCAATCGAGTGACCTTAGCCGTTACTGAAAGTCTTATTTAAGATACAAGTTTTATAAAACTAGACCCTCACAAATTCCTCTCTCACTCACTAAGGGAAATTGATTGTGTAAACTGGCTGTTTATTTGGGTAAAAAAGCCCAAAATTCTGTTCTATCCCTGGATCCTTCTGGTTCTCATTAAACATGGCAAACACATAAGTCTCTATAGCCCTTCCAGACCGTCTAGGAGTCCCTTGCGCCACATGTCTAATCAGATTGGCATTGTACGTCTGCGCATTATCGATTGTTTCTACGGTTCCACCGGCTGATGGCCAACCGCTCTCTGAAACAACAATCTCCACATTGGGTGCACCCACCATCTCCAGAGCAGAGTAGAGAGCATCCATGATCGCATCGAAAAGATTCTGATATTGGAATTGGCCATCCATTACCACAATGGATGGTGAAGTGAACAAAGCATACTGAAGAGAGATGGAATTAGTGTTTCCCACATAGCTGAAGTAAGGGTACACATTGGCCAATAATGGAGCCCCATTGCTGACTAGAAATTGAACAATTGGTTGTAAGTAAGTTAGTGCATCACCACTAAAAGAACCTTGGGAGGGAGGATAGGGGTTTCCGAGGACCACGGTTGAGACCGATGTGGACACCTTGATTTGGTCTTGTAGACCCGCTGATACAATTGCACTTTGAATGTTTTGCATGGCGGGAAGTACATACTGGGCAGACCCACCGGGGATTACCTCATTACCAACGGCGATGTATCGGAATCTAACATCGGGCCAATAGTTTATTATGTTATTCTGGACCCATGAATTTGCAGCTGAAGGGTCGTTCAATTCTTGGAGTTTGTCATTGGTAACGTCGAGGAGGACTTCAATGTTGGATCCTCTGAGTGCTTGGAGTGCTCCCGGATTTTCATAGTAGAGTCTCATCCGTCCGATGTTTTGTGATTTATAAAGATCAATGACTTCTTGTGCTGGAGGTAAATCATTTCCGTGGTCTCCATAGCAAACGCCGATGGATTGTCCACCTGCATTTAAAACCATTGATCTTCAAATTGTTATTCTTTTGAGATAGGTAGTAAAATGGAAATCCAGCTTGTAAAAATAAAAAGGATCCTCTATCGTGACACTTGCACAAGAAAACGAAGAAGAGAGCTCTCAAATCCCCACCAAACACTGTAACACTTTCAAATTGACCAAATCATTGGTCATTTTTACTTTCGTCTCTTTTTTCAGAAAGGAGTTCCATTTTTAAAGTGTTTTCCTTCTTTTGAAATAACAATCGATGGACATGTTGATGGTCCCAACGTCAATATAGACATTAGATTGCTTATCACTCTAAAATAATTTTGATTGGATATTTGTTAGTCCGACATAGTACTTTGCCTTTGATCAAGTTTTCTCAATAAAAAACTCTGAAGTTTTGATTGATAACGAAAGGAAAATGAGATGGGAACCAAGAACCAGACCAATAGAGAAACCAACAATCTGCATGCACCACTTGGTTAAGAGGAATCACCTTTGTGATTTTCCTTCTTTTTTTCTTCTTTTTAAATCCAGATTCAAACACAAAACATGAAAAATCAAGAGAATAGGCGACCGGTAAGGGTCCCCAACTTAGTTCGTCTTAGTTTTCCTAGTAGAACTTTGATTAGCACATGTGTATGGTGTGCAATTGGGCTTTGTAATCCTAGAGACTTGTACTAAATAAATATTCTTTAAAAAAATGGATTGGAAGAAAATATTATTTAAAAAACCCTGATTACATGTAGATAAGAGCATATACAATATAATATATGTGTGTGAGAGAGAAAGAAAGAGGAGTGCTGATATGGTGTTTGTGTGTAACTTCACATAATCAGGGCTCCTCCAAACGCGACATCAAGTGTGGGTCAGAATGTGAATGACATGTTGACATGAGCAGAACGTGAACGACTCGCAAGTTAAAATGATGAAGTGCATTGGATGAAACAAGAAAGGTGGTGACTATGTCGTGCCCCCATTAGGTGCAGCTAAGCACATATACGATATAATGTGTGTGTGTCAGAGAGAGAGAGAGAGAGAGAGAGAGAGAGAGAGAGAGAGAGGACCTGCTATTTGTAGGGTGGGCATGAGAAGCCCAATAAGAAACAGTAAGGAAACCATGAAAAGGTTATCACTAGTAATAGAGAAGGTAGTCATGGAGATAACTCATAGCTCTCCTCCTACAAAATACCCGCTTATATATAGAGGATTAGAAGCACTGTCATATGTACATTGCCGTGTGACTAACACCCAACTGCCCCACTTTTGTGCCTCGTCAAATGCATCAATACTTGATTTAATTGAGACTCTCTTTGTCCCTATTGCCTTTGAATTTTTCTTTTCTTTATAACCCAACGATTACGTAACGTTTTTCTTCAACCGTTTCTCTTGTTATCTTTAATTATAACCCAACGAATACGCAACTTTTTTCTTCAAGTTCTCTCCTTTCTCTCCAGGTTTATGTTTTTCCTCTTGTATTTATCCCTTCATTTCTTTTCTAAATTCTTTCGTTTTCTTCAAATCTTTTACCGGTGACTCCTTTCGTTTTCTTCAAATCTTTTACCTGTGACTCCGGAATTAGATCAAGGTCTGACCTTTTTTCACGTTTATCCTTTTTTTTCTCTTAAGATGTGTCAAGAGTTATCTTTCCTGACTTGTAATTTGCAACTATCTCTTTTTTCCTAATTGTGTGGTTTTCATTACTCTGCCCTCCCGAGACCCCCCCCCCAACGGCGGCGGGAGCCTCGTGCACTGGCCCGCCCTTTTTTTTTATGTGTGTGCGGTTTTCATTTTGGGTTTCATACTTTATTTTCCCTCTTTGATCCATGGGACAGAGTAACTCATGAGTCAATAAAAACTTGATTTGTGTTTTATTAAGGGGAATGATCCCCCCCCCCTCCTCCCAAATGTTATCCGTTAAGTTTTAAAGGGAGGATTTTACCTGTTTAAGGGGGGGATACCATTTCCCTAATTGAAAATGCTAAAAAGATTTGCATTGTACATCTGAGCATTAGCAACCGTGGCTGCGGTCCCACCGGCTGATGGCCAACCGCTCTCCGAAACAACAATCTCCAAATTGGGCCCGCCCACCTTCTCTAAAGCAGAGTAGAGAGCATCCATGGTCGCGTCAAAAAGGTTCTGATATTGGAATTGGTCGTCTGAAACTACAGTGGACGCCGAAGTGAACAAAGCATACTCAAGGGAGATGGAATTAGGGTCTAGGACGTAGCCGAAGTAAGGATACACATTGGCCAATAGTGGAGCCCCATTGTTGACTAGAAATTGAACAATTGGTTGTAAGTAAGTTAGTGCATCACCTTTAAAAGAACCTTGGGAGGGAGGGAAGGACTTTTCAAGGACCCCAGTCGCGACCGCGGTGGACACCTTGATTTGGTCTTGGAGACCCGCCGATGCGATTGCAGTTTGAATATTTTGCATGGCGGGAAGTACATACTGGGCGGACCCACCAGGGATTACCTCATTACCAACGGCGATGTATCGGAACCTAACATCGGGCCAATAGTTCCTTATGTTTATCTGGACCCATGAATTTGCAGCAGAAGGGTTGGTTGCGAATTCTTGGAGTCTCTCATTAGGGATGTCGAGGAGGACTTGGATGTTGGATCCTCTGAGTGCTTGGAGAGCTGCCTCATTTTCATAGTAGAGTCTCATCCGTCCGATGTTATGTGATTTATAAAGATCAATGACTTCCTGCGCTGGGGGTAAATCATTTCCGCGGTCTCCATAGCAAACACCGATGGATTGTCCACCTACACGTAAGACCATTGATCTTCAGATTGTTATTCTTTTGAGATGACTAGTAAAATGGAATTCCGTTTTGAAAAAAATGGGATCCTCTATCTTGATACATGCACAAGAAAACAAGGAATAGAGATCGAGTCCCCACCAAACGCGGAAACACTATGGCAATGACCAAATTGTATTAGATTGGTTATCATTCTAAAATCTTTTCGGGTGGATAAATGTTGGTCCGTTGTAGAGCTTTGCCGATATTTTTCTTTGGAATAACTATTGGAATGGTCCTTGATCAAATTTTCTAGATCGAAATCTAGGTAACTTTCAAGCGATAACCAAAGAAAAATGAGATGGGGAACCGAAGATAAGACCGAGGGAGAAGCCAACAATCAGCATGCACCACGTGGTTAAGAGAAATCAGCTTCTTGATTTTCTGTTTTTTTTTTTCCTTATCAAATCCAAATTCAAACATAAAAATGAAAAACTAGAGAATTGGTGAGCAGGGATCGAAAGGTCCTAGTAGAAGATGGGCAATTGCGCTTTGTATTGGAAGAAAATATTGTATTAATTAAATACATATTCTTAAAAAAATTGTATTGGAAGAAAATACTAATTATAATTTATAAATGTAAGTGAGTGATTGGGATATTCAACAATTGGAAAAGAACTAATATGTAGTTTTGGCATGGTAGGAAATAATCTTTGGGTATAAAAACGAAATGGGATTTCGGTTTATAAACTGGGGTTTTGGTAGTTTTTACTTTTCTTTTTGTCTCTTCATTCATGGGCTCCTGATCGGACAGGTCGAACTACCCTATAAACACAAATTTTTCTATGGCACGGCACGCCGACTTCTTCATAGGCTAACATTGGATCAAATATCAAGGGTGCCACTATTATTATGCCCAACATGCATAATTTCACCGATAAGATTAGGGTGATCATTTTTTCACCCCTGTAGGATTATGCGCCACTCCTTTTAATGTGATCTGATGTCAAAAAAAATTAAAGTCTGCCACAATTCACGTTGAAGGGGGGCGCATAATCGTACAGAGGGGGCGAAAAAATCATCTCCCTAAGATTATATAGGGGATTTGCTATGCAATTTCGTGAAAAGCCATTCCGTGGCTCACTTTTGTAGGAGAGAACTGCCACCAGAGATGAATGAAATGAATTATACGACAAAATCTGATAAAAAGTGAGCCTACTCTCCTGTAAAAGTGAGCCACGGAATGGTTTTCCGTGAAATTGCATATCAAATCCCTATACACGCGTGGAAATGATATGGCATAACCATGTTTTAATATTTCTACTAACCCATCTTGTCTTTCATCATTTACAGATATGTAAATACTACTGTTCCCAAAAAGCTCTCACAAGCCAATTAAAAAAGAAAAGACGAGCTAGGGTTATGCAATTATTAAAACATGGTGGTGCTGAAATCATTTCAACATGGTGGTGCTCACAACATTTCCCTATGTAAATGAATAAGGGGAAATCTGCAAAAACGTGTGTGGACCCCGATCCTGAGGACGGTGCCGAGGGACGCGAGATCCCTCCTGCAATCCTCTAAGATCTCCACAACGTGAAGGAGAGCTCTGCCAAGGAACTCTCGAAACTGATGCCACCCTCATAGCATAGCTCGAGTGGCGATGTAAAAAGAAAGAGATATGTCTTGATCCGGAGCCAGGGCTCGAAACCGAGACATACCTAAAATAAACTCAGAGTCGCCATCCATGGACAAGCCATGGAACCAAAACAAATGCTCTGTTTGCAATGGATAACCAGAGATACAAAAGGTCCGTGCCTGATGACGAATGGAGAAGGTCCGAAGAGCGCCCCCAATTCGCCCGAGTGCGAACACTTGGTCTCTTATGCCATTTATTATTAACCTCGAAGAGTTTTGGGCAAAAATCATGTGAAATGGGAACGATCCTCAGGAATCGTCTATCTAAGCATGCATTTCCTGAGAATAGAAATAATAAGCACACAAAAAATAAATGAAAGAGGTGTCACCTAAGCATAGCTAGGTTATGAGTGACATACCTAATGGGTGTCTAAATTTTGATGTGCAAACACATGCAAGCTATAGCTAAAAGGTATAGGATCAGTACTAGAAAATAAGAAAAACACATCAAAACACACAATAACAATACAACAAATCCTAAGACTCTAAATTATTAGCCCGAGTCCTCGGATGGTCTGGTATTCATCCAAAGAAGCCTACGTATCCCCGCCTCCACGAGAATCAAGGCAACGTAGTTCTTCGTACCTATTCTAAGCTAGGATGCCTAAGACACCTAGACCTCTATCCTAGACTCGATCTAAAAGACCGGACTAATTATTAAAGCTTCTTGAACGATTATTTAAATTCCAGTGAATTGTAGATTTTAGGACACCCTATATGTCCTAGCTAAATGCAGGTTAGCCCTAAGCTAATGCAGGTGGTTCCTACAACCTATGTGTAGCTAGGCTGTGTGTCCTAAGGAAAACCAAGGGATCGCTAACGTATCCAAGACCTAGTCATCAGTCGGCGATGTGAATCGCCAACTGACCGGACGGAGGCGCTCCTATAACTCTAGGACAGACCCCTAACTCTAAAACAAGCACACAGCAAACAAACAATCAAACAACCTATCAAAAGAAAAACCCTAACTCTAAAACTCTCTATCTAGGAGAAACTCCTAACTCTAGAGGAAGATCTTTTGAAAACAAGATTTTAAAGGTTTTTGAAGAAGGTTTAAAACATTTATTTACAAAAAAGTTTGGCTGGACTTGGGATGTAAATCCCAAGCTGCACTACGTACCTCGGAAGAGGATCAAGCCAACGTAGTTCGAAACGAACTCTCAAACTACGCTTCTAAAAGAAACACTCACACTTCAGATTTTTTAAGGTTTTTTATATTTTCAAATGTTTTTGATATTTTTAAAGTTTTCAAATGTTTTTGAGTTTTAAATTTCTAATTTTTTTTGGATTTTAAAGCTTTTCCAATGCTCTAAACCTTAAAACGCTTTCAATCTTAAAGGGAACACGCAAGTAACACCATAAACTAGGGCAAAGCCCTAAATCCAAAGGGGAAACCCCGAATACGCAACTAACGCCTCAAAGAGACGAACCACAATAAGAAACTGGCGTCTCAAAGAGACAAACCACAACAAGAAAGATAGCGACCCAAGAAGAGAGAAAACGATCCAAGATCCCAAGCAAGCAAAGCTCTAATAAGACTGAGTTAGCCTCTAGTCAAAGCGAAGTAATCAACAACTCTAAAGGAGAAACTCCGAACTAACTACACTAAAGAGGGGGAATAAATGAGTCAGAGACTCTCTAATAACACTATCGAGTCAAAGACTCACTCTAAAAGAGGAGGCCACTCTAACATGAGGCTAGGTAAGCCTCCTAAAGGGGAAACTCTCTACATGAGACAAGGCTTGTCTCCGAGACACAAATGACGTAAAAGGAATAAGAGACCCTGCGCATATTTGGCAAAGGTAAAACACCCAGCCGAGCCGGACAGCTACCTAGCCCTAGGGTGCAACAAATGTGCAACCAGATACCCATATAGGATAGGGGTATGAAGCCAAGCCGAGTAGGGTGTTCTCCCAAAACCAAACGACGCACAAAGAGGAGGTTTAGCAAGAGAAAGAGACTGGGCAAGTCTCCTAGACACAGAGGTAGGATAGAGAAAAATGCTAGCAAGACTAGGCAAGTATCCTATATATAAATGAGGGGTATGCTACTTGGATTGAGCACGCCCCCTAAGGGTGGGCTTGGGCTAGCGCCTTCATCGCCCTCGCAATGAGAGGGGATTCTACAAATGAGGCCAGCAGGCCTTCTAGACTAGGATTGTCTTAAGGAAAGATTGGGTGACTAGTGTAACTAGACCTATGGTACGGTTGCTATTCATAGCAAGCGTCCGTGATGAGGCTGGACTCCTAACTCTAGGACTCCCTAAAACCTAGGACACGGCACGACACCAGTATTCCTAAATTGGGCTCTAAAGGTTCCTAAAGGAATTTTGAATCTACAGGCTCTTAGGAAGCTCGAATTCTTTCGGGTTTGTAGAAACTTTTAGAATTTTCTTGGAGCTTTTAATTATCTTGAGGCCTTTAGTGTGTGTGGTGTCTTTTAAGTTGTTTGAATAGAAGTTTTTAGTTTCACTTGTGACTTTTAGTGGTCTTTTGGTTAATGGCTTTTAACAGATTTAAATCGGTAATTTTTAATAGGTGAATTTTGGATTTGTGTCTTTTAGGTTGGGCGTATTTTAGATTAGTGTCTTTTGATTTTTGTTTGCAAAATGATGTTAACACGACCATGTTTTGATAATTGCACAAATTTGATAAAACATTGACCATTAAAATGTCTAACGAAGACAGCCCACTAAAACTATCATAATTCTTTAACCGCTTGGCCAAATTTAATGTACAGATATGCGTTGTAAAGATCTTTTAAAAGGCTACAACTTTGTAGTTTACTATTTTCTGTGAATCTATGGTTTAGAGGTTCGAAATCGGGTCACAAAATGGGCAGCCAGCACTATGGCGGGAAGAATATTGGCACTACCACGTTTTGATAATTGTACAAACTCACCTTGTGGCTTCCTCTTTTTTATTTATTTATTATGCCATGATTGTCATCTTGTCTTGTTATACTGTACCTATGGATTTTTGTCTCATTATGCTATCTTTCTTAATTGTTAATTTTGTTTGAATGCTATATTATTATATATATTTTTTTTTTACATTTTTGTATGTGCTGTTATTTTATCTTGATTAGTTTTTTATATTACAATTGAGATTCGGATGAGATGGGTTGATGGTATGGGTAATATGATTATGGGAATAAGGTGGGCTTGTGTAAACTTTAGACAAAAGAGGTCTATAGATGCTCTTGGACATTACATGGGATACATGGCTTTATGGAGTGGCTGTGAATATCAAATAAAAAATGGGTTATTTCTATCAATATGGAATTGGCTATTATTATTGGGTTCTTGAGATTGAGTGGGGGCTGTTGTTATCAACTTGGAATTAGAGCTATTGTTATCAACATGGAATGGGGGCTGTAATTATCAATGTGGAGTGGGGGCTGGTTCTATCAACATGGAATAGGGGCTGTAATTATCAATGTGGAGTGGGGGCTGGTTCTATCAATATGGAATAGGGGCTGTAATTATCAATTTGGAGTGGGGGCTAGTTCTATCAATATGGAATGGGCTGTCTGTTTATGATCTTTTAGGTTAAAAAAAAATCATTATTTATTTTATTTTTGATGGCTTTGTCCAAAAGATTCGAAAAATCCCTAGAGCTAATAAATCCAAAAATCCTAATTAAATTGGGGAATCCTAATGGTTTTTCAATTTGGGTATTGATTAAACAATCTTTTAATCAATGATTAACACTAGAATATGCAAGTAAGGGACATAAATTGAATTGAAGCATATGAAAACTTATGACTAAAAAAAAAGCCTAATCATACAACGAAATTTATTAAATTTGTACTTACCTGAAATGGAGATCCCCGCCGCCGAAAGAATCCGAAAACCCCGCCGACGCTTGATCCGCTCCGCTTTCTCTTTCCTTCTTATTTGTTTTTCTCACTCTTTATTGTCCGATATGTTGCTTATCCAGGAATATGGAATAGAATAGAAAATCCAAAAGAGTTTGGTCGATCAAGAACCAAGAAAGTGGATAGAAGAAACGCCCAGCTGAATGAGAGGAGATTTGGAGGACGAGGTAACAGAACCCAAATAGGAATAAAAGGTTCAATTCTATTATTCTTTGAAAAGAAGGGTTATCAAAATCTTAGAGAGAGTGATCACAGGGTCAAAATTCAACAACGAGTAGAGTGAGAATCGATCTTGATCCATGAGCAGCCAAGTGATCCCTCTTTATATGCTTTGGGATGAAACATGAATTAAAAAATGAAAATTCGCCCACTTTGGAGATGAGAATCCAAGAAAACCAATTTCAGCAGTATGCTTTCTACCAAGGAATGAAGAATGGGGACTTAGCTTCTTTCTAAAAAAAATCAGAAATGCAAGAGCAAGAGGACTGCCTGTTGAAAATTTAGATAGATCAAGAGAGAGGATGTTGGTCTAAAAGGGGTTTTAGTTGAGAGGATGGGATGCGACCTTAATGACCGAGAGAGAGAGTTTTCTCTTCGAGGTATCTCAGATCTGTCCCCTAGGGAGATCGAGAAAATCAGAATAAATAAGAGCAAGGAGAGAAAAATCAAAAAGCATCTGGAATAGAAAAAATTACTCACCTCCACCGTCCAAGAATAAGAAAAGAGAAAAAACCAAAAAACTCTCTAATGTGATTCTCTTTCTCCCTATTAAATAATATTTTCCTTGTTTTTTAGAAAGACCCAATTTCCTTCTCATTACCCCCTCAAAAGTAGAATCTCAATAAAATAAGTAACCCTCTCACGCTTGGTTTCCTCCACTACCCAAGGTTTCCTCCACTACCCAAATTAACTATTGCCTTGCTTTAGAAAATTTCCTTTATTCTCAACTGTACTTACCTTTGGCCATTGTAAACAATTATATATTTAGACATTTTCCTTTTTAAAAAAATTGGTTGTGCTCAGCAAAATAATGATTGAGGTGAGGGATACTTGCAATGCAATGGAAACATGCCGACTTGCTTTTATGAATGAGGCCTTCCCTGTCCATTTATCTTTCATATGAAACAATGAGAAGCCAGAGTTTCACGTGTAACTTTTCCCACCAATATCTATACACATGGCTCTTCCAAAAATAAAAGAGAGAGAGGTTGATCTAATGGTTTGCACAATATATTAAAAAAAAAAAAAAAAAAAAAAAAAAAAAAATGCCTACCAACTCAAATTGGAGCCCACCTTGCTCAATAATTCCGACGAGTTAGAAGTTGGACCATAAATTAAATGGCTCGGATCATGCTATAATTTGGGTTGCATAAAAAAAATACAATATGCCCACCTCATTTAGTGATCTAAATCGTATATCATAGTGGGCCATAATGTAAATCGGTCGCACTCATTAAATCTATTCCATAGGATGATCCATGTTGTCCAATTTGACAAGCCGACAAGCCATAAGTTTAAATTTTAATTTTTCACAATAATGAGCCCCCACCGGATTGGTAAAAATACACGATGCCCACCATAGAAATTGATCTTATTCAAAGAGTCCATATAAATAAATAAACAAAACCATATTCTTCATAAAAAAAAAAAATGCAGGGCACACCCGTTTGATCTTATTTTAATAGGACATGCTCGATGCGGGCCCAGCAAATGGGTCTAAATTCTCTTTCGCTCGGATTCTTATGAATAATCTCTCTCAACCTCTCAATACTTAACGGAAAAATGCGAAACATGGCGGAAATGATTGGATGGGGTTTCGCTCAAGCATAGCGAACTTGGGTCCGGTCAAAATGGGGTGTCTACAGATGCCCCTCTTTGGCAGAGCGTGTGTAACACGCGAATGGCAAAGCTGAACAGACGACACATTTTGACTGACCAGAAAACAAAGCAAAGCAAATTTTTGGGTTTTCAGTTTTAAAATTATATTCACAAAACTCTACCAACAATAGGGAGATAGCCTCTCACAGACTCTTAACTCAGCAAGTAAGACATCTCAAAAGAGATAGTCTCTCCCTAATACTCATGACTCAACTATCTAAACTAATTAACAAAAGACGAACGAACGATTGCAAAATTACAAACACACTTTTTTTTTTTTTTTTCAGGCTAAGCCAAAGTAAACATAACAATTGCTCAAAGAGCACCAACCAAACAAACAAACAAATCATTCCAATCACTCAAAGAGTTTTCATTTTACCACCGAGTTTTTATCCTGGAATCGACAGCCAGAAAATACCTGACATAACAAAGTTAGAGGTCGAAGGAAGAAACAAAGTCTATAACATAGCAAAGCTAGGACGAAAGAGATACATCGAGTTTTTATCCTGGAGTCGATAGCCAGAAAACACCTGACATAACAAAGTTAGAGGTCGAAGGAAGAAACAATGGCTATAACTTAGCAAAGCTAGGAGCCAAGGAGATATATCGAGTTTTTATCCTGGAATCGAGAGCCAGATCATTCAAAACGGGTAAAGAATTGTTTGAGAAGACTCAAAGTTTCAATACCGGATTTCAAAACGGGTAAAGAATGTTTGAGAAGACTCAAACTTTCGATACCGGATTACAAGACGGGTAGAGAATATTTGAGAAGACTCAAATTTTCAATACCGGATTTCAAAACGGGTAAAGAATGTTTGAGAAGACTCAAACTTTCAATACCGGATTACAAGACGGGTAGAGAATATTTGAGAAGACTCAAATTTTCAATACCGGATTTCAAAACGGGTAAAGAATGTTTGAGAAGACTCAAACTTTCAATACCGGATTACAAGACGGGTAGAGAATATTTGAGAAGACTCAAATTTTCAATACCGGATTTCAAAACGGGTAAAGAATGTTTGAGAAGACTCAAACTTTCAATACCGGATTACAAGACGGGTAGAGAATATTTGAGAAGATTCAAATTTTCAATACCGGATTTCAAAACGGGTAAAGAATGTTTGAGAAGACTCAAGCTTTCAATACCGGATTACAAGACGGGTAGAGAATATTTGAGAAGACTCAAATTTTCAATACCGGATTTCAAACGGGTAAAGAATGTTTGAGAAGACTCAAACTTTCAATACCGGATTACAAGACGGGTAGAGAATATTTGAGAAGACTCAAATTTTCGATACCGGATTTCAAAACGGATAAAGAATGTTTGAGAAGACTCAAACTTTCAATACCGGATTACAAGACGGGTAGAGAATATTTGAGAAGACTCAAATTTTCAATACCGGATTTCAAACGGGTAAAGAATGTTTGAGAAGACTCAAACTTTCAATACCGGATTACAAGACGGGTAGAGAATATTTGAGAAGACTCAAATTTTCGATACCGGATTACAAGACGGGTAGAGAATATTTGAGAAGACTCAAATTTTCAATACCGGATTTCAAAACGGGTAAAGAATGTTTGAGAAGACTCAAACTTTCAATACCGGATTACAGGACGGGTAGAGAATATTTGAGAAGACTCAAATTTTCAAGACCGGAGAGGATGCTATCTCAAGCTTTTTATTCTAAAAAATGATGGTCAGGTCGCTCCTATCATAACCTCCCAGAGATCAGAGGGGAGGAAAGATAGCTAAAACATAGCATAGCTGGAATAGATCTGGAAATCATAACCTTTACCACAGGTATAACTCAAAGGTATTTGACGAAATCTCGCGGGCATTGGCCCCTTTAAACAAATAAACCAAAACTCAGCCTATATTTTGAAAAATGCAAAACTCAATTTTAAATTCCAACGAGGATTGGATTTTTCTGAAGAAACTGATCAAGGAGCCTAGCTCGAAAAGGGATGTTTGAGCTTCTCTTATCTTTATTTGACAAGAATAGCCATCTCAACTCTAAAGTTTTGTTCGACGTCTTTTATGACTTGGGAAACCAAGGCATAAAAGATGCCCCTAGTATGATTTTATTTCCATTACAAGATTCATAAGAGAGCCAAACGCAAGGGTTCAACTGAAAGGCTTTCATTTCAAAGAAATGCTTGAGGTTACAAAGCTTTTACAAATATAGGAAAATGGGTTCTGCTCAAAGCATTCTTCCTCCTGCACTTCGTGATAACATTCCGAATAAACTTGAAAAGTTGCCCCTTCTGAACTCTGCTCTGTTCGGCTCTGTTCGGCTCTGTCCGCAGGAGATGCAACTTCTTACTTTTAAAGCTTATCACCCCAGCCTCAAGAGAAGTAAAGGCTAAAGTTGACCTTAAAGACCTGACTTTGACCTGACAATGAAAGATTTTGACACACGATAAACGAGACTTTGACAAATGACAGACGAAAACTTTGACAAATGCACTACATAGACTCTAAAAGAGACTGAATCTGCTTCTTAATTTGATAAATGTTTAAGGTGGTAACAGTCTACCGCTCTTAGGATCTTTTGAATACCGCATCTAAAAGTGTTTCATTCCTCTTTTCGGTATTTCAGTCACGGTTATTACCTCCTTTGGATTACTTAGCTTTAACCACTTTAACTTGAAGAAGTATCGAAAGAAATTATGCTGGCGCTTACTCAGACTCTGATGTAATGCCCAAAATGGAAGCACAATCGGCTTTCAAAAGCCATCCTCTGTGAAATCACTGCCATACCGAATTGCCCCTTCTAGGGTTTCGATTCAGCGGACCGCACGCCTTAATTTTTGTCTGGACTGTCTGCCCTTGCAGCTTTTTCCATCCAGCAGGCTTAGCACCCTGATTTTTGCCTAAGCCGCCCTTTCGGGTTTTCAACTTAGCGGGTGAATGACCCTAACTTTTGCCTAGAACGCCCTTGCGGGTTTTCAGTCTAGCGGGTCCAAGACTCCATCATTTTTCTTTTCTCTTTTTTTTTACAAACCTGGGCCAATAACACCAGAAGGACTTTTAGGTAGGCTCGGGTTCAAACAGGATAACATTTGGTAAGTTGTGAGCAATTAGACCGAATCTGGATCCTCCAGACTGCCTACGTATCCCCAAAGAAAATGGGAATCAGGTCCCGCGTAGTTCGAGGTTAATATCTTTTATGACGAGAGTCATAAAAGATGCCCCTGGTTTAAGTTTGATAAAGAGATTTTGCTTTTGGCTCAAAGGAGTTTAGCAAAAAGGGGTTTTCATTTTTGAAATCTGGGCTATTGGCTTAACAGGCTCAAGTCGTCCAAAGATGGCCTTCCAGTGTTTTAGGCGTAATATTTCTTTAACTGATCCAGGTTTGTAGGTTCTGTTAATTTTTCTCCATTTTCATTGAGGAGTCTTACGGCTTTTCCTGGCAGGACTTCATCGACAATATAAGGACCAGACCAATTTGGACGAAACTTCCCTCTTGGATCAAATACCGGTGCCCTATAGGACTTCAAGACAAGATCCCCTGGCTTCAAATCTCGGACACGAACCTTCTTATTGAACGCCCTTTCAATCCGCCTTTGATACCCCTGGATATGGTACAGAGCTCGTAACCTCTTCTCATCTATCATCTGCAGTTCTTGATGTCTGGCCTTCGCCCATTCAGATTCTGGCAAGCTTGCCTCTATCATCACTCTTAGAGATGAGATTCTGAGTTCAACAGGCAAAACTGCTTCCATTCCATACACTAAAGAATATGGAGTGACACCTGTAGAAGATCTGATCGACGTCCTGTAAGCCCACAAAGCATAAGGAAGCTTGTTTGACCAGTCTTTATAAGTTTCTGTCATCTTGCTGATGATTACCTTGATGTTCTTATTTGCTGCTTCAACGGCTCCATTCGTCTGCGGCCTATAAGGAGACGACTTGTGATGCTTTATTTTAAACTCTTCACACAAGTGCGCTACTTTCTTCTTGAAGTGAGAACCATTATCTGAGATTAACTCATGAGGTACTCCATATCTGCAAATAATGTTGGCACGGATGAACTTTGCAACTGTATTCGAAGTAATAGAAGCATATGAAGCGGCTTCAATCCATTTCGTAAAGTAATCAATTGCGACCAGAATGTATTCATGCCCGCTCGAAGACTTCGGATGAACCTTCCCAATTATGTCAATTCCCCATACTGAAAACGGCCATGGAGAAGTCATAGAGTGCAACTCCGAAGGAGGTACATGAATAAGATTTGCATAGACTTGACACTTATGGCATTTCTTCACAAATGCGAAGCAGTCTGCTTCCATTGTGGGCCAATAGAATCCAAGTCTCAAAATCTTTCTTGACAACATTTTCCCATTCATATGAGGTCCACAAACTCCCTCATGGGTCTGCTCGATAAGCTCAACTGCTTTGTCTTCATCAACACACAAAAGCTGGATTCCGTCAAAGGATCTGCGATATAACTGATCACCACAAATAACAAAATTGGCAGCTAATTTCTGAAGGGTTCTTCGCTCTTTTCCAGAAGCCTCAGGTGGATGCCCTTCACCAGATATGAGATTCCCGATGTCTGTATACCAGGGCTTTCCATCTGGGCACCTGGCTGCTATTTCGATAACGTTCACATGTGCTGGTTCCCATTGCAGTCGCACTGTAAGTGGCTGGACCTCCATTGTTGCTGAAATGTCTAACATAGAAGCCAGTGTAGCCAAAGCATCAGCAAAATGATTCTTTGTTCTGTACAAGTGAGTGAACGTAATGCTCCTGAACTTCTGGACCAAAGATTCGAGATATGCATTATACGGGATCAATTTATCTTCCCGAGTCTTCCATTTTCCATTAGTCTGGCAAATGATCAAAATGGAATCTCCAAACACATCAATGTCTTGAATCTGCAAAGCTAAGGCTGCCTCCAGTCCGGCAATACAAGCTTCATACTCGGCCATGTTGTTGGTGCACTCAAACTGCAACTTGATAGATATAGGAATATACTCCTTCTGAGGTGATACGAGTACTGCTCCTATTCCCTGACCTTGGTTATTGACTGCACCATCAAAATACATTGTCCATCTGGTATTTGGAGTATCTTCTTCAACATCCATAATCTCTTCATCGGGAAATTCAACCTTTAGGAATGCATTCTCTTCCACAGGGGAATCAGCTAACTGTTCTGCAATGACCCGCCCTTTAACAGACTTCTGAGTGACATAAGTAATGTCGAACTCAGATAACAATAACAGCCACCTTGCGGTTCTTCCAGTAAGAGCAGGCTTCTCAAACAGATACTTCAACGGATCCATTCGTGAAAGCAGAAGTACTTTACTTGATAACAAGTAATGCCGGAGCCTCTGAGTTGCCCAAACTAATGCTAGACAGGTCTTCTCCAAGATTGTATATTTCACTTCGTATTCTAGCATCTTCTTGCTGATGTAGTATACTGGCCTTTCCTTCTTTGACCCTGAATCTTGCTGAGCAAGCATACAACCCATCGCCGTATCTGTGATGGACAAATACAACAATAATGGCTGACCCAGGATGACTGGGGATAAAACAGGAGGTAAGGATAAACACTGCTTAATCTTTTCAAAAGCCACCTGGCACTCTTCGGTCCATTTCTTCGATGAATTCTTCTTCAGAAGCTTGAAAATAGGCTCACAGGTCATGGTCAGGTGAGCTATAAACCGTCTCAGATACTGAACTTTCCCGAGAAAACCTCGGATCTGCTTTTCGGTCCTCGGCGGTTCCATCTCCTGAATCGCTTTGATTTTCTGAGGATCTACTTCGATTCCCCTTTCACTCACCATGAATCCAAGTAGCTTTCCTGAAGTAACCCCGAATACACACTTGCTGGGGTTTAGACGAAGCTGATACTTTCTGATTCTTTCAAAGAATTTTCTTAAAGCGACAGTATGCTCTGGTCGAGTCTTTCCCTTGACGATCATATCATCTACATAGACCTCGACTTCTTTGTGGATCATATCATGAAGAAGAGTAGTTGCAGCTCTCTGATAAGTAGCACCTGCATTCTTCAACCCAAAAGGCATTACTCTGTAACAGTAAGTTCCCCACTGAGTAGTAAACGCTGTCTTGATCATATCTTCTGGAGCCATCTTAATCTGATTATATCCTGAAAACCCATCCATAAAAGATAACAGAGCATGACCAGCGGTATTGTCCACCAGAAGATCAATGTTCGGAAGCGGAAAATCGTCCTTCGGGCTTGCTTTGTTGAGGTCCCTGAAGTCCACACACATCCTGACCTTTCCGTCCTTTTTGGGCACCGGCACTATATTCGCTAGCCATTCTGGATATTCAACAACTTGAATGAATTTTACTTCCAATAGCTTTTTAACTTCATCATGAACTTTTAACTCCCATTCTGTTTTAAGTTTTCGAAGTTTTTGCTTCTTTGGCTTTGCGCCAGGGATTAGAGGCAATCGATGCTGGACAATGTCTTCGCTCAATCCCGGCATGTCATCATAAGACCAAGCAAAAACCTCCTTGAACTCCTTAAGTAAAGTGATTAATTCCTCACGCTCTTCGGGAGATAAAGTTTTGCCAATTCGTATTTCCCGAATTAAGGTTTCGTCACCAATATTTACAGTTTCAATTTCCTCTTCGAGCGGTCTTGCTCGGCGACTCTCCTCTTGTTGAATCATATGTTTGATTTCAAGGGGAGTTTCGTCGGCATCCTCATCAGAGAAGGAATCTTGATTATCATTATTAATATTATCAGTTTTAAGAGCATATTCAGTACTTGAAATGGAAACAGGAGAAACAGAAACAGGAATGTATGTAAAAGAGTCTTTCATTTCATTCATAGAATTGGTTACATCAAGAATGGAATAGCCCACAGCAGGCATTGCATTGGACTTTAACGATGTATTCAAAGACTCAACAGACAACTCAACATTGAACTCAACCAACGCTGGCATATGTGCAGTTGAAGAAATAAACTCATCATCTAAAGTACTCTTGGACTCGACCTTATTAGAAAGAGACTTGTCACCGACTCCGGAACCAGATCCAACTTCTACGGTACCTGCATCAAAAGAATCGTTAGAATAAACAAACTCAATATCAGACTGGGAAGTAGACGTATACTTAGAGACTACTGACTCTTTTGAGGAAACGGGACTATACTGAAAGACTACTCGAGGTAAAACCTGGGAGGTCCAGTTGGTCAAGGGTCCCTCGGCTGGGGTGATTAACTCTGCGGGGTTCAGAATGAATGCATCTCTGCCTACAACTGCCACCTCTGACGCTTCGGTCTCACCGCCAACCACTGGATATTCAATCTGAAACATGACATTCAGACAGCTCGGCTCTAAAACATCGGCCCAATCAGTTTCCGATGCTTCCTCAGTAATCCGAACACTCATTGGCGCTTCTGATAACTCCAGGTTAAAGAATATTTCGAAACCCGGAAACCTCTGCCCTGTCACATCATCGGTCCATGGCTCAGCAAACCCGCAAAATGGAAAATCTGCCCCCTCTTTTCTGAAAATGCCGTTTCTGACCAGACTGATTGATCCCATAGGCAATTCTAGTCCCCGGCGGCGGCACTCGGCCCATTTCAGCATGTATCTTTTCATTTCCTTGACCTCCTGCTCGGTCGGCTCATATCCCAGGCCAAAGAGACCATTGAAAGTTCTGATCACAGGCCACTCAGTAGGGCCTTGATGATATTTGCCCAGCCCTGCGCCCGGAATATAACCTTGTTTACGGATCATCCTGACTACATTCGAGTTGGTGCTAGTCAAGAAGAAAACTTCCTCGCCCATGGCTTCTTTCATGGATATGACCGACACCTCCAGTGAAAAACCTGTCAAGCTGACATCGGCTTCCTTCCCAACTACTAGCTCTTGTGAAATCTGCCCAATCTCTAAGTCCGGGTCACCCTTTACAGTCACTACCCTGCCGTTATGAACAAACTTCAACTTTTGATGAAGGGTAGAAGGGATAACTCCGACCTTATGCAGCCAAGGTCGACCCAATAACAGCAAGAAAGAAGCCTTAATGTCCAATACTTGAAATTCGATGTCGAAGTCTTCTCCTCCAATCTGGATTTCAGTGGCCAGGGTTCCGATGACATCTCGCCGGGTGCCATCATACGCTAATATACCCTGCTCAGAAGGAATGAAATCCCCGGGCCCGAAGCCCAAAGTTGCTGCAGTACTTAGAGGACAAATATTCAGAGCGGACCCATTGTCGACTAGCACTTCGGGTACCCTTTTCTTGTTGCAGATCACAGTAATTTTGAGTGAACGGGCATGGTCACTCCCTTCAGGAGGTAAATCATCGTCCGTGAAAGATATTACCTTGGAAGTCCTAGTTACCGCGACTAGGCTTACTAACTCATCGGGAGTGATCTCAGTTGACACCTGAGCAGCATTCAACTCCTTGAGTACAACCTTCCTGTGCTTAGACGAAGACATAAGTAGGCCCCAAATGGAAACGTTTGCTTGGGTCTTCTTCAGCTGCTTCAACAGATTATCTTCTTCCTCATCTGCACTCGGCCTACTCTGCCCCTGATTCTCAGCTGCTCTTACTGCTTCTACAGGGTTTTCTGCTCTCAATTCCGCGGGCTTGAACACACGGCCACCCCTGGTAACATGACGAAGCTCGTCACACTGATCTTCTAACAGAAGCAAATCATCTGCATCCATTCTCAGAACATACGGAGTTTCAATTACCTCCTCTTCTTCAAAATCACCCATCCTTAGAACATAATGCGTTTCCTTTTCTGCCTCGACATCTTCACATCGAAGGACATATGGAGAGGACGCCTCTGCCAAGCTGGTGCTCCCCCTCCAGAGGGCATAAGACCTTTCTCTTTCCATCTCCTCGATCTCTTCAGGATCAAATCTTAGAATATAAGGTTCATCAGGAGTGATTGCACAAATGAGAATGGATGGATCAAGAACTGGCTCCTCGACAAAAATGGCATTCGTCGCAGGAGGAGGAATTGCACGATGATTGGGAAGGGGATTCCGAGTTACATTGGGCCTTTCCACCTCAAGCTTTCCGTTCTCTAACATAGTCTGGAGCGCATGCTTTAAGGCCAGACATCTTTCAGTGAGGTGACCCGAATTTCTGTGGTATTCACAATACTGGTCTGCTCTCCAATATGGGGGTAACGGGTTAGGTACTGGCCTAATTTCAGGTAGCCTGATTTTCTTATCCCTTATCAACTTTTTCAGAATCAGAGGTAAAGGGTATGGGAGCGGATCAAAGTGTCTCAGAGGTTTTTGTTCTACTGGGGCTGGGGCTGGTCTCGCCACCTCTGTTACAGTCCTGGCCTCCGGGCGAACATAGTTTACGTGGTCAACTTCTTTCTGTGCGACCACGGGTCTCTTTCCTTCCCTGATCTCTGATGGGAGCCTGGCCCTCAGACCCTTAGCTATTGCATCCTCAGTCCTCGTCCCAGTCTTAATTAGATGGTCAAAATCGGTGTAATGCTGAGGGGACAAAAAATGGAAATACTGCGGCGACAAACCCTTGATCACCAGCTTGATCTGATCTTCTTCTGATAGCCTCTCGCTTAGCTGGGCAGACTTTCGACGCCAACGACGGATGAAAAAAGTAAAGGTCTCCAGAGGACCTTGCTTTAACTGCTTGAGATCCCTTTTGGTAACCTCTATCCCCTCTTCCATAGAAAACTGCTCTACAAATTTGTTGGAGATGCTTTGTAAGGTCTTCACCTCTTCGGGCTTTCGACGTAGAAACCACTTCTTCGCCACCCCAGTAAGAGACATTGGAAAGACCCTGGCCATTTGCTCAGGAGATAGCCCACATGTGGGACATGATCCCGCGAGAGGGGTGGGGCGCGAGCCGCCGCGCGCTCTCCTTTGGTCTCTAGTACCCACGCGATTGGCATGTGCTTCTTAGTGTTGATTTAGATTCGTCTTTTATGTGAACTTGGGATCACTAAGGCAATCCGAATTCCACATAAAAGAGACTGACAGAGTCGCCACCTAGATGTGGGATCTAGGACCCGTAATTAACCAGAAATCTAGACTCGCTACCTGGTTACAAGAATGGAAGGTATGGGGATTTATCCACCACATGCACCATTCCTGCCCGATAATCGGTCTTCGATTCCAAAAGCTAACTCTTTTAAATTTATTTTAAATGGCTCATTCAACTCTATGTTAATATGTTATCTACGGGACATGCATCCTATGATTTAATTTCAATGTGAATCCTAAATGTGTATTTTGATTTCTTGATTTGTCTGGATTCAATCTAAGTGCAAGTTCTCCTAGAATTCTAATTTCATGGAAAACCTAAGTGATTTGATTAAGCATTTACAAGAAAATTAATATACAAAACACCACAATTTGTTGTGGTGCCGACTCGCGGGTGGTATGCCATCAGACATCCAAGCTGCCTACGTACCCAAGCCTCACTGGGATCAGAGTCGACGTAGTTCGGTGCACCTAAGCTAAGCTATATATGCCTAACTCAACTAGGACACCGACTTAGACGGATTTGACTGTTTCAACAGTTTTAAGAGGAATTATTTAATTCAAGTTGAGGATTTTATTATCTTAGGATTTCATCTAAGATGCTATATGATTCTTATCTGAATGCAAGTTGTCCCTTAGACTAATGCAGGTTTTGCCTACATCCTAGTTTACTAGGCTTGTCCTAGGGAAAGATCGGGTGACTAGTGTAACTAGACCTATGGTACGGTTGCTATTCATAGCAAGCGTCCGTGATGAGGCTGGACTCCTAACTCTAGGACTCCCTAAAACCTAGGACACGGCACGACACCAGTGTTCCTAAATTGGGCTCTAATGGTTCTTAGATTGGAAACCATAATCCAATGGTTCCGAAAGACACAAGATAAATCGATTTAAGTTCTCGAGGTTAATGAGTTTCAGATTTCGAAGATTTTCAGTTTCTAGACATTTAAGGATTACCAATGGTTCTAGGGTTCACCAATTTCGGCCTTGAATGGCATCCAAAGGAGGGAATCGTGTGCTCTTTCCTTGTGCAATTTAATACTTAGGTTATAGCATCTTATTGCCTGGCAGAATCTCAGGATTTCCGTGGACAATAACCTCGGAGCCAACAACATGCTATAACTTAAATATTCAAATTGTCAAAGATCAAGTTGCAATTGGGATACGATTATGGATGCACTGGCCATTTTTCCAGGAAAATCTAAAGATCCTAAAATTTCTGTTTCAATGGATTAAGGAGTGAACATGTGACAGAATTTTAAAGTTCTTTAGGAACTTTTATATGATTTTCAATTAATTTCGAATTTTCCATGGATTTTATCAATTTTAAGCATATGAGCGGTTTTACAAGTGAAATTGTTGCAAATAAATTCGAAATGATTTGAAATTTCTACAGCAGCAAGATGAAAATGTATGTAGCTTACAGGATGAGTTTTGCATATTTTTACATTAAATTCACATTTAATCTTGATTAAACCATTAAATGTCCAGATTGCACAATTAACACATAAACTAGTAGAAATATAACTCTAAATTCTATGAAATGTCTACAGAAATACTATATGAATCAAAATAGCATGCAGTGAGATTTTCATGAATTTTAGAAATTATTTACTACCAATTTCGGATTTTACAATTTCCAGACCAGATTATAAATTAACACTACATCCCATATTAAAACAGATTCAAATCACACGAAACTTTTACAGTAACAAGTAATATGGAAGATAAGACTACTGTAAAAATTTTATGAATTTTAATGATGATCTGATGTTAGTAAAAATTCTCCTAAAATCTGATAAGTTTCAAAGAAAATATTAAATAATATACCAAATAAACTCCAAAAATCTTTATAAATTCATGGTAAAATGAATCAGTAACATATTATTTTCCCACGAAATTTCATTAATTTTAGAATCTGTTTGGTATATAATTTAATTTTTCTTCGTCAAAAGATGTTTTTTGAAGAGTTTTCCATTTTTAAAACACAATTTGCGGAAAAAATCAGAAAAATTCGGAAAAATACAGAAATATTTTGAGAACAATGCACCTACCTGTGGTGAAGATCTCCGCCCAATCCAAAAAAATATAAAAAATCCTGCCGCCGCCGATCCGCTCCGCCGTCTTTCGCTTTCTCTGGAGTGTTTAGAGGGAGTGATTGAGGGAGTGAAGAGATAATGGAAGAAGAATATTAGGGAGAGGGATGGAAGAATATATTGAGGAAAGGGATTGGAGGGAGTGATTAGAAGAGATAATGGAAGAGAAAGAGATAATGGAAGATAAATTTATCTTTTCTTCTCTCTTATGGATGGGAAGGGAGATATATATAGGGAGAGAAAGAGAGAGAGAGAGATATGTTGGTGGAGAGCTCATCATGTTGTCCCTCTTAGTGGAGAATCCATCATTATTGTTCTTAGTGGAGGGCCCATCATGTTTCTTAGTGGAGAGTCCATCATTATTGCTCTTAGTGGAGGGCCCATCATGTTTCTTAGTGGAGAGTCCATCATTATTGCTCTTAGTGGAGGGCCCATCATGTTTCTTAGTGGAGAGTCCATCATTATTGCTCTTAGTGGAGGGCCCATCATGTTTCTTAGTGGAGAGTCCATCATTATTGCTCTTAGTGGAGGGCCCATCATGTTTCTTAGTGGAGAGCTACCATCATTGCTCTTCGTAAGAGGCCTCACAAGAGGCCCCACTGAGGCCCCACAACGCGGGCCCCACAATGTGGGCCCTCGGTTGATTCGATTTTAAACAAATGTTCAATGCGGGCCCACCAAACGAGTCCAAATTTAATCAAAATGCATCATGCGGCCCCACCAAATGGGTCCAACTTTCTCGATCCAAATTTAATCGAAGCACCCAATGCGGGCCCACCAAACGGGTCCCAATTCTCTCTGGTTTAGATTTTTCTGAATAATCCTTCTCAACATTTAGCGGGAAAATACGAAACACGACGGAAACGACCAAAAATATTTAGAAATGTAACAAACGGATGCGGGAAAGAAAGACATTGGAAAACCGACGGAAAACAAACCCTAATTTCTTTATCGATTAAGGTAGAGCAAAATGGGGTGTCTACAGATGCCCCTCTTTGGTAGAGATGACGTAGTCATCGAATACCAAAGTCAAAATGACAGAGCCATTTTGCGTAGCTTTAATCGACAAAAGACTCTACACAAACGGAACTTAGACGCAAACATTTACTACCTAATGCAAGGCCCTAAATGAAATCCTAGAATTAGAACATAATAAGAAATCCTGATGCGGTGCCGTTCACAAACGGGCAACGAGAGAATGAGATACCACTTTCGAATGGATTCCGAACAGAAAGAACAAAGATCGTTCTCAAGCGGGTTTTTTTTTTTTTTTTTTTTTTTTTTTTTTTTTTAAAAGAAAATGAGACATCTTTCACAAGCGGGCTCAAGGAGGATAAGAGACCATTCACAAATGGATTCAGAAAATGAGGTACCGTTCACAAACAGGCTCAAGGAGAAGACGAGACCATTCACAAATGGACTCGAAAATGAGGTACCGTTTACAAACGGGCTTAAAGAGAACACATGACCATTCACAAATGGACTCGAGAAACGAGGCACCGTTCACAAACGGGCTCAAGGAGAACATGAGACCATTCACAAATGGACTCAGAAAATGAGGTACCATTCACAAACGGGCTCAAGGAGAATAAAAGACCATTCACAAATGGGCTCAGAAAATGAGGTACCGTTCACCAACGGGCTCAAGGAGAAGACGAGACCATTCACAAATGGATTCGAGAAACGAGGCACCGTTCACAAACGGGCTCAAGGAAAACATGAGACCATTCACAAATAGACTCAGAAAATGAGGTACCGTTCACAAACGGGCTTAAGGAGAAGACGAGACCATTCACAAATGGACTCGAAAATGAGGTACCGTTTACAAACGGGCTTAAGGAGAAGACAAGACCATTCACAAATGGACTCGAGAAACGAGGCACCGTTCACAAACGGGCTCTAGGAGAACATGAGACCATTCACAAATAGACTCAGAAAATGAAGTATCGTTCACAAACGGGCTTAAGGAGAAGACGGGACCATTTACAAATGGACTCGAGAAATGAGGCACCGTTCACAAACGGGCTCAAAGAAACAAGATAGCTTTGATTGATGAACTCAACAACGAAGAATTTAGAGTTTTTTCATGAACTTGAATTTGACATAGGATTGGATTTGATGAATTTTTGATTTTTCAGAAATAAGGCACCGTCCACAAATGGGCTCAAGGAGGACATGAGACCGTAAATGGACTCAGAAAAATGAGACACCGTTCACAAACGGGTTCAAGGAGAAGACGAGACCATTTACAAATGGACTCGAGAAAAGAGGCACCGTTCACAAACAGGCTCAAAGAAACAAGATAGCTTTGATTGATGAATTCAACAACGAAGAATTTAGAGTTTTTTCATGAACTTGAATTTGACATAGGATTGGATTTGATGAATTTTTGATTTTTCAGAAATAAGGCACCGTCCACAAACGGGCTCAAGGAGGACATGAGACCGTAAATGGACTCAGAAAAATGAGACACCGTTCACAAACGGGTTCAAGGAGAAGACGAGACCATTTACAAATGGACTCGAGAAAAGAGGCACCGTTCACAAACAGGCTCAAAGAAACAAGATAGCTTTGATTGATGAATTCAATAACGAAGAATTTAGAGATTTTTCATGAACTTGAATTTGACATAGGATTGGATTTGATGAATTTTTGATTTTTTTGAACTTAATGAAATCGAGGATGTTATAGATCGTGCCTGACAAAGATATCGGAAACTAGGACTTTGACGAATGATGAAACGGCAAACCGAAGAACCATTACTAACAAGAATGGATTAGAAACACTTTTATGAAACTTCAATAAGATTTTTCTCAAAGAGACTGCTGGTCTTGTCTTTGGGGATTTGGATGACTGAAACCTTGAACAAGACACTTGAAATTGGTAATCTAGAACAACGGCTCTCTTGGATATAATCATGGAAAAGTGGGACTTGCCTCTTGATAGGTGTTTAGATAAACATTTCTTGACCAGGAAAGTATTTAACTAACTGGAAGGAAATTCTGAATTTTAACGGTTCATCTTTCTGAGAAATTGGCTCGACCATCATTGCATCTGAGGCTCTTCCAAGCTTAAGATGCCTTCCTGGGGTATGATCTTTTTACGGAAGCTGGGCTTTCTGATGTTTCTACTTCTGAATTCTTCTGGGTTGATCATCTTTGAAATATAGCTGTTTGACTAGATTCTCGAACTTTTTCAGGTACAATCGCAGGGAGCTGACGAGGCCGGGCCTCCTTCACCGAGACAGTTGCATCATTTTGGACACAAGGACGACGATTGACTCTTTTTAAATAGAAAACTTAGATAAAAGGCACTACTCAAAGGATTGAGGAGCTCTAAAGGAGTGAACATAGAATAACAACGATTGATTAACTACACTAACAGACACAGTAATGCTTCTGACAGTAATGCCTCAATGATTTAATTACAACTCCTAGGATTGCTTAGCTCCAATGCCCCCAGTTTTGAGGATGTCACTTGAATTTGTTTGAACTTCAATTGATCTTCAGTCCTGATACCGGCTGTAACCTTCTTATAAATTTGCTTGAACTTCAGTTGATCTTCAGTCTTGATACTGGCTGTAGCCTTCTTATAATGATTATCTTACCGTGACCAAGTCACCTCTTCAGGGTTTTTAACTTGGCGGACCGTGGTAGCCTTAACTTTTGCCTGAACCGTCTTTCTAGGTTTTCGATTCAGCAGGCTATCCCCTTAGCTTTTGCCTAAGCCGCCCTTTCGGGTTTTCAACTTAACAGGGGAATGATCTTAAATTTTGCCTAAACCGCCCTTTCAGGTTTTCAGTCTAGCAGATCTTCAAACTCCATTTTTTTTTATTCATCATCATTTTTTTTTTTTTTTGTTTCGGGACCTAGATCATTAGTTCTGAACACCGGAAGGACTTTATAGGTAGGATAGGGCTTTTCAAAGAATGGCTTAAGGTTCAACAAAGATTTCGACCGAACCTGTGAATAGGTTGCCTACATATCCCAAGGTAGGAATCAGGTTGTGTATAGTTCAGGGCGAATGCCCCTAGTTTGAAGATAAATTGTTCGAAAGTTTATTGATTTTTCTTTTTTTTTCTTCTTTCTGGAATAATTGACTTCTCTTCTTTAGGAACTTGTCTCCTTTTTTTTTTCTGAAAGGATTGAATTTCTTTTTTTTTTTTTTGGATTGATTGAATTGCTTTTCTTTTTTGAATTGACCGAACTCAGTTTAACCGAGCTGCCTACGTACCCCAGTGTAGGGATCAGGTCTCGCGTAGTTCGGGGCGAATGCCCCTAGTTTGATGGGTTTTCAAGAAAATTTCATTTAGGCTCGAAGGGTTTGCAAACCAGTATTCTTTTGACGTTGGGTTCTGATTTTGGAATTTATTCAGCCAAAGGAGGCCTTCCGATGTTCAGATTGGGAATCGATCTAGGTTACTAGAGTCCCTCTGGTACTGATTATTATTTTTATTTTTTCATTTTTTTTTCGGAGTTTGACGGCATTTCCAGGTAAGAGATAATGGATCTTCTTCTTTCAAGATTCTAATACGTGCTTTCGACTTTCATAGAGCGAAACTTGTTCTTTGACATCGTCCATTTATGGATTTGTAACTCTTGATATCTGATGACCACTTTTCAATACTTGCTCTTGAACTTCTTATCTTGAATTTGTTAGCTTCATGTTATGAATTTGAGAACCAAGGTCATTGATTGGAAATATGAAAGTTGTTTCCACTCCATGCCCTTTGCATAGCATATGATATTCACTTCATTCTTTCTTGAACCTTCTATCTGGGTCTTTCTCTTGGCATTAATGGTAACGCTTACCGGACCATCTTTTTATCCTCAAAATGGGTTTACCAATTCTTCACACTCTTCAGAGGGTAATGTATTTTCAATCGGCATTTACTGGATCAAGGTTTCAGTGCCAGTGTTTACCACTTTAATTTCATCTTTGAAAGGCTGAGATTGGCGCTCCTCCTCTTGTTCAAGTAATCGTTGTGACTCAAGTGGAGTTTCGTCAATTTTGTCCTCATTTGAGGAGGGAGTCTTATTTTAAGATCAGAAGCACACTTAAGAAATAGACACAAGTGAACTCTTGGAACTGAAATTTTATTTAAAGAAAAAGATACTACATCTCACAACCTATCCTGAACATGTTCATGATTCACAACTCTAAAAGAAAAGCAAAAGATAACTTGCCTGGACTAGGCATTAACCTTGAACTGTAGAACCGGACTCAACAATTGTACTGACCATGATGGCTGACTCGCATAGGGGAACGCCCCTAGTTCAAGGATTATGATAGTGAACTCTGAAGGACTTAGCAAAATATTCTTGAAAAAGGTTGCCCTTAGAGTAAGAAAAGACCAAGGGTACAAGCAAGATTGGATCATCTGGACCAGGCATGATCAGATCATGAGATTGCATAATCGAAAGATTGTGAGATTCTGCTCCTGCCAGTTAGGGGATGGCATGAAGGTACGATCGAATCGTATGACAGAAGAATGAAAGACGCACGATCAAGAGATTAGATGAGATAGTATAAGATTGCTTTCAACGGATAGATCATGAATGACTAATCCTATGAGATCTTTGGAAATGATGGGATTTATATCCTAACCCCAAAGGAAAAGTTTTTAGTCTTCGCACATTTTAACAGTGTTACCTGAAGGCATCAACCCTAATCCTAATCTAGCGGAGTGGAGAGAGGATCTCGACTCATGACTTTGTTTGTGTACCTAGGACCGATCGTAGCCATTGGAAGATGGACTACGGCCTAATCTAGACACAAATGGGTAAGATATTCTAAACTAGGCTCACACATGTGGTGCACATGTGTTCGTATACTGCATGCATGTGTGGGTTAATCTAGGGGTAAGGCCAAGAGTCCCCTTAGCGCGAATCCATGTTCGATATACTGTACCAGTGTCCGGCGTATCAGTACGTGAACAAGAGATCCGTTTACGCACCATAAAGGTACTAGGCTAAGGGTGGAATGCTTCTCTAGCACAGAGGCACCAGGTGATGAAATCCCAGTCAACCATGCTAGATAACACTCCGGGTTCCTAAAATAGGACGTGTGTGCATGTGAAATGCAAGGGTTTAGATGCAAGTGATGTAAGTGTGTGCAATAAGTTCGCGCAATCTATGATGCCTTCAGGTTTTGTTAAATTAAGTTCGAGTAAAATGTGATGAGAAAATAAAACGAGACAAACTAATCTAACAAGTATAGAGTTTTTATGAGCCAGTTAAATTAAATTCAAATGAATTATCTTTTGAAATTTTAATGAAGTTAGGTGGTCCCCAGCAGAGTCGCCAGACTGTGGGACATGATCCCGCGAGAGGGGTGGGGCGCGAGCCGCCGCGCGCTCTCCTTTGGTCTCTAGTACCCACGCGATTGGCATGTGCTTCTTAGTGTTGATTTAGATTCGTCTTTTATGTGAACTTGGGATCACTAAGGCAATCCGAATTCCACATAAAAGAGACTGACAGAGTCGCCACCTAGATGTGGGATCTAGGACCCGTAATTAACCAGAAATCTAGACTCGCTACCTGGTTACAAGAATGGAAGGTATGGGGATTTATCCACCACATGCACCATTCCTGCCCGATAATCGGTCTTCGATTCCAAAAGCTAACTCTTTTAAATTTATTTTAAATGGCTCATTCAACTCTATGTTAATATGTTATCTACGGGACATGCATCCTATGATTTAATTTCAATGTGAATCCTAAATGTGTATTTTGATTTCTTGATTTGTCTGGATTCAATCTAAGTGCAAGTTCTCCTAGAATTCTAATTTCATGGAAAACCTAAGTGATTTGATTAAGCATTTACAAGAAAATTAATATACAAAACACCACAATTTGTTGTGGTGCCGACTCGCGGGTGGTATGCCATCAGACATCCAAGCTGCCTACGTACCCAAGCCTCACTGGGATCAGAGTCGACGTAGTTCGGTGCACCTAAGCTAAGCTATATATGCCTAACTCAACTAGGACACCGACTTAGACGGATTTGACTGTTTCAACAGTTTTAAGAGGAATTATTTAATTCAAGTTGAGGATTTTATTATCTTAGGATTTCATCTAAGATGCTATATGATTCTTATCTGAATGCAAGTTGTCCCTTAGACTAATGCAGGTTTTGCCTACATCCTAGTTTACTAGGCTTGTCCTAGGGAAAGATCGGGTGACTAGTGTAACTAGACCTATGGTACGGTTGCTATTCATAGCAAGCGTCCGTGATGAGGCTGGACTCCTAACTCTAGGACTCCCTAAAACCTAGGACACGGCACGACACCAGTGTTCCTAAATTGGGCTCTAATGGTTCTTAGATTGGAAACCATAATCCAATGGTTCCGAAAGACACAAGATAAATCGATTTAAGTTCTCGAGGTTAATGAGTTTCAGATTTCGAAGATTTTCAGTTTCTAGACATTTAAGGATTACCAATGGTTCTAGGGTTCACCAATTTCGGCCTTGAATGGCATCCAAAGGAGGGAATCGTGTGCTCTTTCCTTGTGCAATTTAATACTTAGGTTATAGCATCTTATTGCCTGGCAGAATCTCAGGATTTCCGTGGACAATAACCTCGGAGCCAACAACATGTTATAACTTAAATATTCAAATTGTCAAAGATCAAGTTGCAATTGGGATACGATTATGGATGCACTGGCCATTTTTCCAGGAAAATCTAAAGATCCTAAAATTTCTGTTTCAATGGATTAAGGAGTGAACATGTGACAGAATTTTAAAGTTCTTTAGGAACTTTTATATGATTTTCAATTAATTTCGAATTTTCCATGGATTTTATCAATTTTAAGCATATGAGCGGTTTTACAAGTGAAATTGTTGCAAATAAATTCGAAATGATTTGAAATTTCTACAGCAGCAAGATGAAAATGTATGTAGCTTACAGGATGAGTTTTGCATATTTTTACATTAAATTCACATTTAATCTTGATTAAACCATTAAATGTCCAGATTGCACAATTAACACATAAACTAGTAGAAATATAACTCTAAATTCTATGAAATGTCTACAGAAATACTATATGAATCAAAATAGCATGCAGTGAGATTTTCATGAATTTTAGAAATTATTTACTACCAATTTCGGATTTTACAATTTCCAGACCAGATTATAAATTAACACTACATCCCATATTAAAACAGATTCAAATCACACGAAACTTTTACAGTAACAAGTAATATGGAAGATAAGACTACTGTAAAACTTTTATGAATTTTAATGATGATCTGATGTTAGTAAAAATTCTCCTAAAATCTGATAAGTTTCAAAGAAAATATTAAATAATATACCAAATAAACTCCAAAAATCTTTATAAATTCATGGTAAAATGAATCAGTAACATATTATTTTCCCACGAAATTTCATTAATTTTAGAATCTGTTTGGTATATAATTTAATTTTTCTTCGTCAAAAGATGTTTTTTGAAGAGTTTTCCATTTTTAAAACACAATTTGCGGAAAAAATCAGAAAAATTCGGAAAAATACAGAAATATTTTGAGAACAATGCACCTACCTGTGGTGAAGATCTCCGCCCAATCCAAAAAAATATAAAAAATCCTGCCGCCGCCGATCCGCTCCGCCGTCTTTCGCTTTCTCTGGAGTGTTTAGAGGGAGTGATTGAGGGAGTGAAGAGATAATGGAAGAAGAATATTAGGGAGAGGGATGGAAGAATATATTGAGGAAAGGGATTGGAGGGAGTGATTAGAAGAGATAATGGAAGAGAAAGAGATAATGGAAGATAAATTTATCTTTTCTTCTCTCTTATGGATGGGAAGGGAGATATATATAGGGAGAGAAAGAGAGAGAGAGAGATATGTTGGTGGAGAGCTCATCATGTTGTCCCTCTTAGTGGAGAATCCATCATTATTGTTCTTAGTGGAGGGCCCATCATGTTTCTTAGTGGAGAGTCCATCATTATTGCTCTTAGTGGAGGGCCCATCATGTTTCTTAGTGGAGAGTCCATCATTATTGCTCTTAGTGGAGGGCCCATCATGTTTCTTAGTGGAGAGTCCATCATTATTGCTCTTAGTGGAGGGCCCATCATGTTTCTTAGTGGAGAGTCCATCATTATTGCTCTTAGTGGAGGGCCCATCATGTTTCTTAGTGGAGAGCTACCATCATTGCTCTTCGTAAGAGGCCTCACAAGAGGCCCCACTGAGGCCCCACAACGCGGGCCCCACAATGTGGGCCCTCGGTTGATTCGATTTTAAACAAATGTTCAATGCGGGCCCACCAAACGAGTCCAAATTTAATCAAAATGCATCATGCGGCCCCACCAAATGGGTCCAACTTTCTCGATCCAAATTTAATCGAAGCACCCAATGCGGGCCCACCAAACGGGTCCCAATTCTCTCTGGTTTAGATTTTTCTGAATAATCCTTCTCAACATTTAGCGGGAAAATACGAAACACGACGGAAACGACCAAAAATATTTAGAAATGTAACAAACGGATGCGGGAAAGAAAGACATTGGAAAACCGACGGAAAACAAACCCTAATTTCTTTATCGATTAAGGTAGAGCAAAATGGGGTGTCTACACCACACTGCTGCGACATCTCAATAAACCACCTCATATGATTCCGGGGACATCCAGTCCCATCATATTTGTCGTAATCGGGGGTTTTGAATTTAGGGGGCAAGGTGACTCCCGGAGACATTATCAGCTCAGATATATCGAACTGCTTTGGGCCTTGATGCTTCAAGCCTTCCATTTCTTTTGTCAGCTTCTCCAATTGATCAGCTACCTGTTTTTCTTTATTATATCGGGCCACATCTGGAATGCAATATTCTTCAGCATACTGCCCTTCCTCTAGGTCGACGTCTACTGGTGAAATGAAAGGGTGGTTCAAATTTGCAGGGCTCGGATTTGCCGGTATAGCGGGAGGGGGTTGAACCGTAGGTGCTCTAGAAGTAGAGACCTTTTCATTAGACTGGGCTTTCATTTGGGCCATCTCCTCTTTCATAAAGGCCATATCCCGGGTAAGATTCACCATCATCTCTTGAATTTTAGTTAGCGCATCATTGGGTTCAGCCATTTGGACAGACTCTAGGGATTCAGATGATTCAGATAAAGAGGATGCAGATTGTTCAGGTAAGGTTAACGGTTCAAATTGACGAATGAGTCTAGACGTGGTTGACTGTCTAGACCATGCAGGTTGACTGACACCTGAGGGAGCGATGTTTGCTCGATTTTAGAATCCTGTATTGGAAATTAACATACTAAATTAAAACGATAAGCATTGAGATAAAGTATTCTGTACCAAATAAGATAAGAGAAAGACATAAATGCTATTCCATTGATCAATAGTCAAAATGTAGTTACAATCAAAACATTAGTCTTTGTTAACAATTGGATGAAAGTAACCATTTACAATGAAATTTGAAGAAATTAAAATGACAATTTCGTGAAAAGGAATCTTCAAAGCTCTTCGATCCGAGCTCTCTTGTTTGCAGGCTCCTCCAGTATTTCTCCCTTCCGAAGTTTAGATGCGAAAGCAGATCTCCTCTCCGCGATTTTGTCTCTCCAAGCAGCTACTATGGATGCAATGAGATCAGGAGTAAGGTTTTCACAGCTAGGTGGTGTGATAACCTTAGGAGTACAAGAGTGTGCGGTAATCTGACAAGGGAAGCACAAAGGTGCATAGAAAGATGATTTCTCTAAACCCATAAGATAAACAAATGAGTATGGGTAGGTGCTGGTGATAATTTGTGGACATGATTGACTCACCCAATGAAATTGGTTTTCCCTTACATTCTGCAGCCAATGGCGCCATTCATTAAGCTGAGATTGCTTAACCTTTGTCTTCCAAGAATGAAAACTCTTAAGAGTGTACTCAATGCTGTTTTGTGGCTGAAGGATAGTGAGTTTCTCACATAGCCACACATATAACAGCTTAGCACATCCGAAAAAATTATCCTGCACCTTTTTACTAGCAATGAGGTCTAAGCCATAAAAGGTTTCGGCTAGCATTGTAGGGACAGGATTTCTCCCCTCATTTATCTGATCTACTATCGCCAACAAAGTGAAAGGGGCGGCACTAGAGTCTCTGCGAAGGACATGGCGTGCAAAGACAACAAAGACTAACGCATTACGTCGACACTCCTGAAAACGGGAGTCAGTAGGATCGACGTTTTTGGAAAACAACTCAATGAGGGTCTGAAATTGCACATTTCTCTCTGTTAAGCAATGCAGAGTTTTCACAACCTTATTTTCGAATAATCTGCGAAAGAGATCATGAGGAGAGTCTATGCTCGAAGGTCGGATCCAAAGTCCCTCAGGAGGAAGCTCTAGCAAGGCACACCAATCTTCAAATACAGGACAAAGTTCAAAAGATCCAAATCGAAAGACATGGAAGACAGGGTCCCAAAATCTAGCAGCTGCTTGAAGAAACTTCCAATTTATACCACGACTATTCAGATGGGTAAAAGAACTGATGAAACGCTCGGCCACACTCCTTTCTTCACATCTCAACGGAAAAGATTTAACAGTCTCAGCTATCCACTTGTCTAACAAATTATTCGCCATGATCCGACCTAAAATTCAGATAGGACAAAGATCAGGAGAGAATGGGGATAACTTTGCATAGACAAATAACCAAGGTAATCTGAAAATCAATTTCATTAAAAAGATGAACTCTGTGATAATGAATTTTTCATCAAAGATGAGAGGTAGCCAATAGATCAGAAAAATAAACCACGGCCATAAGATGACAGAAGTAGGTCATAAACCGGATCTAAATCTGGTGATGAATACCATTAACTGTACGATCAAGAGGATCAATCATGCTAGACCATGGTCATAAGGACAGCGAACGAGCTATCGGCCAGATCTCAAGACAAAACAGGTAAGGATCTAATCCTACTGAACAATGTATATATGGGAATCAAGACAAAGTAGACTGACTCCAAAGGATAGCAATCATGCTCAACATGTGTTGCGAAAAATTCGGCAGCACAACGGCTATACAAGGAAGTCAAGGTAAGGCAAACTCATGGTTTTCCTAATTCAAAGAGATAGCGATCATGCTCAAAATATTCTGGATAAAATCCGGCAGCATAACGGCTAGACAAAGGATTCCCACAACTCAACTAAAGGTATATGAACAACGGTGGTAGGATAAATTCGGAATATGGTTACCAGAGAAAGGTGACCAAATGAAGGACCGACCAAAGGTGAGAGCATATATGACAACGGGTCAAATCCTATAATCAACAGATCAAAGGACAAAACCAGGTCAAGGATATGGCAAGCAAAAGCCATTGACTAGATCTAAATCCGAATAACGAATGGATATAACCAATTGAAATGAATAAGGAACTCTAACTTAAGAGGAGAACCCTAATATACATAATCAGTATATATAGGCATATATACATACACACAAATCCTAACCAGGGGCACCAGCCCTAATTCTAATCTAGCGGAGTCAAGGAAGTCTCGACTCAAGACAGACTGATGAGTGAACTAGGACCGTGTTGTAGCCATGTAAAATGAGCTACCCTAGTCTACAAATGGGACAAAGCTCCTAACTCTAGGCTCCACATGTGTGAGCAACACATGTTCGACCTTATATGAATGTAATATACTTATATAAACACGGGTACTTCCTAGTTAGGTTTCACTAAGTCAGTAAGTATATACATAATATATCAAACAAAATAGGGCTCCGGACTCAATCTAATGGGTACTATGCGTATGAAACATACTTAATATGTATAACAAAAGTACGCCCAATGTTATACATAGTATGCTTCATTGCTCATCGGCTGCTGTAAACACAAGTACGCCCAGTGTTTACGGCTGCAGCACCGGCGCATAGCTTGGAAATAGATTCAACAGTACCATCAGGGTGTAATGACATCCCAGTCGGGCACGCATTCAATCTATCCCGTGGAGCCAATAATAATGAAAAACAATGAAATAAGTAAAGAATAAACAATATGATAACATATGATGTGCAGTGTGTGAATCCCTTGTTTTAATTACGCACCTATCTGGTGCCCCTGGATTCTAACGATAGAATTCCCATTTAAAATGATTTTAGCTCAAATTTCTCCGAAGTTAGTAAAAATGGCATTTTTATAGAGTTAGGCAATGTTTCAAGAACTCCCCAGCAGAGTCGCCAATCTGTGGACCCCGATCCTGAGGACGGTGCCGAGGGACGCGAGATCCCTCCTGCAATCCTCTAAGATCTCCACAACGTGAAGGAGAGCTCTGCCAAGGAACTCTCGAAACTGATGCCACCCTCATAGCATAGCTCGAGTGGCGATGTAAAAAGAAAGAGATATGTCTTGATCCGGAGCCAGGGCTCGAAACCGAGACATACCTAAAATAAACTCAGAGTCGCCATCCATGGACAAGCCATGGAACCAAAACAAATGCTCTGTTTGCAATGGATAACCAGAGATACAAAAGGTCCGTGCCTGATGACGAATGGAGAAGGTCCGAAGAGCGCCCCCAATTCGCCCGAGTGCGAACACTTGGTCTCTTATGCCATTTATTATTAACCTCGAAGAGTTTTGGGCAAAAATCATGTGAAATGGGAACGATCCTCAGGAATCGTCTATCTAAGCATGCATTTCCTGAGAATAGAAATAATAAGCACACAAAAAATAAATGAAAGAGGTGTCACCTAAGCATAGCTAGGTTATGAGTGACATACCTAATGGGTGTCTAAATTTTGATGTGCAAACACATGCAAGCTATAGCTAAAAGGTATAGGATCAGTACTAGAAAATAAGAAAAACACATCAAAACACACAATAACAATACAACAAATCCTAAGACTCTAAATTATTAGCCCGAGTCCTCGGATGGTCTGGTATTCATCCAAAGAAGCCTACGTATCCCCGCCTCCACGAGAATCAAGGCAACGTAGTTCTTCGTACCTATTCTAAGCTAGGATGCCTAAGACACCTAGACCTCTATCCTAGACTCGATCTAAAAGACCGGACTAATTATTAAAGCTTCTTGAACGATTATTTAAATTCCAGTGAATTGTAGATTTTAGGACACCCTATATGTCCTAGCTAAATGCAGGTTAGCCCTAAGCTAATGCAGGTGGTTCCTACAACCTATGTGTAGCTAGGCTGTGTGTCCTAAGGAAAACCAAGGGATCGCTAACGTATCCAAGACCTAGTCATCAGTCGGCGATGTGAATCGCCAACTGACCGGACGGAGGCGCTCCTATAACTCTAGGACAGACCCCTAACTCTAAAACAAGCACACAGCAAACAAACAATCAAACAACCTATCAAAAGAAAAACCCTAACTCTAAAACTCTCTATCTAGGAGAAACTCCTAACTCTAGAGGAAGATCTTTTGAAAACAAGATTTTAAAGGTTTTTGAAGAAGGTTTAAAACATTTATTTACAAAAAAGTTTGGCTGGACTTGGGATGTAAATCCCAAGCTGCACTACGTACCTCGGAAGAGGATCAAGCCAACGTAGTTCGAAACGAACTCTCAAACTACGCTTCTAAAAGAAACACTCACACTTCAGATTTTTTAAGGTTTTTTATATTTTCAAATGTTTTTGATATTTTTAAAGTTTTCAAATGTTTTTGAGTTTTAAATTTCTAATTTTTTTTGGATTTTAAAGCTTTTCCAATGCTCTAAACCTTAAAACGCTTTCAATCTTAAAGGGAACACGCAAGTAACACCATAAACTAGGGCAAAGCCCTAAATCCAAAGGGGAAACCCCGAATACGCAACTAACGCCTCAAAGAGACGAACCACAATAAGAAACTGGCGTCTCAAAGAGACAAACCACAACAAGAAAGATAGCGACCCAAGAAGAGAGAAAACGATCCAAGATCCCAAGCAAGCAAAGCTCTAATAAGACTGAGTTAGCCTCTAGTCAAAGCGAAGTAATCAACAACTCTAAAGGAGAAACTCCGAACTAACTACACTAAAGAGGGGGAATAAATGAGTCAGAGACTCTCTAATAACACTATCGAGTCAAAGACTCACTCTAAAAGAGGAGGCCACTCTAACATGAGGCTAGGTAAGCCTCCTAAAGGGGAAACTCTCTACATGAGACAAGGCTTGTCTCCGAGACACAAATGACGTAAAAGGAATAAGAGACCCTGCGCATATTTGGCAAAGGTAAAACACCCAGCCGAGCCGGACAGCTACCTAGCCCTAGGGTGCAACAAATGTGCAACCAGATACCCATATAGGATAGGGGTATGAAGCCAAGCCGAGTAGGGTGTTCTCCCAAAACCAAACGACGCACAAAGAGGAGGTTTAGCAAGAGAAAGAGACTGGGCAAGTCTCCTAGACACAGAGGTAGGATAGAGAAAAATGCTAGCAAGACTAGGCAAGTATCCTATATATAAATGAGGGGTATGCTACTTGGATTGAGCACGCCCCCTAAGGGTGGGCTTGGGCTAGCGCCTTCATCGCCCTCGCAATGAGAGGGGATTCTACAAATGAGGCCAGCAGGCCTTCTAGACTAGGATTGTCTTAAGGAAAGATTGGGTGACTAGTGTAACTAGACCTATGGTACGGTTGCTATTCATAGCAAGCGTCCGTGATGAGGCTGGACTCCTAACTCTAGGACTCCCTAAAACCTAGGACACGGCACGACACCAGTATTCCTAAATTGGGCTCTAAAGGTTCCTAAAGGAATTTTGAATCTACAGGCTCTTAGGAAGCTCGAATTCTTTCGGGTTTGTAGAAACTTTTAGAATTTTCTTGGAGCTTTTAATTATCTTGAGGCCTTTAGTGTGTGTGGTGTCTTTTAAGTTGTTTGAATAGAAGTTTTTAGTTTCACTTGTGACTTTTAGTGGTCTTTTGGTTAATGGCTTTTAACAGATTTAAATCGGTAATTTTTAATAGGTGAATTTTGGATTTGTGTCTTTTAGGTTGGGCGTATTTTAGATTAGTGTCTTTTGATTTTTGTTTGCAAAATGATGTTAACACGACCATGTTTTGATAATTGCACAAATTTGATAAAACATTGACCATTAAAATGTCTAACGAAGACAGCCCACTAAAACTATCATAATTCTTTAACCGCTTGGCCAAATTTAATGTACAGATATGCGTTGTAAAGATCTTTTAAAAGGCTACAACTTTGTAGTTTACTATTTTCTGTGAATCTATGGTTTAGAGGTTCGAAATCGGGTCACAAAATGGGCAGCCAGCACTATGGCGGGAAGAATATTGGCACTACCACGTTTTGATAATTGTACAAACTCACCTTGTGGCTTCCTCTTTTTTATTTATTTATTATGCCATGATTGTCATCTTGTCTTGTTATACTGTACCTATGGATTTTTGTCTCATTATGCTATCTTTCTTAATTGTTAATTTTGTTTGAATGCTATATTATTATATATTTTTTTTTTTTACATTTTTGTATGTGCTGTTATTTTATCTTGATTAGTTTTTTATATTACAATTGAGATTCGGATGAGATGGGTTGATGGTATGGGTAATATGATTATGGGAATAAGGTGGGCTTGTGTAAACTTTAGACAAAAGAGGTCTATAGATGCTCTTGGACATTACATGGGATACATGGCTTTATGGAGTGGCTGTGAATATCAAATAAAAAATGGGTTATTTCTATCAATATGGAATTGGCTATTATTATTGGGTTCTTGAGATTGAGTGGGGGCTGTTGTTATCAACTTGGAATTAGAGCTATTGTTATCAACATGGAATGGGGGCTGTAATTATCAATGTGGAGTGGGGGCTGGTTCTATCAACATGGAATAGGGGCTGTAATTATCAATGTGGAGTGGGGGCTGGTTCTATCAATATGGAATAGGGGCTGTAATTATCAATTTGGAGTGGGGGCTAGTTCTATCAATATGGAATGGGCTGTCTGTTTATGATCTTTTAGGTTAAAAAAAAATCATTATTTATTTTATTTTTGATGGCTTTGTCCAAAAGATTCGAAAAATCCCTAGAGCTAATAAATCCAAAAATCCTAATTAAATTGGGGAATCCTAATGGTTTTTCAATTTGGGTATTGATTAAACAATCTTTTAATCAATGATTAACACTAGAATATGCAAGTAAGGGACATAAATTGAATTGAAGCATATGAAAACTTATGACTAAAAAAAAAGCCTAATCATACAACGAAATTTATTAAATTTGTACTTACCTGAAATGGAGATCCCCGCCGCCGAAAGAATCCGAAAACCCCGCCGACGCTTGATCCGCTCCGCTTTCTCTTTCCTTCTTATTTGTTTTTCTCACTCTTTATTGTCCGATATGTTGCTTATCCAGGAATATGGAATAGAATAGAAAATCCAAAAGAGTTTGGTCGATCAAGAACCAAGAAAGTGGATAGAAGAAACGCCCAGCTGAATGAGAGGAGATTTGGAGGACGAGGTAACAGAACCCAAATAGGAATAAAAGGTTCAATTCTATTATTCTTTGAAAAGAAGGGTTATCAAAATCTTAGAGAGAGTGATCACAGGGTCAAAATTCAACAACGAGTAGAGTGAGAATCGATCTTGATCCATGAGCAGCCAAGTGATCCCTCTTTATATGCTTTGGGATGAAACATGAATTAAAAAATGAAAATTCGCCCACTTTGGAGATGAGAATCCAAGAAAACCAATTTCAGCAGTATGCTTTCTACCAAGGAATGAAGAATGGGGACTTAGCTTCTTTCTAAAAAAAATCAGAAATGCAAGAGCAAGAGGACTGCCTGTTGAAAATTTAGATAGATCAAGAGAGAGGATGTTGGTCTAAAAGGGGTTTTAGTTGAGAGGATGGGATGCGACCTTAATGACCGAGAGAGAGAGTTTTCTCTTCGAGGTATCTCAGATCTGTCCCCTAGGGAGATCGAGAAAATCAGAATAAATAAGAGCAAGGAGAGAAAAATCAAAAAGCATCTGGAATAGAAAAAATTACTCACCTCCACCGTCCAAGAATAAGAAAAGAGAAAAAACCAAAAAACTCTCTAATGTGATTCTCTTTCTCCCTATTAAATAATATTTTCCTTGTTTTTTAGAAAGACCCAATTTCCTTCTCATTACCCCCTCAAAAGTAGAATCTCAATAAAATAAGTAACCCTCTCACGCTTGGTTTCCTCCACTACCCAAGGTTTCCTCCACTACCCAAATTAACTATTGCCTTGCTTTAGAAAATTTCCTTTATTCTCAACTGTACTTACCTTTGGCCATTGTAAACAATTATATATTTAGACATTTTCCTTTTTAAAAAAATTGGTTGTGCTCAGCAAAATAATGATTGAGGTGAGGGATACTTGCAATGCAATGGAAACATGCCGACTTGCTTTTATGAATGAGGCCTTCCCTGTCCATTTATCTTTCATATGAAACAATGAGAAGCCAGAGTTTCACGTGTAACTTTTCCCACCAATATCTATACACATGGCTCTTCCAAAAATAAAAGAGAGAGAGGTTGATCTAATGGTTTGCACAATATATTAAAAAAAAAAAAAAAAAAAAAAAAAAAAAAATGCCTACCAACTCAAATTGGAGCCCACCTTGCTCAATAATTCCGACGAGTTAGAAGTTGGACCATAAATTAAATGGCTCGGATCATGCTATAATTTGGGTTGCATAAAAAAAATACAATATGCCCACCTCATTTAGTGATCTAAATCGTATATCATAGTGGGCCATAATGTAAATCGGTCGCACTCATTAAATCTATTCCATAGGATGATCCATGTTGTCCAATTTGACAAGCCGACAAGCCATAAGTTTAAATTTTAATTTTTCACAATAATGAGCCCCCACCGGATTGGTAAAAATACACGATGCCCACCATAGAAATTGATCTTATTCAAAGAGTCCATATAAATAAATAAACAAAACCATATTCTTCATAAAAAAAAAAAATGCAGGGCACACCCGTTTGATCTTATTTTAATAGGACATGCTCGATGCGGGCCCAGCAAATGGGTCTAAATTCTCTTTCGCTCGGATTCTTATGAATAATCTCTCTCAACCTCTCAATACTTAACGGAAAAATGCGAAACATGGCGGAAATGATTGGATGGGGTTTCGCTCAAGCATAGCGAACTTGGGTCCGGTCAAAATGGGGTGTCTACAACGTGAGCCAGTGTGGCTGTTCTTTCTTGCAAAAGTCAGCCTTGAAATTGCCTTAGAGTGTGTGTTTTGATATGATGTATGCACGTAGCCGTGCGTATTCAGAGTGCCACCCTTGATATTTGATCCAACAAACTGAGGCTGCCGTTAGATCAAACACCAACACGGGGCGGCAACTATGCCGTACCCCATTATGTCCAGCTAAGTGAGTGTACCATAGAGAGAGAGAGAGAGAGAGAGAGAGAGAGAGAGAGAGAGCTGCTATTTGTAGGGTGGGCATTAGAAGCCCAATAAGAAACAATACGGAAACCATGGAAAGGTTACCAGCAGCAGCAATAGAGAAGGTAGCCATGGAGATATCTCTTACCTCTCCTCCTCCACAACAGCCTCTTATATATAGATAAATGGAACTCCCCTTATTTCAATTTTAGCAGCATTATGTCATAAATTGTACATTACCGCGTGCATTAACACCCAACAGCCCCACTTTTGTGCCCAGTCAATCACTCCATATATGCATACTCTCCAACTATATATCTCTCTATCTTTGTGGCCTCATATTATTCACTTCTTTTCTTTGTAGCACAAGGGTTACGCAACGTTTTTCTTCAACTTAATTCCATACTTCTACGCGCATTTGTTTTTCTTTGGTCAAGGTCTGACCTCTTTTTCATGTTTACGTGTTTTTTTTTTCCCTTCCAATTATTTTGCAAACTAGAGAGTTTTTTTTTTGAAATAGGTAAGCTGGGGTTAGGCGGATCCCGACCAGATATATTAAGAAAGATCAATAAAGATACTACAAGAAAACAGAAAAGCAAGCCCCTCGCACATCAGAAGAAGGGCAAACAAACTATCAAAAGGGAGCCAAAGGCCACCCAACAAAACGGCAAAGACAAACAAAGGAGAACAACCTAACCACTTCAGCAAAATGAAAACAACAGCCACAACACTGCCAAAATTCGAACAGCTACCACAAAAACAAACAGCACCGGAGCTAACAGCAGACCCAAAAACACCAGCACCAAAAGCAGACCCCAATTCATGATCAGCCTCCCGGAATGAGCCCACGAAATGGGGACCTTATTCCAGTAGAGGGGATCGGGGAGATGGATGGCAGCACACAGGAAGAAGGAGGCTTAAGGATGGAAGCAGCTGACTTTCCCTTTTTATTCTTCTTGCTCTGAACTAAATTCCATGGACCTTCAGACAATGGGGGCGATAAAGAGAGAGAAAGGTCCGGAGGCTTGGTCTGCTTTGTAGATGTCTCGGGGATATCAGAGCCAAAGACTGAGAATTTATTTCTAGATAAGGCACTATTGGTAGAAGGGGTTTCAGGATGATCCAAGCTGATCCTATTATGAGCAATTGGAGAATCAGAACTTAGCTGAACAGCTTTATCACTATCCTTAGTGATTGGCCTCCATTCCTTTCTGGATTGAACAGGAAACGAGATGGGCTGAGAGAGAAGGGGAGGAGGCATTTGGTTCTTAGGGCATCCTTCAGAAGAATGACTAAAATCAAGACAGGTTTTGCAAGGTTTGGGCTTCCATTCATATTCTACAACCTGAGTTTCATCTCCAGTAGGGGTTTGGATGTGGACAACATCAGGAAGGGGGCTTTCGGCAGTTATTTCGACACAAACTCTAGCAAATTGTAATCTTGAGGCCTCAGCAGTGTGAGAATCCATGTATAAAGGTTTGCCAATGATGCTAGATAGCTTTCCAATACCTGTAGGAGTCCAGAATTTCAGGTGCAATGCAGGGAATTTAATCCAAATTGGGATAGTTGAAAGTTTCAGCTTCTCCAAAGAACAGCCTGGAAACCATTTCTGCAGGATGAGAGCACGACCCCCAAAGGTGGTGGGGTATTCCATGACTTTAATGTAGTCCTCTTCCAGGTTGAACTTGAACAAGAAAAAGCTATTAGGGAGAGCAATTAGATCAAAGTCCCCTTTCATCTGCCAGATTCTCAATAAGTGATTTTTAAGAGCAGTGAAGTAGGGCCTCCGACCAAGAAAATAACCCAGAAGACAGTTTTCCCATTTAGACTTTGCTTCAATAAAATCACCCTCCTTGAAAGCTGCCTTTATTATGCCATCTTCAGTAGTTACCGGGTTGAAAAAAGGGACAGAAGTATCAACTGCTTTGGTTCGACTCTTTCCAAACACTTCCTTCCATTTGCCCTCTGAAAATAAGCTAGCAGGAGACGGGGGGATTGAGGAGATGGAAGGAGCTGGTCTGGAAGAAATGAAACAGGGAGCAGAATCCATGGATCCAATAACTCGAGCAGGGAGAGATCCAGAAGGATTATGGGAGCTGCTGGGAGGACAGTTGGCCAGCATCTGACAGGAGCCAATTGGACTAGCAATTTGATTGATAGAGGGGGATGGGAGACGAAAGGTACAAGGGGTAGGACCAGCTGGGAGAGGCCAACAGTCGCTACACTTGAGATCAGGGGGAGCAGTTTCACTCAGAGAGCAGGGGTTGCCAAGAGAGGACTCAGCTTCACAAGGTTGGACTTCCGAAGAGAAGGACGGATCCGATTCAGATAAGAGTAATGCTTCCTTCTGAGATTGCAACTTTGAGCTGAGAAGGGAGTATATATCTTCTTCACCCTCAATATGGATTTGAGGTTTGGCCTTTGGTTTTCTTCTCCCATTCTTTCTCTTTTTGGACGATGAAGAAGCTTTCGAAGTAGGAGAGCTGAGCTCCTTTTCTATAAGCTTGAGATATCTCATCTTCTCTGGAACTGATAGCCGAATGCTATTAAAGCCTTCATCATCACGGAGAGCGCGGAGGTCCAGCAAAGTCTTATTCGGATTAGGAATCAGGTCGATCTTGTGCTTGACCAGATCAGAGAAAGAAAGAGGTTCGATCTCGGAATCGCTTGCAGCAGAATTTTTGATAGCATTGATGCCAGGAGACCAGAAGTTTAGACGCCCAAATGGATGGGGAGGAATATCCTCATCAGAGCCATCATGAGAAGAGTCAAGGCCCTCCATTTGTATCAAAGCAAAAGATCCAAGAATCTCAGCGAAATCAGAGCTAAAGATCCAAGACTCCGAGAAGATCACAGCACAACTTGCGATCAAAGTCGAGGTATATTTTTAATCTCAGCCCCAAATCTGCAGAAAATTTACACCAAATCAGCAACCCAAAACCATCCAAAACCTAATTCCTTCAAAACCATAACCCTAACCCTTTGGAGGACTTTCATCCATCTTGCCTACCCCATAAAATCTGTCCTGATTTTTGCTTCAAGTTTCCATTGCCGAACAGCCCTTGAAAACCAGTTTTTCCTTCTAAATCTGCAGCCCCTACTGCCCTCTACAATCCGACAGATTTTGCTGCTGCAACCCCACCCAGAATCACCTTTAGACCAGCCCTCTGTTTTCTGCCCAGACCCCCTCTTGTTACCCACCAATCACTCCCAAAACGTAACCCTAATCGTTACAAGCCCAACGACCCCTTGCAATTTCGATCGAGCAAACTTTCCATTGTTTCACTCTCACCCACAACCCAGCCTTGCGTATCACCCACCTAACCCACCTTTGTTTTAGCCTCTAAAGCCGTACATCACATCCACCTTTCCAATCTGCAACTTGCAGGTTTCATCTTCCCCAAACTCTACCTGAGATCAGCCTTGTAAAGCCTTCTTTTTTCGAGCTTGGAAACCACGGCAATATAGGAGAAGATGGCTGGATGAAGGCTCGGTGGGAACAAATCAGAGATAGAGAAACCCTAGGCCAGATCTCAACTGAAACACCAGGCCAAACCCAAATCCACAGGAATCAGAACCTTAACCCCACCGAAACCCTAATCCAAACTCAAAGCCAAACCCGAATCCCCACCGAACCAAAGTGAGGAGGATACCTATACGTGTTCTATGGCTGATTTTGAATCCAAGGAAGGTTCAGTAATCATAGCTACCGTTCTTCCAGCCTGGCCTTCGTAATCATGAACTTCTCCATCCGGAAGCATGAATATATCCCCACTTGACGTACTTGGTGCAAACTAGAGAGTTATATTAAATAAATATTAAAATGTATAATAACTTAGCCAGAAACAAGGATGAGTTCTGATAGCCAGAATCAGGTGCAGTACTTGGTGCATACACTGAAATGCAGTGTATAAGTTTAGCTTGAAACGAGAGGGGGTATTCTGGAAATGTTAGGTTAATAAGGGTAGCCTGATCCTCTTCTAAAATTTGTGTTGCTTCCAAGGCCCGACAAGATAAAGAATTATAGATGTCAGTTTGGCGGATGCACGCAACGCAACCCAAAAATAAAAACCCACCAACAAAACCCTGGGTTTGGATTAGACGATGGGATCTCCATTTTCATCTCATTACATTCTCCTTCAGCTGCTTCTCTCTTTCCTCTTCTTTTCCACGTCCACTCTCCAAACGGGGCCAGAGAAAACCCTGGGATTCTCCTCGGATTCTTCCTTCAAGATCACCTTGTTTGCCGATCTACACTACGGAGAGGCTGCGTGGACGGAGTGGGGCCCACAACAAGATGTGAACTCCAACAGGGTCATGTCTAATATTCTTGACACAGAAACACCAGGTGATATTACTCACCCCCCTATTCATCTTCTATTCTCAGTTAGATTTTCAGTTTTTTTTCTGCAGTCATTTTTGGGTTTTGGAAGGTTTTCAATTTGGATCCTATTGTTTGCACTAGTAGGTAGAAGTACAGGTGGGGCCCACCTCTTTGTTGATCCAAACCATTCATTTGTTTTGATAATTGCACTAACTCATCTGGTCTTTTATAGTTACCAAAAAGCTATCAGAAGCCCATTTAAAAAGAAAAGACAGGCTGAGTTCGTGCAATTATTAAAACAGGTCGTGCCAATATTAGTATCCTTCATAAATTGGCACTTTCTGTTGATAATTGTTCTTACACCAATTTCAAATTAAAATTGTTACAGATTTTGTGGTTTATCTGGGAGACGTCCTTACGGCGAACAATCTACCAATTCCAAATGCAAGTTTATATTGGGACGAAGCTATCTCTCCCACAAGGCAAAGAGGAATACCATGGGCAAGCGTATTCGGAAACCATGACGATGCCCATTTCGAGTGGCCGTCGGAATGGTTTTCCGGCACCGGAATTCCCCAACTTTATTGCCCTCCGACTTGTTCATCAGGTATTGCTCCCTGTGTGCAACAACCAATCACACCAAAAGCTTAGGCCCTGTTTGTTTTAGATTATATTATGGCAACCGATTGTGGAGTCCCCAACCAATTATTGGACCGAAAATTGCACTAAATTTGAGTCCAATAATCGGTTGGGGACTCCACAATACCTATTAAAACAAACAGGCTTTGTTCATTTTAGATTATTTCTGATTGTGAGTCCCAAACCAATTGTTGGACTCAAAATTATGTTTATTTTTGAGTTCAACAATCAGTTTGGGGCTCACAATTGGTTGTCATAATCTTAAACGAACAGAGCTTAAAGCTACACGTGGATTTTTAATATCAAGTAGCTGTTGGGTTTTGAACCCGGTACCGACGTGCCCAAGGCAAAAGCTCTGATACCATGTGAAACAACCAATTACTCCAAAAGCTAAAGCTGTTGGAGTTGGTGTTATTTAATAATTTATACTCCAACTCCCCATAATATCGTTCCCCCTCGTTCTGATATTGACACTCCTCTAACTATAGACCTTGATGGGGAAGGAGAAGGCTGTAGTTTCAAGGGGACAACACGTTTGGAATTGATGCAGAAGGAGAGTGAGAACATGTTATCTTATTCTAAAAAGGGGCCTAAGGAACTTTGGCCTAGTGTTTCAAATTACGTACTAAAAGTCTTATCGTCTAAAGATCCGAAAGTAGCCATTGCATTACTGTATTTTCTTGACACTGGTGGTGGGTCCTATCCAGAAGTTGTATCTAATGCACAGGCGAGTTGGTTTCAGAATAAATCTCAAGAGATCAATCCTGATTCAAGGTAGGGATAAAAAATGGCGGTTTGATTCTTCTCTTGGATTGTTTGATGTTAGTTTTCTAAGGTAGGAAATTGGTTTGCAGGGTTCCAGAGATTATTTTGTGGCATATACCGAGTAGAGGTTATAAGAAAGTAGCTCCTATGTTTCGAATAAGAAAGCCTTGTGTTGGTTCTATCAACAAGGAGAGTGTTGCTGCCCAAGAAGCAGAATGGGGAATCATGAACAGTCTTGTAAAACGGCCCTCTGTTAAGGTAATGAAGAACCATTATACACACATACATAAATACATACATTATATCTATGCAGAAATCCATGCTAGAAACCATCAACACGAAGATCCCAATAATCTTTTCGATTATGAGGAAACCATGTGGCTAAATCATTTAATCAACATCGATCTTGTTACTGTCGAAACCTATATTCTCAAGTATATAGAAATGCAATGTCTGAGGTTAACTAACATGACATGCATACATGTTATATTCGGTCATTAACACATAAATGCAATGTTTTAAAACATAGATGTGGGCCAAAACATGGCCAAAGCAAATTCTAGTCAACTCGTCATGACCTGATTGAGTACTCAATTGTTGCGGTCGTAACTTTGGAGAGTTAAGAAGTTTTGATTGACAATGCAGGGCATATGGTGGATTTTTTTTTTGAAAAAAAGCATATGGTGGATTTATAAACAAAATCATGAGTAGGGTAAAAAAGAGTCAACTCAGGGGTGAGTTGATGATGATGTGAAGGAGTTTTGAAATTATTATGCATAAATGTACCCGAGAAAAATGAAGATCCTACAAGCATACGTGGGTGCCTGCAAAACTCGGGGTGCCTAGGTCAATGCAGATGGATGCACATAAATGAAGAAGGGAAAGAGTTTAGGGTACGATAATCCAAAAAGACACGCTGGCGTTCTCTCAGGAGGGTGTGGACTCGTCAACTGCTCGAATGACTTTTCTTGATTTACGAGGAGATTTTTTTTGCTTACTTACAATGGTGGTTGCTTAATTCCCCATCAACTTTCTTGGAGAGACTTTTCTATCTCCTTTAAGGAGAGACTTTTTCATTTTTAACCATGGCCTATGTATTAGGTCCATTTACAATCAATCAAGGTCCAAGATTAACTCCCTAGGAAGACTTTTCATCTCCAAACTTGTAGAGACTTCTCATTCTCACACTGGCTCCATCACCACCAATAAAAAAACACGCACCTAAGACAACTACCCTCTCACTAGTTGGAAATCAGTTTTCTATACAAAATAATAAATATAATAAAATTTATAAATCAATGCATGGGCATATGTGCAATACGTGTCCGGGAATTGCCATGTGATGATCGTCACCATCATAGATCTTCGATTGAGGGCTGATACCACATGAACCAAAAAAAAAAAAAAAAAAACAATGAAAGTTGATTATCAACTAAATTGTCTTGGGGATTGAAGAACCTTATTGGCGAATTGTTTAATCACCATTGATTTCCTTGCTATCAAAAGGAACCAATGGTTCAATGCCATCTATTTATTCCAAAGTCCATCCGATCAAACACAAACTGCTATAAATGATCAAAGCTTTTACTTCCTAGAAGAGAGAAGAAAAGAAGTTAAATCTGGATTTTGCCAACAGCTTTTATAGTGGGAAAGGTTTAATGAGATGCTTTGAATTCTTTTAATAGCATTACATTTGTGCATATCTTAAATTGGAAACGATATTTCCACCCCTTATCCAGCATTTCCATCCCTTCTTTGTCCTTTTCCCTAAAAATAACTATATTTTCGCCTCCTTTTGTTTGTAATTTTCTTCATTTTCAGGGAAAAAAACAAACAAAAGGGTGGATATGCTGATAAAGGTGGAAATATCATTTCTCATCTTAAATTCAAGATTACTACATATATCTACGCATTTGTGTAGGAGTCTACATATCAATGTGCTCTATAGCTTATGTGTAGGAGTCTACATATCAATATGCTCTAAATGGAGGTATTCATCATGGCTAATCATCGACTTCATATTTACGGATCTGCAGGCAGTATTTTCTGGTCATAATCATGGGTTGGACTGGTGTTGCCCCTACAAGAAGCTTTGGCTATGTTTTGCTCGCCATACTGGTTATGGTGGCTATGGAAATTGGCCGAGGGGAGCCAGAATCATTGAGATTACTGAACATCCTTTCTCTCTCAAATCATGGATAAGGATGGAAGATGGTTTCAAACATAGTGAGGTTGTCTTGAGCCCATGAGATTATTGTACCAATTGCTCAAAATCTTCAATTGAAGAAGATAAAAATGTAAGACTGAAAGAAAATGGCATGATATGTACACGTACGGAATTTAATTCTTAATTTCGTTAAAAAGTGTATTGCAGGTTTTCTTCTTACGAAGGAAATTACAGAAATTTTCTTCAAGTGAAAAACAATGTGGCAAGCATTATTACTTAATGAGCAAAATAATATTTTGCTCATATGATGTTTTACTGTCCAAAAGGGTGAGAATACGCAAAAGAATTTTGGAGGTAATGGCTTATCATTATGCTATTCTGAGAAGTAGTTTCTCTAATGGGATCTTTTTTCTTCTTTTTACTAGGGAAACAGAGGCAGATGAAGCAAACTTGCATGTTGATGTAGAATAGCAGAGAAGAATATGTAATGAGTGATCTTGTTTAAGAGGAATCAAATAATAATGAAAAATGTTGAGTAGATTGAGAGAAAATTTTGCAAAAGGTATTAGGGGTAAAATCGGTATACATGGTACCAACCCTCAAATCCATCATTCGTCATTCGACTAGATCCCGTTGACCTCCACAAGCAGCATTCCTTAACGAACCACACCCATGAGATTACACCTTCATACGGTAACGAACCTCAAAAGAAGTCAAACACAATCATGGGAATCTCGCCATTGAGCGACCAATCCGGACTCCCGTTGCACGTTAGACGAAATATTCAAAATTCAAACATCCCGCCCAGGCCACCATCCAAAATCTCTACCCAGAATCATCGGAAATCATATCTCCACGATTTTATTACCCATCCATCATGCTCCACGTGGGCTAAATTAAAGGCCTAATTGATATCTCCAAGATCGTGGATCTCCCTCCCTATAAAAAGGGGTCTACACACTCAAGCGAGGGCATTCAATCACTTCTCCTTCTCCCCCTTTGGTATGGTAACTTGATTTGGCCTTCCTTCATTCATCGTTCATTGTCTGTGATTGCCTATTTCTGACTTGAGTGTCGAAGTGGCCGTCCAAAGCCGCAACTCCGGGCCCACTGACGCTTTTTCTGTGAACACACGATTCCAGGTGCTGCCAAGCTAGTTTGCGCAGTCAGATTTTGGTCGTCATCAGAGGGCATATCAATTTCAGGGAATGTTAGTTATGTTGTATTATACCCTATCGAGTAGGGGTGGACATGGTTCGGTTCGGTTCGGTTTTGGGCTAAACCCAGAACTGAACCATGTATAATCGGTTCCCTGAAATTGGAACAAGAACCGAACCATATATGTGTGGAACCGAACCAAACCGAACCAGAACCATATATAATCGGTTCGGTTCGGTTCTGGGTTTACCCAACCTTCACCAATGGCCCTGTTTATATATGAATTACAAGCACTAACAGTAACAGTAACAGGCACAAATTTGGGCAATGCAAAACTTATATGAAGTATGAAGAAGTACAAACAGGTGGGATAATCATGCACAAATTTTGGCAATGCATGAAGCCATGAACTACAAATTTGGGAAATAATCAAGCCCTAATATCCAAAGCAAAAAGGGCCTAATATCCAAAGCAAAAATCACATTAAACCAATTCGATTCTCGGTTCGGTTCTCGGTTCAGGGATCCCAAACCCAGAACTGAACCGAATTTGCATCGGTTCCCGGATTTCTGAACTAGAACCGAACCATATAGAAATGGAACCGAACCGAACCAAATTTGCCGGTTCGGTTCGGTTCCTTGGTTCGAACCGGAACCATGTCCACCCCTACTATCGAGAGGCAACTATGTAGTATAGTTCCTACAAGTTCATAATGAGGCAAATTTGTAGTCGTCATATGCGACCTATTTCCAATGTCATGCTAACTTGAATGATTTTTACATTTTTGTTTATCAATCTAATTTTCTGTGCTCGAATCTTTTAGTCATTTCTCATAGGGGTATATCTATAAATAAATAAAAGTCCTTAGGAAATAGGCAAAAGTGCCATGCAAGAAATTTTTTTAGTAGAAGTAGAATCCCGTGTGTACAAATAAATGATATATAATAGGTTTAACCTTCTTAAGGCTTATATATGCCTATAGAGTCTTCCTCAACAAGAGAAAAAGACAAATTTAGGCTTATATATACCTATAGAGTCTCCTGATTTGAATAGAAGTTATTCTTGTTGATTTTTTCCCATTGTGTGCTCTTCTTTTTATATTTTCGTTAATTGTGCGTGCTCTTCTTGTTATATTTTCGGTATGGGCCTTTGTCTTTTACAATCCTGGGCATGTAGTCTAAGGTGTCTTGCTACGGATAGAGAGTTTGAATCTCTCTACATAGTATCACAACTAAATTTGGTGCCCACCTCTAACTACTACATGTAACACATCCAATTTATTACTTCAATTGCAAACAATCTGCGCTCTGATACCAAATAATAGGATACCATATATTTTAGTATTAAGAACAACGGAAACGCTAATTAAATTTAGAGAGTAAGGTGCTCTTCCAACACTATTTATTCAATTCTTACTACACCCCTTACAATTAAAACACAGGAGATAATGCTAACTTCCTATCCTTAAATCAACTACTAATCTCTAGATAAAAAATAAGATGAACTGAAATATTGATCTTCTAACTTCCTTATCATGTACATAACCGAAGATATGCTAACAAAAGATCAGGTTAATGACAAAATAGTTGGAGTCCCATTATTGTATTTTGAATTATATTGAGATTACGATGGAAATAACTTTAAATAGTCAACAAATTTGCAAGGGATTAAATAACTCATCAAATCTTTCAAAAAAGATTTTACGAATTCCAAAAGTTTTGAATTTTCATGAATTTACTTCTTGGATGCCAACAAAATCCAAAGCTATTTTCTTCTTCAAGTGCCCACATGAGTGTTCTCGATGCAATTTGTGTGTAAACTTGCAATCTAAAAGCCAGAGCAACTAAAATTCTTGCAATAGCGCCAAAAAGAGTACTAAAATTAATGCATATTCATTCCAATAACATATATTTATTCAACTCGTAATCAAAACTTTTCCAATTAGTACATACGAAAGGGCACTCTAACTGTAAATTGTGCACCTGCTTGTTACTGTTTATGTAATTCAATCGAGTGACCTTAGCCGTTACTAAAAGTCTTATTTAAGATACTAGTTTTATAAAACTAGACCCTCACAAATTCCTCTCTCACTCACTAAGGGAAATTGATTGTGTAAACTGGCTGTTTATTTGGGTAAAAAAGCCCAAAATTCTGTTCTATCCCTGGATCCTTCTGTTTCTCATTAAACATGGCAAACACATAAGTCTCTATAGCCCTTCCAGACCGTCTAGGAGTCCCTTGCGCCACATGTCTAATCAGATTGGCATTGTACGTCTGCGCATTATCGATTGTTTCTACGGTTCCACCGGCTGATGGCCAACCGCTCTCTGAGACAACAATCTCCACATTGGGTGCACCCACCATCTCCAGAGCAGAGTAGAGAGCATCCATGATCGCATCGAAAAGATTCTGATATTGGAATTGGCCATCGATTACCACAATGGATGGTGAAGTGAACAAAGCATACTGAAGAGAGATGGAATTAGTGTTTCCAACATAGCTGAAGTAAGGGTACACATTGGCCAATAATGGAGCCCCATTGCTGACTAGAAATTGAACAATTGGTTGTAAGTAAGTTAGTGCATCACCACTAAAAGAACCTTGGGAGGGAGGATAGGAGTTTCCGAGGACCACGGTTGAGACCGATGTGGACACCTTGATTTGGTCTTGTAGACCGGCTGATACAATTGCACTTTGAATGTTTTGCATGGCGGGAAGTACATACTGGGCAGACCCACCGGGGATTACCTCATTACCAACGGCGATGTATCGGAATCTAACATCGGGCCAATAGTTTATTATGTTATTCTGGACCCATGAATTTGCAGCTGAAGGGTCGTTCAATTCTTGGAGTTTGTCATTGGTAACGTCGAGGAGGACTTCAATGTTGGATCCTCTGAGTGCTTGGAGTGCTCCCGGATTTTCATAGTAGAGTCTCATCCGTCCGATGTTTTGTGATTTATAAAGATCAATGACTTCTTGTGCTGGAGGTAAATCATTTCCGTGGTCTCCATAGCAAACGCCGATGGATTGTCCACCTGCATTTAAAACCATTGATCTTCAAATTGTTATTCTTTTGAGATAGGTAGTAAAATGGAAATCCAGCTTGTAAAAATAAAAAGGATCCTCTATCGTGACACTTGCACAAGAAAACGAAGAAGAGAGCTCTCAAATCCCCACCAAACACTGTAACACTTTCAAATTGACCAAATCATTGGTCATTTTTACTTTCGTCTCTTTTTTCAGAAAGGAGTTCCATTTTTAAAGTGTTTTCCTTCTTTTGAAATAACAATCGATGGACATGTTGATGGTCCCATCATCAATATAGACATTAGATTGCTTATCACTCTAAAATAATTTTGATTGGATATTTGTTAGTCCGACATAGAACTTTGCCTTTGATCAAGTTTTCTCAATAAAAAACTCTGAAGTTTTGATTGATAACGAAAGGAAAATGAGATGGGAACCAAGAACCAGACCAATAGAGAAACCAACAATCTGCATGCACCACTTGGTTAAGAGGAATCACCTTTGTGATTTTCCTTCTTTTTTTCTTCTTTTTAAATCCAGATTCAAACACAAAACATGAAAAATCAAGAGAATTGGCGACCGGTAAGGGTCCCCAACTTAGTTCGTCTTAGTTTTCCTAGTAGAACTTTGATTAGCACATGTGTATGGTGTGCAATTGGGCTTTGTAATCCTAGAGACTTGTACTAAATAAATATTCTTTAAAAAAATGGATTGGAAGAAAATATTATTTAAAAAACCCTGATTACATGTAGATAAGAGCATATACCATATAATATATGTGTGTGAGAGAGAAAGAGAGAGGAGTGCTGATATGGTGTTTGTGTGTAACTTCACATAATCAGGGCTCCTCCAAACGCGACATCAAGTGTGGGTCAGAATGTGAATGACATGTTGACATGAGCAGAACGTGAACGACTCGCAAGTTAAAATGATGAAGTGCATTGGATGAAACAAGAAAGGTGGTGACTATGTCGTGCCCCCATTAGGTGCAGCTAAGCACATATACGATATAATGTGTGTGTGTGTCAGAGAGAGAGAGAGAGAGAGAGAGAGAGAGAGAGAGAGAGAGAGAGAGAGGACCTGCTATTTGTAGGGTGGGCATGAGAAGCCCAATAAGAAACAGTAAGGAAACCATGAAAAGGTTATCACTAGTAATAGAGAAGGTAGTCATGGAGATAACTCATAGCTCTCCTCCTACAAAATACCCGCTTATATATAGAGGATTAGAAGCACTGTCATATGTACATTGCCGTGTGACTAACACCCAACTGCCCCACTTTTGTGCCTCGTCAAATGCATCAATACTTGATTTAATTGAGACTCTCTTTGTCCCTATTGCCTTTGAATTTTTCTTTTCTTTATAACCCAACGATTACGTAACGTTTTTCTTCAACCGTTTCTCTTGTTATCTTTAATTATAACCCAACGAATACGCAACTTTTTTCTTCAAGTTCTCTCCTTTCTTTCCAGGTTTATGTTTTTCCTCTTGTATTTATCCCTTCATTTCTTTTCTAAATGTCCCAACTCATGCCATTTTTTCTTTGGGTTTCATTCTTTCGTTTTCTTCAAATCTTTTACCGGTGAATCCTTTCGTTTTCTTCAAATCTTTTACCTGTGACTCCGGAATTAGATCAAGGTCTGACCTTTTTTCACGTTTATCCTTTTTTTTTCCCTTAAGATGTGTCAAGAGTTATCTTTCCTGACTGGTAAGTTGCAACTATCTCTTTTTTCCTAATTGTGTGGTTTTCATTACTCTGCCCTCCCGAGACCCCCCCCCCCCCCCCCCCCCCCCCAACGGCGGCGGGAGCCTCGTGCACTGGCCCGCCCTTTTTTTTTTTTTATGTGTGTGCGGTTTTCATTTTGGGTTTCATACTTTATTTTCCCTCTTTGATCCATGGGACAGAGTTACTCATGAGTCAATAAAAACTTGATTTGTGTTTTATTAAGGGGAATGATCCCCCCCCCCCCAAATGTTATCCGTTAAGTTTTAAAGGGAGGATTTTACCCGTTTAAGGGGGGGATACCATTTCCCTAATTGAAAATGCTAAAAAGAATTAAAATAATTTTTACTTGCATTTTTAAATAACATTTAGTGAGCTAGTTTTTGCCTCTTTTCGCTGATCAAAATGTCAATCATAAGTCTAGCCAAATGACCTTGATTGGATGATCCTAATCCCTCAATCCATCTAACATCATTAAGGTTCTGTAAAGAAAAGCTAAACCATCTATTTTTGTGTTGGGTATTTTCAAAATATTTTATTCTTTTAAAGAAATACATATATAGGTTTTTTCAAAGAGTGTTTTCTTTTGTTCTTTTTGTGTATATTTCTATTTCAAAAGATACTTGTGTTAGTGTTGTGAAAAAGGTATTTGATTATTCAAAAGACTTATTTTAAATAAAAGGTTAGCTTCATGTCTTTTTATCTTCTGTAAAAGAAGGCTTAGCCATGTTTAAATGTCACACTCCGATCTCACTGTGTAAATATTGTTCAATTCTAGGTCATCTACCCTTGCCGATTTTGTTTTCCAACAACGCTAACCGTGCTTGACCCATTCTGCGGGACCCGCCCCTTGGAGATGCTGAAAATGCGTCTACAGGGAGGAGTCACATATATAGCCCAGGAACTTTCTCTCACATCCAATGTGGGATCTTACAATCCACCCTCTTTAGGGCCCGGCGTCCTTGCTGGCACACCGTACTATGAGAGGTAAGGCTCTGATACTATTCAGTCACATCCCGACCCCACTGTGTAAATGTTGTCCAGTTCCGGATCATCTGTGATCCCCGGTTTTGTTTTCTAACAGTACTAATAGCGCCCGACCCACTATGCGGGGCCCTCCACTTAGAGATGCTTAAAACATGTCTACACAGGAAGAACGAGAGTTCACATATATAGCCGATGAACTATCTCTCCCTTTCTGATGTGGGATCTTACAAGAAATTAGTTTCTTCAAGTGATAAGAGAGGGGTAGTGCCAGTGGGAGGAGACTTGAGAGGGCACAAATGAGTGGTGGGGTGAGAAGGGCTAAAAAACAAGGAAAAGATCAACGGTTTCTATTTATTCACTTTATGCGGCCTATCTGATATGATAATAAATATTTTAACATAATTATTGTAAAAAAGTAATTAAACCAATTAAATAAACATCTGATTTGAAATTTGCAATGCATCAGGTTATAGTCATATTTCTCTCTATATCTGTGTATGTTTGTGTGGGACAATGGATAGTAAAATCCAGGTTTTAGCATATAAAATCCATGTATCCAAATCAGCCCCTAATTGTTATCTATCGTGTCATGCTTCATCCTTATTGTTCAACAGATTTTACGCTAAAGAAAAAAAAACTCTATGGTGTTCTCTAGATAACGGGACAAATATTCAAAGTGGGCCCCACTATTTAGATCTGCCCTAACTCAGATGATAGGCAGGACCATTTGGTAAGTGCAATGTTTGGGTAATAGACCATTTGTGCACTAGAGAGCACTAAAATGAGACAAAAGTGTTCCCCGCCTGTTGGCCTTTGAGCCCCCTTAGATTGTAATACTCTTTCTCATTAATTTTAGCTGGTCGGGGTCTGCCTAACCCCAACTTACTAACCAAAAAAAAAAAAAAAAGAGACAAAAGTGTTCAAATAGTAAATGGAAGAAGCAAAGAGGGCAGAAAAGATAGGTGCACAAACACGCGTGCTTGACCCTTTCGTGATGCTCCCAAGTTTCCACCTTATGAACCAAAGACTTCTTGGCTTGCCACCATGATGGCCATCTATGGAAATTGATAAATCCACCCCATTTATAAGTCTCTCTCTCTCTCTCTCTCTCTCTCTCTCTCTCTCTCTCTCTCTCTCTCTCTCTCTCTCTCTCTCTCTCTCTCTCTCTCCATTTTTCTGTTGGCGTAGCGTGTGGATGAATTAAGGAAGAAGAAGATAGTCTTCTTCTTAAATGGTCCCAAGCCAGAAGGAAAGAGAAACAAGAGACTAAAATTTTAGTGGTATGTTAAAAAATGAAGGAAAACAATGAATATGTGAAACGGGTTCCTAGAATGAGCTGTTTTTTTTCAGTTATATGTAATAGGTTTCTAAAACCCAACCTCATCTCATCTATCTATAATAGCTTCTAAAACCAAAACCAAAGTATGCTTTATGAATTAACAAATAGCACTCATTAAGGAAATATAACTCATGACATGCACTTGAGAGCTTATCCCTCGAAAGTAGTAAATGATTTTTGAAGGACTACTATATTCAACATTTTTGAGAAGGCCAGGTCCCTAGGGAGATCAACATTATAAGCATTGTGGTTAATATTCATGATTATTTGACATGGTCCAATTTCTTACCATGAAACTTATTGTATGTTCCCCGTTTGAAACATTACCGGGTCACCTTTCTTGAAGACTTTCAAATGCTAGATTTTTTTCAGTTCAGCTCCCTTATAAGCATTTGATTCCTCTAATTTCTTCTTCACATCAATACGTATTGTTATAATTTTCTTGGTCAAAGCAGCACTAATTATCTTATAGATAATGGCTCTAGAGATTTTTCAAATAATTTTAAATTTTTTTAATACAAGTTAGACTCTTACGTTTCTAGAATGCATAAGAATATTGAAATCCAATAAGAAACGAGGGAGATTTGAATTTTTGAAGTTAACGAGGCAAAGATAAAAATCTAGAACAGTTGATTCGGCCAACCGAAGCTATGCTTAGTTGACCGAATCCTGAGGACTTTCCAATGGCTATTTCCTCAACAGTCACACCATTAGTCGACCAAAGATCGACCTAGATGACCATTACAAGTGTAAAACGGTAAGTTTTTGGTTCTTTGCTCTATAAATAGGGGTCTAACCCCCATAATTACTAAGACACACTCTTGGACCTTATTTGAAGATATTATTAGTTGAAAACCTATTGGGCCTCTAATTTATCTTTATTTGAGGGATTAGATATAGGATTAAACTTGTAATCTTCTTTCTTTTGTTCATGGGAGATCAAATTGTAAATTAGCCTTTGAAGAAGGCATTTATTCTCTTTGTATTCGGTGGAGGGCACCTTGAAGACCCTTGAAGTGAGTTTGGTGATACGGCTAGGACGAGTGTATAAGTCACGGATTCAACCTCGGAACAGAGCTTGGTTCAAATCTTATAAATGGTTTGGTCTTCACTTGTAAGAAGACCGGGTTAGTGGAGCCATGAAGGGGAGATCTTCATGGAGTGGATGTAGGCCAGGTTAGGGCAGAACTATTATAAAAATACTCACTGACATCCCTACCTCTCTCTCTTATCTATTTCTTGCATCTTGTGTTTTTATATTCTTTAATTCATTTGCAAACTGTTCTTTGGATTAATTTTTAATTAACCTTTAAAAGAGAATGTTTTAATAACCCAATTCACTCCCGCTTGGGTTGCAACCCGGGCCTACAAATCTCCAGAGAGGAAATATGATGATAGAAACATTTATCTTCTAACTCCCTTATCATCTACCTAATAGAAGATATTTAAGCTAACAAAAGATCATGATGATAAGTTACTAGTTGGAGTCTAATCACAAGCTTAAATAAATTTATACTGATGATAATTATACTGAGATTACAATAGAAATAAATTTAAATATTCAATAAATTTTCAAGCTATAGAAAAAAAAACTCATCAAATCTTCCAAAAAATCTTACGAAATCCAAAAATGTTGAATTTTCATGAATTTATTTCTGTGCCAACAAAATCACAAGCATTTTTCGTCTTAAAAGGCCGACGTTCTTGATGCAATTTGTCTGTAAACTTGCAATCTAATATCTAGAACAACTAAAATTCTTGCAATATCACCCAAAAGGAGTATTAAAATTAATACATATCAACTTAGCAATTGTTCATTCATTTCAATAAGATATATTTATTCTACTTGTAATTTGAACTTTTCCAATTAATACATACAAAAGGGCACTCTAACAGTAAATTGTGCACCTTCTTGTTGCTGTTTATTCAAGCGAGTGGCTATGTGATCATAGCCGTAGTAAAAGTCTTATTTAAGAGACAAGTTTTATAAAACTAGACCCTCACAAATTCCTCTCTCACTCACTAAGAGAAATTGATTGTGTAAACTGGCTGTTTATTTGGGTAAAAAAGCCCAAAATTCTGTTCTACCCCTGGATCCTTCTGGTTCTCATTAAACATGGCAAACACATAAGCCTCTATAGCTCTTCCAGACCTCTTTGGAGTCCCTCGCGCCACATGTCCGATCAGATTTGCATTGTACGTCTGAGCATTAGCAACCGTGGCTGCGGTCCCACCGGCTGATGGCCAACCGCTCTCCGAAACAACAATCTCCAAATTGGGCCCGCCCACCTTCTCTAAAGCAGAGTAGAGAGCATCCATGGTCGCGTCAAAAAGGTTCTGATATTGGAATTGGTCGTCTGAAACTACAGTGGACGCCGAAGTGAACAAAGCATACTCAAGGGAGATGGAATTAGGGTCTAGGACGTAGCCGAAGTAAGGGTACACATTGGCCAATAGTGGAGCCCCATTGTTGACTAGAAATTGAACAATTGGTTGTAAGTCAGTTAGTGCATCACCTCTAAAGGAACCTTGGGAGGGAGGGAAGGACGTTTCAAGGACCCCAGTTGCGACCGCGGTGGACACCTTGATTTGGTCTTGGAGACCCGCCGATGCGATTGCAGTTTGAATATTTTGCATGGCGGGAAGTACATACTGGGCGGACCCACCAGGGATTACCTCATTACCAACGGCGATGTATCGGAACCTAACATCGGGCCAATAGTTCCTTATGTTTATCTGGACCCATGAATTTGCAGCAGAAGGGTTGGTTGCGAATTCTTGGAGTCTCTCATTAGGGATGTCGAGGAGGACTTGGATGTTGGATCCTCTGAGTGCTTGGAGAGCTGCCTCATTTTCATAGTAGAGTCTCATCCGTCCGATGTTATGTGATTTATAAAGATCAATGACTTCCTGCGCTGGGGGTAAATCATTTCCGCGGTCTCCATAGCAAACACCGATGGATTGTCCACCTGCACGTAAGACCATTGATCTTCAGATTGTTATTCTTTTGAGATGACTAGTAAAATGGAATTCCGTTTTGAAAAAAATGGGATCCTCTATCTTGACACATGCACAAGAAAACAAGGAATAGAGATCGAGTCCCCACCAAACGTGGAAACACTATGGCAATGACCAAATTGTCTGTCATTTTCACTTTCGTCTTTACATTCGCATCAAAGTTCGATTTTGATAGTGTTTTCCATATTTTGAAAGGGAGATGATATTTTCACCCCGTCTGCAGTACGCATTCGCCCCCCTTATAACGTGAACAGTGGGCAACTTAATGTTTTTTGACGTCAAATCACGTTAAAAGGGGGTGAATGTGTAATGCAGGAGGGTGAAAATATCATCGCCCATTTTGACTTGGTTATCATGTGGAAATTAGATTGGTTATCATTCTAAAATCTTTTCGGGTGGATATTTGTTGGTCCGTTGTAGAGCTTTGCCGATATTTTTCTTTGGAATAACTATTAGAATGGTCCTTGATCAAATTTTCTAGATCGAAATCTAGGTAACTTTCAAGCGAAAACCAAAGAAAAATGAGATGGGGAACCGAGGATAAGACCGAGGGAGAAGCCAACAATCAGCATGCACCACGTGGTTAAGAGAAATCAGCTTCTTGATTTTCTGTTTTTCTTTTCCTTATCAAATCCAAATTCAAACATAAAAATGAAAAACTAGAGAATTGGTGAGCAGGGATCGAAAGGTCCTGGTAGAAGGTGGGCAATTGCGCTTTGTATTGGAAGAAAATATTGTGTTAATTAAATACATATTCTTAAAAAAATTGTATTGGAAGAAAATACTGATTAGAATTTATAAATGTAAGTGAGTGATTGGGATATTCAACAATTGTAAAAGAACTTATATGTAGTTTTGGCATGGTAGGAAATAATCTTTGGGTATAAAAACAAATGGGATTTCGGTTTATAAACTGGGGGTTTTGGCAGTTTTTACTTTTCTTTTTGTCTCTTCATTCATGGGCTCCTGATCGGACAGGTCGAACTACCCTATAAACACAATTTTTTCTATGGCACGGCACGCCGACTTCTTCATAGGCTAACATTGGATCAAATATCAAGGGTGCCACTATTATTATGCCCAACACACATAATTTCACCGATAAGACTAGGGTGATGATTTTTTCACACCTGTAGGATTATGCGCCACTCCTTTTAATGTGATTTGATGTCAAAATTAAAGTCTGCCACAATTCACATGAAGGGGGGGGGGGGGGGGGGGGGGCGCATAATCGTACAGAGGGGGCGAAAAAATCATCTCCCTAAGATTATATAGGGGATTTGCTAGGCAATTTCGTGTCTCACTTTTGTAGGAAAGAACTGCCACCAGGGATGAATGAAATGAATTATACGACAAAATCTGATAAAAAGTGAGCCTACTCTCCTGTAAAAGTGAACCACGGAATGGTTTTCCACGAAATTGCATATCAAATCCCTATACACGCGTGCCGAAATGATATGCATGGCATAACCATGTTTTAATATTTCTACTAACCCATCTTGTCTTTCATCATTTACAGATATGTCAATACTACTGTTCCCAAAAAAGCTCTCACAAGCCAATTAAAAATGAAAAGACGAGCTAGGGTTATGCAATTATTAAAACATGGTGGTGCTGAAATCATTTCAACATGGTGGTGCTGACATCATTTCCCTATGTAAATGACTAAGGGGAAATCTGCAGAAACGTGAGCCAGTGTGGCTGTTCTTTCTTGCAAAAGTCAGCCTCGAAATTGCCTTAGAGTGTGTGTGTTTTGATATGATGTATGCACGTAGCTGTGCGTATTCAGAGTGCCACCCTCGATATTTAATCCAACAAACTGAGGCGAGGCTGTCGTTGGATCAAACACCAACACGGGGCGTACCCCATGATGTCCAGCTAAGTGAGTGTACCATATAATGAGAGAGAGAGAGAGAGAGAGAGAGAGAGACCTGCTATTTGTAGGGTGGGCATTAGAAGCCCAATAAGAAACAATACGGAAACCATGGAAAGGTTACCAGTAGCAGCAATAGAGAAGGTAGCCATGGAGATATCTCTTACCTCTCCTCCTCCACAACAGCCTCTTATATATAGATAAATGGAACTCCCCTTATTTCAATTTTTGCTAGCACTGTGTCATAAATTGTACATTACCGCGTGCATTATTCTCTTCTTTTCTTTGTTCTTCTTTTCTTTGCTAGCACTGTGTCATACTTTCTTCTACGCCCATTTGTTTTTCTTTGGTCAAGGTCTGACCTCTTTTTCATGTTTACGTGTTTTTTTTTCCCCTTTGGACGCGAGAGTAGCTTCTTTTAGATATTTTACTTTAGGGCCACACTCTCCTTAAAAATACTAGGCCATAAAATAAGGAGCTTCGATTCATCCATGAGGTAATACAATAATACACCGAAGATTTTATATGGTGTAGGCCCTTATAGTCCCTTATTTTTCAAAAAGTACTGTACGGACCACACTATAAGATGATCGAAACCGTCCATGTTATGGACCATAACGTAAATAGGTTGTGCCCGAAAAATCATTTCCATACGACGATCCTAGCCCTCAGATCTATACAGATTTCCATAATATGCTGTTCATCTTGGATCGGAGGGCTAGGATCGTTCTATAGAAATGATTTTTTGGACACAGCCTATTTATGCTATGGGCTATCGTATGGACGGTTTGGATCACTCTATAGTGTTGTCCGTACAGTACTTGTTGAAAAATAAGGGACTATAAGGGCTTACACCTTATAAATTCTCCAATTTTCCATAACATCTACCGGGCTAGCTTTTGCCTCTTTTATGCAGTTAGATGAGTTGATCCGAATGTGAACCATATATCCAGTAAAATGACATTGACAAGATCCTGATTGGATGATCCTAGGTCCTCAATCCATCTTGGATTGTTTAGGATTCCGTGAAGAAAAGGTAAACCATTGATTTTTGTAATCCTCTGTCTTATGTGTGGAATTTCAATTCGGAGTGAGATGAAAACCATGTGGGTCATCTCATGATCAATGGTCTCTAATGACTCACTTTATGTGGCCCATCTGATATGACTCACAATGTGATTGGCTTTACAACTGCAACAATTATGAAATCGGATCCCTTTAGCTTATAAACTATCACATAGTTAAAAAAAAAAAAAAAAAAAAAAACAATATTTGGTTAATACAAAATAATATTTTAACATAACTATTGTAAAATATAATAAAAATCAATTAAAAAATATTTTATTTGAAATTTTCAACATATCGGATTATACCAATATTAATATATGGTATATATAAGGGCAACATATTGGAAACCTAAATATTAATCGTTTGTGACAAAGATTTTATACCTCATAAACAACACTCTTCTTTATTTCATATTAGTTTTTCTGGATTTGCTAGCGCCCATCGCATTTCGCGGATGGGCTGTTGCATGTGAGAGCAAATGAATGAAGACAAAATCTGCTGAAAATTAAGTGAGCATGTGTGTTAGCTCTCACATGCAACAGCCCATCCGCAAAATGCCTTCTGCGATGGACACTAGCAAATCCCTAGTTTTTTTTTCTTTTATGGCTGTTTGGATCGCAAGAAAAATATTTCTGATGGATGGAATTTTTTCTTGGGAATATTTTTTTGTTGAATGGTTCTTGGGGAAATTTTTCTTTCAACAATTTATAGAGAAATGATATGATTGTGATTAATTTAGAGATATTAACATAAATTGATGGCCCCTCTTGTAAGATTTTTTATGGACTTGCACAGTACTTATTTTAGCTTTTGTAAAACTAGATTGTAGAGAATGTTCGATTATGGTAAAGAGTAATCCAGCTCGGTTCATATACAGTTAGTGATCAATAAGGTTTTGCGCCGGGAACACCTGAGCCACGTGTGTTCACGTTGGATAGCCACGTGTGTTCACGTTGGAAGGGGTATGGTAATAGGTTAATAATGTGTGGGCCCGTTGTAAGCCTAATACGGTTTTGTGGGCTTATTTGAGAAACAAGAGTCTGTGATGGGTCGGCTCTAGGGTTTCCTTTATGGTATTATAAATACGGGATTGATCCCTGCTCTCACACATAAGGTTGTTATTTCTCCCATTGGAATACACATAAGGAAGTGGAGAGAGTAGAAGACCGCCCATAACATTCTTTGTTTTGCAGACTTTGGAACCACAATAAAATCATGCATTCTCAATCACTGAAGCGTCAATAGAGGTATTTATGCCCAATCGCCTCTCACGTTTACTTTGTACAATTACATACTTATGGTTTGACAACGCTATATTAGTATTACACCTCTGTGTAAAAATTGAATAGGGTTGGTTCAAGTTATCATTATAGTGCGTAAAAAAAGTAGGAAGATTTAGAAATGTTTTTCCTTTCCAAACTATTTGTGAAAATTCCTGCAATCCAAACAGGGTGTTGTTCGAACGATTTTACACAAGGAAAAAAAATTCTAGGATGTTGTCTAGAACGTACAACACACTATGCCACATGTGCAGGGACTAATTGGCAATGAGGGTCCCACTATATAGACATGCCCTAGCGCCGAGAATAGTCAGTATGATTTTATCAGTGCAACGTTTGGGTAATACTGATTGATAATGAGGGTCCCAGTGTATATAGACATGCCCTAGAGCGGAGAATGGTCAAGGCGATTTGGTGAGTGCAATGGACAACCCATGCAAGACGATTGGTGCAGCAGAGAGTAATTCAATGAGGACTAGTTCAAATTGGAAATGGAAGTAGTGATAGTAGAGAAAGCGAGGGATGCACAAAGAAGGCGTGCTTGACCCTCTCGTGTGACCCTTGTAAATTTCCACGCACTATGAGAACCAAAGATCAAGAGGAGAGGATAAATCCCACCCCATTCACATGGGGTACTGTCAAACGCCCAAACCCAAAGAATGGGTTTGGATTGCCATAATCAGGAATCAGAATCTGCATCATATTCCGATTCCATTTACAATTCTTCCTTTAACAGAATGAGAAAAAAAAATTTAATTTAAAAAAATTCTAATAAAAATTCTATTTGACCATGGCAGAATCAAAATACCATCTCTTGGTTTGGGAAACAGATTCTGGCATTTCCCCCCTCTAAGTCTGTCTCACTATCAATTTCACCCCCTTGATTCCATTTGGTTTTTTGAACTAGGAATCAGGCGTATTGGAATCAGATTCCTATACCAGGGCTTGAGTCCGACAATCCAAATGCATCCAAAATGGGTAAGGGTAAATTCCGCATTCCATGTAGGGCTGCAACTCGGGTCGGGCGGGTCGGGTTTTGGAGAACCCAACCCTACCCGAGAAATATCTCGGGTCGGGTCGGGTCGGGTCGGGTTTTTTTTCGGAAAACCCACGATTCCCAAACCCGGCCCTACCCATGATAAATCTCGGGTCGGTTCGGGTCGGGTCGGGTTTTTTCACGTTGACGCAAATTTTTAAGGAAAATTCTTGTTTGGCAAGGCAACTCAACTCATAGAAGCAGAAATTACACTCACATTACACTTGAATCAAACAATGATGTAATTACACTCACATCACACTTGAATAAAACAATGATGTAATCAAACAATGTTGTAATTACAATCAAACAATGCTGAATCAAACACTTGAATCAACTCAACTCATAGAAGCAGAAATTACACTCACATACAATAACAGTGGGTGCGTGGGTTTTCACTTTTAACTTTGGGATAATTACATTTACACCCCCTCTAGTTTCTGACACATCCACTTCCACCCCTATAGTTTAAAACGTGACAAATACACCCCTGTAGTTTCAATTTGTTTAAGGTTTGCCCCCTCAGCTGAAGGTTCGTCCATAGATTGAAGGGTTAGGATGATCCGATGGAGCTGATTTTTTGGGCACACCATATCTATGTTAGGACCCATCAAATGAATGCTTTGGATCATCCAAATAATGTGGGCCCCTACCCGAATCCAAACACTACCAAAAAATCATCCAAATAATGTGGGCCCACATTGTTTGGATGATCCAAAGCGTTCATTTGATGGGTCCTGACATAGTTAGGGTGTGCCAAAAGAATCAGCTCCATCGGATCATCCTAACCCTTCAATCTATGGACGAACCTTCAGCTGAGGGGGCCTACCTTAAACAAATTGAAACTACAAGGGTGTATTTGTCACGTTTTAAACTATAGGGGTGCAAGTGGATGTGTCAGAAACTAGAGGGGGTGTAAATGTAATTATCCCTTTAACTTTTAACTAACAATAGAAAAAAATGTACATACTATAACTTATGTAACTCGGGTCGGGTCGGGTCGGGCCCCTTCAAACCCGGCTCGACCCGAGATTCATGCGGGCTTTTGAATGCTGAACCCGGCTCGACCCGAAACCCATGAAACCTGAACCCGACCCCGGCTATTTTCGGGTCGGGTCGATGCGGGTCGGGTTTTACCCGGCTCGAGTTGCAGTCCTAATTCCATGTCTAGGGATGTTTGGGAATTATAAAAATTTAAGGAGGATGGCTGTGTTTTTTTTTTTTTCCCAGAAAAAAACTAGAGGAGGGAAGATCAACGGTCGGAGAAGGATTCTTGGAGCCAAGAAACTGATGTTGAAGTAGGATCGAAACCTGATAAAGTTTTCTGAAAGTGGTGTTGATTTTATGCAAGATTGATTGTTTGGGATTTGATTAGGGAAGTCGTTGCCTATTTTTTTGTTGTCAGCCACTATTCGGGATGAGATGAAAACCATGATTTTGAAAAGATCAACCGAGTCACTTTAAGTTTTGAATGATAAAAATTTGTACAACAATTGCATTCTTCAAATCAAAATATTTATTCTTTCTAAGAAGTACATACAAAAGGGCACTCAAACAGTAACTTGGGCACCTTCTTGGTCTTCTTTATTCAATTGACTGAACATAGCCGTTACTAAAAGTCTTATTTAAGATAAAAGTCTCATAAAACTTGACCCTCACAAATCATTCTCCCACTCATCAAGGGAAACTGATTGGGTAGACTGGCTGTTTATTTGGGTAAAAAAGCCCAAAATTCTGTTCTACCCCTGGTGGTTGCTTCTGGTTCTCATTAAACATGGCAAACACATAAGTATCTATAGCCCTTCCAGATCGTCTTGGAGTCCCTCGCGCCACGTGTCCGATAAGATTTGCGTTGTAGGTCCGCGCATTATCACTCGTGGCTGCGGTCCCACCGGCCGATGGCCAACCACTCTCCGAAACAACAATCACTACATTGGGCCCACCCACCTTCTCCAGAGCAGCATAGACAGCATCCATGATCGCATCGAAAAGGTTCTGATATTGGAATTGGTCGTCAGTTACTACAGTGGACGGCGAAGTGAACAAAGCATATGGAAGAGAGATGGAATTAAGGTTGTTGACATAGCTGAAGTAAGGGTACACATTGGCCAATAGTGGAGACCCATTGCTGACTAGAAATTGAACAATTGGTCGTAAGTAAGTAAGGGCTTCATTACTAAAGGATCCATGGGAGGGAGGGAATGAGATTCCTAGGACCCCGGTGGAGACTGAAGTGGACACTTTGATTTGGTCTTGTAGACCTGCTGATACAAGTGCACTACGAATGTTTTGCATGGCGGGGAGTACATATTGAGCCAACCCACCGGGGATTACCTCATTACCGATGGCGATGTATCGGAACTTAACATCGGGATAGTTTCTTACGTTTGTCTGGACCCACGAATTTACAGTTGAAGGATTGGCTGCGAATTCTTGGAGTCTCTCATTATGGACACCGAGGATGACTTGGATAGTGGATCCTCTTAGTGCTTGGAGAGCTGCCTGATTTGCATAGTAGAGTCTCATCCCTCCGATGTTTCGTGATTTATAAAGATCAATGACTTCCTGTGCCGAAGGTAAATTGTCGCCGTTGTTTCCATAACAAACGCCGATGGATTGTACACCTGCACTTAAAGCCTTTAAAACCATTGATCTTCAAATTGCTATTCTTTTGAGATGACTAATAAAGTGGAAGTCTTCTTCTGTTTTTTTTTTTTTTATAGTCTTGGTTTCCCTAGTGGAACTCATAACTTAAAAAATACCCCTTTGTAATTGAGAGACTACTATCTTTAGTTGGCATGATGCCTGCATTGCCACACTTGTGGTTCAGTCACTAGATCAACAATTTTTATTAGCACACATGTAAGGTAGGCATAATCCTTGAGACTTGTATTAAATTAATATTCTTAAAAAAATTGTATTGCAAGAAAATATTGATTCGATTTTATAAATATAAGGGATATATGATCGGTATATTCAACAATTGAAAGAACTAATGTACTTTTTGGGATGCTAGGCAATAATCCTAGTTATTTTTAAAAACCAATGGGAATTTGTCCATGTCAAAAAAAAAGAGTAAAGGGAATTCGGTGTATAGCTGGGGAAGGAATGCTAGAAGAAGGGCACCCTTGCAAAAACCAGCTTCAAGAGCGCCCCTATTGGCTGATTTCAGAAAAGTGCATTTATGATGGCACAGAGAAAAGTGGAAGGCGCCGGAAAAAGAGAAAATTGCTTCGACTTTGCTGAAATCGCCAAGTGGGGCACCTTTGAAGCTGATTTTTGCAGGGGCACCCTTCATTCTATCATTCCTCAGCTGGGGGTTTTTGGTTTTAACACACTGCCCTTTTAATTTTGACGGTCGGCCACCATATAAATTCTCCAAATATCAAGGGCGGCATTATTACACCCAACCCAACACATGATAACCCTATAATTTCGCAAAAAACCATTTGGCAACTCACTTTTGCAGGAGACACAGCCACCACAAATAAATTAAATGAATACCACATAATCTGCTAAAAAGTGAGCCTTTGTGGCTGTTCTCTCTTGAAAAAGTGAGCCCCTGAATGGGTTTCCCCGAAATTGGTTATCAAATGTGTTTGTGTGTAGAGAGAGAGAGAGAGAGAGAGAGAGGATATGTAGCCGTGCAACTCTTTATATTTGATCAGCAACAACCGAATTTACGGCTTACACCAAAGGTTGATCTAAGCCATCCATTTGGTGAGTGGGAGTGGGGGGTGCAACGTAAAAGATTGTGCACCAAAAATCATTTCCATTGGATGATTTTCCAAAGAGTCATAAAAGGTTGTGCACAAAAAATCATTTCCATTGGATGATCCGAACCCTCTGATCTATAGAGGTTTTAATAATATGCAGTTCATTGTTTGATCGGAGGGCTAGGATCATCCTATGGAAATGATTTTCTGGGAACAACCTAATTGACGGTTTAGATAATCCTGCAGTCTAATACGTACCGTACTTTTTGGAAAAATACCGGACTATACAGGCTTACACCATACAAAATATCTTATAATATACTGCCGTTGATCAAACACCATGGGCGACAACTATGTTGTACCATACAATTTGAGAGAGAGAGAGAGAGAGAGAGAGAGAGAGAGAGAGAGAGACCTGCAATTTGTAGTGTAGGCATTAGAAGCCCAATGAGAAACATTATGGAAACCATGAGGTTGCCACTAGTTATAGACAAGGTAGCCATGGAGATATCTAATACCTCTCCTCCTACACATTGCCTCTTATTTATAGGTAAATGAAACCACTGCTATTTTTGCGTTAGCAGCCCTACGTCATATGTACATTACCGTGTGAAATTAACAATCGGCAACCCCACCTTTGTGCCAAGTCAATCTCTCCATAAATGCTTGGTCTCCAACTAAGTACTTGAGCTGTTTGAACCTCTCATCTCTCTATCCCTATAGCCTTGGATTTTTCTCTTGATCTTTTCTTTCTAACCCAAGGATAACGTTACGTCTTTCTTCAAGTTCCCTCCTTTCTTGTAGGGCTGCAACTCGGGTCGGGCGGGTCGGGTTTTGGAGAACCCAACCCTACCCGAGAAATATCTCGGGTCGGGTCGGGTTTTTTTTCAGAAAACCCACGATTCCCAAATCCGGCCCTACCCATGATAAATCTCGGGTCGGTTCGGGTCGGGTCGAGTTTTTTCACGTTGACGCAATTTTTTAAGGAAAATTCTTGTTTGGCAAGGCAACTCAACTCATAGAAGCAGAAATTACACTCACATTACACTTGAATCAAACAGTGATGTAATTACACTCACATTACACTTGAATCAAACAATGTTGTAATCAAACAATGTTGTAATTACAATCAAACAATGCTAAATGAAACACTTGAATCAACTCAACTCATAGAAGCAGAAATTACACTCACATACAGTAATAGTGGGTGCGTGGGTTTTCACTTTTAACTTTTAACTAACAATAGAAAAAAATGTTCATACTATAACTTATGTAACTCGGGTCGGGTCGGGTCGGGCCCCTTCAAACCCGGCTCGACCCAAGATTCATGCGGGCTTTTGAATGCTAAACCCGGCTCGACCTGGAACCCATGAAACCTGAACCCAACCCAGGGTATTTTCGGGTCGGGTCGATGCGGGTCGGGTAAAACCCGGCTCGAGTTGCAGCCCTACTTTCTTGTATGCTTCTCTTGTTTTTATTCAAGAGTTAGTTCCAGGTCTATGTTTCTCCTCTTGTATTTATCTCTTCTTTTCTTTGTAAAGATCCCAACTCATGCCATCTTTTCTTTGGGCTAGAATTAGGTCAAGTCTGTACATTTTCACCATTACCTTCTTTCTTTTAGATGTGTCAAGACTCAAAGAGTCGTCTTTCCTTACTAGTGTTTATTTCATTTTTCCTAAGGCCCTGCTTAGATTGCAAGAAAAACAGTTCTGATTCATTTTTTTTTTCTTTCTGCAATTTAGAGAGAAATAATATGATTATAGTTAATTTAGAAGGACTTCATCATAAATTAAAGGTCTCTCTACATAAAAATTGAATAGGGTTGGTTCAAGTTATCTATTTTATTGTGTAAAACTATTATTAAATTTTAGAAATATTTTATCTTTCCAAACTTTTCTGGAAGATTTTTTAAATGTTTTTTTGAAGAACAACCTATTTACATTGCCAGTCATCACGTGAATGGTTTGGATCATCCTATGATATGGGCCCCACGGGATTAAGAGGGGAGAGAGAGAGAGAGAGTTGCACACGCGTAGCCTCTTGCCCTTCTTCTATTCTCCACATAGAGAAAGAAAGCAAAAGACAAAGGGAGAGAGAGGCACGCATAGAGCCAAGAAACATAAGCATAGTAGTGAGCCAAGAAACACGTAAAGTGAGCAGGAGGGAATTTTGGAAATGGACCAATTACCAATGGGGGACAAAAATTAGGTGGAATTAGGCGGAATTATCAACAGGACCCATGCTGTTCAGAAATTATCAACGAGGGACAAAAGAGGTCTTGTCATTAAAAGCTGGACGAAAATGCCCTTTTCTTAAGCAACACGTTTTGCTTTTCCACTTTTCCCTCTTCTCTCTTCTTTCCCTCTTTTTCTTACTTTTTCTTTTTCAACTTTGTTTTTTTTTTATCTTACCAGTCATCTTCTTCATCATTTAGCTACCATTGGAGGCGGGAAAGCTCGAAAACTTGAAACGTGAGCTCATTCCCATCTATCTCTCTATATCTAGGTTTTGTTTTTCGTTTGTTTTAGGGTTTTGCATTTCTCCTTCTCCCTTTCAATGGAGGATGAGGAAGATGAATCGTAGGGTAGAAAGAAAAAAATGGTGAAAATGAAACAGTGAAAAAAAAACAGCAAGTAAAAACGTGTTCATAAGGACTTGATAAGCCCATTCGGAATTTGGTAACCCCATTTTGATACAGGATAATCCCAACCCCAAAGACTTAAAAACCCCCTTCCAAAACTCTAGTACCCTCGACCAATTCTAAGGGACTTGATAAGCCCATTCGTAAATTGGTAACCCCATTTGATACTAGATAACCCCAATCCGAAAGACTTGAAAACCCCTTTCCAAAACTCTAGTACCCTCGGCCAATTTTCAGGGACTTGATAAGCCCATTCGAAAATTGGTAACCCCATTTTGATACTTGATAACCCCATTCCCAAATACTTGAAAACCCCATTCGAAAACTCCAGTACCCTTGGCCAATTTTCAAAGACTTGATAAGCCCATTCGGAAATTGGTAACCCCATTTTTTATCATAGATAACCCCAATCCAAAGACTTGAAAACCCCCTTCCAAACATGTAGTACCCTTGGCCAATTTTTAGGGACTTTATCACCCCATTCGAAAATTGGTAACCCCCTTCCAAAACTCCAGTACCCTAGGCCAATTTTCAAGCACTTGATAAGTCCATTCGAAAATTGGCAACCCTACTTTTGAGAGTTACTAACCCCCTTCCAGAGAGTTGATAGACCCCTTCTGCTACAAAACCCTCTGCCTATAAACTCTTCTAATGGCATTACAATTATGCTCATGACAGAAATAACAAAAGAAATGGATGTTGTTTTCATTAAATGTGCTTCATGTATTACATCCCAATTTGTATATTACAAAAAAAAAAAAAAATTTAAGTAAATCAAAAAATATGTAGCCATCCATTCATGTATTACATTAACTTTTTCTTATACAACCAGTTGTCTTCCAAAAAAGTGAGTGAAGCCATCCATGCATTATCTCCAGAACACACCCTAAAATACAAACCGCTTAAATCCTAAACAAGATAAATCAGAAACAGAGGAATGAAAAATAGTGCAAAACCCTAAAAATAGAAAAGGAAAACAAAACCTAGATACAAAGAGATAGATGGTAAGAACTCAACATTCAAGTTTTCAAGATTTGCCAACAACAATGGTGGCTGAACAAGGAGGAAGATGACTAGTAGGGTAAAAAATCAAAAAGGTGATAATGGAAAAGTAAAAGAAGAGGAAAGAAGGAAAAAGCAATGTCAAAAAGTGTTGTAAATGCCAAAGGGCATTTTCGTCCAGCTTTTACTGACAAGACCTCTTTTGTCCCTCGTTGATAATTTTTGAAAAGCACGGGTCTGTTGATAATTTCACCTAATGTTTGTACCCCATTGGTAATTGTTCCTTTGGAAATTAAAGAGGCATATATTATTTCGATCCGGTCAAACCACCTTTTTGATCTGGTCAAAACCACATTTTTTTACTTCCCACTTAGATAAAAAATCAAAGGGGCGGGATTTTGACAGGGTGCCCTTTTAATTTTGACGGTCGGCCACCATATAAATTCTCCAAATATCAAGGGCGGCATTATTACACCCAACCCAACACATGATCACTTTATAATTGCACCAATAAGATTATATATAGGGGATTTACCTAGTTATTTCACAAAAAACCATCTGGCAACTCACTTTTACAGGAGACACAGCCACCACAAATGAATACGAAATAATCTACTACAAAGTGAGCCTTTGTGCCTGTTCTCTTGAAAAAGTGAGCCGTGAAATGGGTTTCCCCAAAATTGGTTATCAAATGTGTGTGTAGAGAGAGAGAGATGATCTGTAGCCGTGCAACTCTTTATATTTGATCAGCAACAACCGAATTTACGGCTTACACCAAAGGTTGATCTAAGCCATCCATTTGGTTGGTGGGCCTGGGGGTGCAACGTAAAAGATTGTGCACCAAAAATCATTTCCATAGGATGATTTTCCCAAGAGTCATAAAAGGTTGTGCACCAAAAATCATTTCCATTGGATGATCTGAACCCTCCGATCTATAGAGGTTTTAATAATATGCAGTTCATTGTTTGATCGGAGGGCTAGGGTCATCCTATGGAAATGATTTTCTGGGAACAACCTAATTGGCGGTTTGGATCATCCTGCGGTGTAATACATACCGTAATTTTTTGAAAAATACAGGACTATACAGGCACCATACAAAATATCTTACAATAGACTGCCGTTGATCAAACACCATGGGCGACAACTATGTTGTGCCACATTAGGTGCAGCTAAGCGCATGTACCACACAATTTGAGAGAGAGAGAGAGAGAGAGAGAGAGAGAGAGAGAGAGAGAGAGAGAGAGAGACCTGCAATTTGTAGTGTAGGCATTAGAAGCCCAATGAGAAACATTATGGAAACCATGAGGTTGCCACTAGTTATAGACAAGGTAGCCATGGAGATATCTAATACCTCTCCTCCTACACATTGCCTCTTATTTATAGGTAAATGAAACCACTGCTATAGAAGGAAGCCTTAATAGTTATTTAACAAAAAAAAAAAGAACAGCATAACGAAGCCTCTAAAATGATAATACAAAACTAAGAAAATGAGTGGGATTGGATATATCGTTTTTCTTGCAATCCAAACAGGGGTCGAAAAGTTTGAAAAGGGAAAAAAAGTTATTAAACAATTTCTCGTAGAGCTATTTCGTGGCTGGCTTTTGCATGTGAGAACAGCCACCTCAGATGAAGCAAAAGATCAACATGTGTGGCTGTCCTCACATGCAAAAGCTAGCTGTGAAATTGCCAGACAAATCCCTTTTTACGTAGGAAAAAAATAACTTAACCACCCCAATTTACATAGTAGTTGGAGGGGCATTCAACCGAGGAACATTTCATTCCAAATTAATCATAATCTTATCATTTTCCTTTGAATTTTGGAAAGAAAAAAATTTTCCAACAAATTTTTTTTCATAAAAGATGTTTTTCTTGCAATCCAAAGGAAAACTAATTTCCTTGAACCATTTTTTCTTTAGCATTTTAGAGCATATCATTACCCATTTTCTTTAGGAGGAAATTTTATATAAAATGAATATTTTATACCATCTCATAGGATGATCAAAACCGTCCATCTGATGGGCACCAATGGGCACCAATTGAGGTGGAAGAATAATTTTGTTAAGATTATCCCAACCTTGTGATCTATAGAGGCACTGCATATGTGGAAATCTATATAGGTTGGAGGTCTACCATCATCGTATGGAAATGTTTTTTTGAAGAACAATCTATTTACATTGTCAGTCATCACATGAACAGTTTGGATCATCCTATAGAGAAAGAACGGAAAAGACAAAGGGAGAGAGAGGCACGCACAGAGCCAAGAAACATAAGCATAGTAGTGGGCCCCACGGGATGAAATCCAAGCAGGGCTAAATGAAAAATTTCTTGAACACCTTCAAATGCTTGAAGTTTTCAGCATAACTTCCTTATAAGCATTTGATTTCCTCTAATTTCTTCTTGACCTCAACATGTCTTGTCACAATTTGTCAGAAAAATTTGTAAGAGGCAACAGATCTTGGCGATTAAACATTGAGAAAATCACAGAAACAATATGGATTGAATTTAAATGAGAAAAATCATACCGGAAGCCATGAATTGGGTTTTTCTTTCTCTCTGAGTTTCTCTTCGCTACACAACCATCGGTGATGGGGACCGGTTTCTTTCTCTTCAAGCGTGGATTCTCAAAGATTCAAAACGAATTTGTTGTGTGCAAATAGGACCCAAGAGTTCCCTTTTATAAGCGTTTGTGGGAAGAGATGCGACTCCTCATCACGCCCATCCCTCTCCCCAAACGTCTCTTTACGTTCATACCTTTTCACATAAAGTCTTTTCATTAATGACTTTTCACAAAACCAATTAACTAACCAAATGATCTTGACCATCGATCTTGCAAAAGCCACATCCACCGTTAGGATTATTTCCTAACATTCTCCCACTTGGCTAGCAAGATCTTTGAGCCAAACATAAGGATCATAACTTTAAATTAGTTAGATAATAAACCCAACATTCCGTTTAGCAAAACTACCAACAATAAACCATGTAACCATTGGGTCACCAACTCTACCCAATAGCCTACCCCATGATTATATTATTAGTAATTCTTACTAACATGAATGTAAAAGTATACATGCATAAGATGTAAACATGGTCCAAAACAGTCATACAGACACATTCTACCTCTTATTAACAATCCATTTACAAAATGTGCACGAAATGGAGCGGTAGAAAATAATCATAATATATATCAGAATCATAAAATATAATGTGATCACAACAGTGTATCTCAATACCAAATGCAGACTCCCACTATCATAGGCTATCAAAAGTGTCAACCAATCCCATGCGCGCTACATGCTCTCTGAAGAGCTTTGGTGACAAGCATTTAGTGAAGGGATCCGCCAACATAAGTGCGGTGCTTATGTATTCCACAGATACATGCTGATTCTGAACTCTTTCCCTCAGAACAAGATACTTTAAATCTATATGCTTTGAGCCGTCTCCAGACTTGTTGTTCTTGGAAAAGAAAACCACAGCGGAATTATCACAGAGAAGTTTCAGCGGCCTCTCAATAGAATCAATCAAATTAAGCCCTGAAAGAAAATTTCGCAGCCATAAGGCATGAGCCGAAGCCTCCGAACATGAAATAAACTCTGCCTCCATAGTGGATGAAGACGTCATTCTCTGCTTGACGCTTCTCCAAGAAATAGGTCCTCCTGAAAGCATAAAAATATAACCAGAAGTGGACCGATGGGTGTCCCGACAACCAGCGAAGTCGGAATCAGAATAGCCAATCACCTCAAGGCTATCCGATCTCCTAAATGTGAGCATGTAATCTGAAGTCCCTCGCAGGTAACACATAACCTTTTTGGCTGCCTTCCAGTGATCCAGACCTGGCTCACTTTGGTATCTACCAAGCATGCCAACTGCAAATGAAATATCTGGACGGGTAGAGACCTGAGCATACATGAGACTACCAACAGCAGAAGCATAAGGAATATGTCTCATCTCATCCCGTTCCAGTGCGTTCCTGGGACATTGTAACTGACTGAATACATCACCCTTAACTATAAGGGCAAGACTAGGGGAGCACCTCTCCATGCTGAATCTCTTAAGGACTTTTTCTATATAAGTCTTCTGAGACAATCCCAGCAATCCTCGAGTCCTATCTCGATGAATCTCTATTCCTATAACATAGGAAGCTTCACCAAGATCTTTCATATCAAAATTCCTGGAGAGGAATTGTTTTGTTTCTTTCAGCAGGCCTAGGTTACTACTGACAAGTAGTATATCATCAACATATAACACTAGGATGATGAATCGACTCCCACTAACCTTAAGATATATGCATTGATCTACAGCATTTTCCTTGAACCCAAAACTAGACACTACCTCATGAAATTTCAGATACCACTGCCTAGAAGCCTGCTTAAGTCCGTAAATGGACTTTTTAAGCCTACAGCTTAAGTGCTCTTCGCTCTCAGCCTTAAAACCTTCAGGCTGAATCATATAGACATCTTCATGAAGATCACCATTTAAAAAAGCAGTCTTCACATCCATCTGGTGTAACTCTAAGTTATAATGAGTCACCAAAGCCATGACTATCCTCAAAGAGTCTTTCCTTGATACTGGAGAGAAAGTCTCTTTGAAGTCTATTCCCTCTTTTTGAGTGAACCCTTTAGCGACTAGTCTGGCCTTATATCTTTCAATACCGCCCTTAGAGTCTCTTTTGGTCTTGAAGACCCATTTACAGCCTACAGGCTTGACCCCTTTAGGTAACTCGGTGAGTTCCCAGACACGGTTCTTTTCCATCGAGAGCAACTCATCCTTCATGGCTTCAAGCCACTAGCTGATCGGTCGCTATGGCCTGACCAAATGAAAGTGGATCATTATCCATTTCACCGTCGTAGTCACACTCGTTTAGATAGACAACATAGTCATCAGAGATGGCTGACCTCCTCTCTCTCTGTGACCTACGCACAGATTGCTCAGCGACAATCGTTGCTGGAGCATCAGGAATGTGGGGTGAAACCTCGAATGTGCCATCTGGTGAATCAATATCCTCAGGTGGAGGAATCGACACTACTCTTTCTTGGATTACCGGTATTGGAACAAATATCCGGTTCTCCTCAAAAGTAAGTGACCTAGGCACAAAACTCCCACTGAGATCACCATCCTCTAAGAATACAGCGTATCTTGTCTCTACAATCCGGGTGCTATGAGTAGAACTATAGAACCTATAACCCTTAGACCGTTCAGGGTAACCTATGAAGTAACAAGAGATGGTCCTAGCATCTAACTTTCTCAGCTGGGGGTTATAAACTTTGGCTTCAGCCATACAGCCCCAAACATGCAAATATCCTAGCTTAGGCTTTTTACCGGCCCATAACTCATAAGGGGTCTTAGCCACAGCTTTACTCGGTACACGGTTTAGCATATGAACGGCTGTTTTCAATGCTTCTCCCCACAAGGACTCAGGCAATGGTGAATTTCAAATCATGCTCCTCACCATATCCATAATAGTACGGTTTCGTCTCTCAGCAACACCATTTTGCTCAGGTGTACCTGGCATCGTGTACTGAGCGACAATACCGTTCTCCTGTAGGTAAAGTGCGAACGCACCTGGACTGCGGCCCGTATCGGAATATCTGCCATAGTATTCCCCACCTCTATCGGACCTCACAACCTTAATCTTCCGGTCAAGTTGTAACTCAATCTCAGCCTTATAGATCTTAAAAGTATCCAGTGCTTCCGACTTTTCTTTGATGAGATAGACGTAGCTAAAACGTGAAAAGTCATCGATAAAGGTAATGAAATATCTCTCGCCACTTAGGGCAGGAGTAGGAAATGGCCCACATATATCAGTGTGAATAACTTCTAACAGGCCGGTACTCCCAGTGGCGCCCTTCTTACTAGTTTTGGTTTGTTTACCCTTAAGACACTGCCTACAAATCTCGAAATCAGAAAAGTCAAGAGGAGGAAGAACTCCATCCTTCACCAGTCTTTCCATACGACTAATAGAAATGTGGCCTAAACGCTTATGCCACAAACTGGAAGAGTTTTCATCAACTCGACCCCGTTTATTGCCACGGTAACTGATTTCCTCATTCACATGCATGGATAACAGAGAATGTGCAAACGAGCTATCTAAATAAATCATATATAGATTGCCCACAAGAGGACCAGAACCAACAACATTGGAATCATGGAGTAATGTAAAACCTTTATTCCCAAACTTAAATTCAAATCCAAAGGAAACAAGTTTGGATACAGATATAAGGTTTCTGCTCATGGCAGGTACATAAAATGTGTCTTCCAAATACATAATGAAGCCACTATCTAATACAAGACGAAAAGTGCCAATAGCCTTGACGTCTGCTTCTACTCCATTTCCCATCTTAATGGTTCGCTCCCCTTTCTTGAGTCTCCGTCTCTCTTGAAATCCCTGCAAGGAATTCGAAATGTGAATAGTGGAACCTGTATCTATCCACCAGGTATTTCTAGGAGCATCTACAAGGAAAGATTCATGACAAACAAAAACTGAATTATTACCTTTCTTATGCAGCCACTCTTCATACTTGGAGCACTCTTTCTTTATGTGACCAAGTTTCTTATAGAAATGGCACCTAATGCGACTTTTCATCCCACCGGTCAAGCCCTGAGCCAAACCACTTGCTACCTTCTTCTTGCCTTTCCCAAAGCCCTTTCCTTTGGTTTTCTTCTTGAAGTGACCCTTTGATGTTCCCTCTGTGGTGTAATGAGCACTTTCAGGTTGTTCGGTCTTCAACCTCTCTTCTTCTTGAACACACATGGCTATGAGTTCACTCATTTCCCACTTCTCTTTCTGCGTATTGTAATTAATTTTAAATGGAGTAAACTGCGCAGGAAGAGATGTCATCATGAAATGAACAAGGAAACCCTCAGAGATCTCCATGTTCATTTTCTTTAGCTGGGAGGCCATGTCATTCATTCGCATAATGTGCTCTCTCACACCACTACTACCATTGTACTTCATAGTGATCATCTTCATCATCAGTGTACTGGCAAGAGCCTTAGACGATCCCTTAAACTGATCCTCTACTGCCTGTAGGTACTCGCTAGCAGTAAATTCCTCATTTTCCTCTGAGTCGGGGATGCCTCCTCGGATAGAGGTAGAGATCGTGTTTTTCATAATCATAAGGCTCATGTGATTTGACCGTTCCCATTTTTCATAGGTAGCCAAATCCGCAGCAGTACTTTCATTAGAAGGCACTTCAGGTTTGTTATTCCTAAGTGCATAATCTAGGTCCAAACAAACTAAGACTATGTGAATATGATCCTTCCATTTTCCGAAATTAGTCCCACTCAAAACCTCGATCCCGGACAAATAACTAGAGATAGAACTAGGGTTCAATGCTGTAGACGAAAAAGACAGACAGTTACAATTTTGCTCACTATCTAAGACACCATTTAAATCCACAAAAGGAGTTTATTCAGTAAAATCCACGATTTAATGTAATCCAACTTTAAAATAAATGACTAAAGTAAACAGAAACACAAAATACATAAGTGTGTTCTTGATGGAGCACCCGGTGTGTCACCGTGGGATGTCCGTTGGGCCATGCCACGATACACAAGTGGCTCCATTTTTAAGTCAATTTATCTTTAGGGAAGTTAGTTGGATTGCCTAGAATCACAGAAACACATAAATGTGATTCTAGGGAGACACCAGCGTATCATCATGGGTCGTCCATTGGGCCGTGCCACGACACACATTTGGCTCTCATCCATGAGACTAACTAGGGCCAAATAACTCTATACTTAAGGTACACATCACCGTTGGGCAGAAGCGCAACCCCAAACCAAGTTATCCAGGCCTAGTCCTCTCACACCGCATATTTGTGCAAAGCAACAGTCATCCATTGGGCTGAGTGTTGCTCTTGGACAAATGGACGGAATTTAAAGTGGTTTTGTAGTTCATAATGTGTCACTATATGCGACACTGTTCTTTATTTAAACCACTAATCCTAAGTGATTCCGCTTCCCAATCGGAATCACAATTCTTTGTTCATTCATAACTAAAATAATGAACAAAGTGTACAAACATGTGTACATAAAACCCGTTTTCAAGTTCCATGAAAAACAGACATCAAATTTGGGTTCAGAGGGGTGGAAATCCTCTAAATCTGGATTTACCCGGCCCAAAACCCAAAAATAATTTGACTCAAAATCAAACAAATAAAACCAAATTTTGTTGAATTTACACTGTAACCATATAATACAGTGCTCATATGAAAAAACAGACTCCAAAAATGGGTTCAGGAGGGTTCCAAACCCCTAGAACCAATATTAGCCGGACCCAAAACCTCAAAAAATGCCAGAAATGGCCCAAAAAAGGTCCCTGGGCCGATTTGGGTTGGGTCTGCTGGGCCCAGACAGGTTTTATGGGCCTTATCTGTTAACTGGGCCTTTCAAAAATCGCGGATCCTTGATGGATCCTTAACGGGCCTGCGCGGCCCATCACTATTCATCATCTTCTACAACAGCAGTTACAAATTTCAGAAAATCCCAAAAAAACAACAAATTTCAATTTCAATTTCTGGGTTCGTTTGACATCGGATTTAGGCACCGTTTGTTGCATTGGACTCGTCTCTCGACGAACTTCACATCCATACTGGAAAATCACCAGTCGGAGCAACCGTTTTCCGGCGGCACGCCGTTTTTCGGCGATGTCAAAAATTCCCAAAAATAAATAAAAATTTTTAATCAGATTTTCTCGCCGTTTTCTCGCTAGAACCGTGGCTCTGATACCACATGTAAGAGGCAACAGATCTTGGCGATTAAACATTGAGAAAATCACAGAAACAATATGGATTGAATTTAAATGAGAAAAATCATACCGGAAGCCATGAATTGGGTTTTTCTTTCTCTCTGAGTTTCTCTTCGCTACACAACCGTCGGTGATGGGGACCGGTTTCTTTCTCTTCAAGCGTGGATTCTCAAAGATTCAAAACGAATTTGTTGTGTGCAAATAGGACCCAAGAGTTCCCTTTTATAAGCGTTTGTGGGAAGAGATGCGACTCCTCATCACGCCCATCCCTCTCCTCAAACGTATCTTTACGTTCATACATTTTCACATAAAGTCTTTTCATTAATGACTTTTCACAAAACCAATTAACTAACCAAATGATCTTGACCATCGATCTTGCAAAAGCCACATCCACCGTTAGGATTATTTCCTAACAAAATTATCTTCAGCAGCACTAACTCCGTCTAACTTTGTGAATAATACTAAATCTAATATAAGTTTCAATACTCACCCATACACAATTTCAAATGGTGACTCTCCTACTGCTCTATTGACTCTCTTATCAATGGGAAATTCAGCTTCGGAAAATAAAACATGGGAACGCCAATTCAGTAGACTTTAAATATTATGTTAACAATTTGTATATCAATTTCATTCTTCAAAACAAAATATGGTAAAAAAAGTTTTGAATGAAAACAATTTCTTTCTTCAAATCAAAATTTGGTAGAAAAAGTTTGTTTCTTCTTAAGGGCCCTATGGGTGTTCTTACTGCAATGTAATTAAAATCTAGAGCAACTAAAATTCTTGCAATAGCGCCAGAATGGAGTATTAAAATTAATTCATGTCAATTTACTAAGTTTTCATTCATTCCAATAACATATGTTTATTCTTTCTAACAAGTACAAACAAAAGGGCACTAGAACAGTAATTTGTGCACCTTCTTGGTCGTCTTTATTCAAATGAGTGGCCATAGCCATTACTAAAAGTCTTATTTAAGAAAAAAGTTTCATAAAACTTGACCCTCACAAATCACTATCCCACTCATCAAGGGAAACTGATTGGGTAAACTGGCTGTTTATTTGGGTAAAAGAGCCCAAAATTCTGTTCTGTCCCGGCTGCTTTCTGGTTCTCATTAAACATGGCAAACACATAAGTCTCTATAGCCGTTCCAGATCGTCTTGGAGTCCCTCGCGCCACATGTCCGATCAGATTTGCATTGTAGGTCCGTGCATTATCGATCGTGGCTGCGGTCCCACCGGCCGATGGCCAACCACTCTCAGAAACAACAATCACCACATTGGGCCCACCCACCTTCTCCAGAGCAGCATAGAGAGCATCCATGATCGCATCGAAAAGGTTCTGATATTGGAATTGGCCGTCCGTTGCTACAGTGGACGGCGAAGTGAACAAAGCATATGGAAGAGAGATGGAATTAGGGTCTCCGACGTAGCTGAAGTAAGGGTACACATTGGCCAATAGTGGAGCCCCATTGCTGACTAGAAATTGAACAATTGGTTGTAAGTAAGTTAGTGCATCATTACTAAAGGATCCTTGGGAGGGAGGGAATGAGTTTCCTAGGACCCCGGTGGAGACTGCAGTGGACACTTTGATTTGGTCTTGTAGACCTGCTGATACAAGTGCGCTATGAATGTTCTGCATGGCGGGGAGTACATACTGAGCGGACCCACCGGGGATTACCTCATTACCGACTGCGATGTATCCGAACTTAACATCGGGCCAGTAGTTTCTTACGTTTGTCTGCACCCACGAATTTGCAGCCGAAGGATCGGTCGCGAACTGTTGGAGATTGGTGTTGGAAACGCCTAGGATGACTTGGATATTGGATCCTCTTAGTGCTTGGAGAGCTGCTTGATTTTCAATGTAGAGTCTCATCCGTCCAATGTTTTGTGATTTATAAAGATCAATGACTTCCTGTGCTGGAGGTAAATTGTCGCCATCGGTTCCATAGCAAACGCCGATGGATTGTCCACCTGCATTTAAAACCATTGATGATCTTCAAAATTTATTCTTTTGAAATGGGTGCTAGTAAAACAGAAATCCGTTTTGTTTAAAAAAAGAAAAAAAAAAACAAGGAAGACAGCTCGAATTCCCACAAAACGCCCAAACATTGTGAAAATGATCTAATCGTTGGTCATTTTCACTTCCATTTTGAAAGTGTTTACCTTCTTTTGAAATAACGATTGATGGACAAATTAATGGTCCCATCATCAATGTAGACATTATATTGTTTATCATTTTACAATCGTCTTGATTGGATATTTGTTCGTCCAATGTAGAGCTTTGCTTATATTTTTCTTTACAATAACTATTAGAACACCCTTGATCAAATTTTCTCAATCGAAACTCAGTAAATTTTAAATGATAACCGAAGGAAAATGACAAGCAAAGCGAGAATCAGACCAAGGGAGAAACCAACAATCATCATGCACCACGTTGTTAAGAGAAATTAATCAGCTTCTTGGTTTTCTATTTCTTTTTTCTTTTTAAATCCAAATTCAAACATAAAAATGAAAAGGGAAATGTTATCAGCACTACTGTATTTTGATGATAGCACTCTTCACTTTATTAAAAGTACGGTATGGCGAGCACCATAGGATGATCCAAACCGTCCATTAGATGACCCACACCCTAAATGAGTTGTGCCCCAAAAATTATTTCCATAGGTTTATCCTAATCCTCCGATCTATAGAGTGTTAGGATCGACCCTCTAACATTCAGACCAGAGGATTAGGATCAATCTATGGAAATGATTTTTGGGGCACAGCCTATTTAGGCTGTGACCCATCTAATGGACGGTTTGGATCATCCTATGATGCGGGCCATACCGTACTTTTAATAAAATGAGGAGTGCGATCATCACAATAAAGTAGTGCCGATGACATTTCCCAAATGAAAATCGAAAGAATTGGCACACCGACTTTTTCTGAGGCTATAGTTGGATCAAATATCAACTATCAAGGACAGCACTATTAGGCTCAACTCAATTCATGGACACCGTATGATTTCATCAATAAGATTAGGGGGGATGATTTTTTCGGCCCTTGTAGGATAATACACCCCGCTCTTTACATGATTTGACGTCAAAAAGCGTTAAAGTCTGCCCACAGTTCACATTAAAAGTGCGGTGTACTATCCTAAGGGGGTGAAAAAATCATCTACATGAGATTATATGTACGGGATTAGCCAAGCAATTTCGTGAAAAGCCATATTTGGCAGTTCACTTTTGCAGGAGAGACACAGCCAACACAAATGAATTAAATGAATACGACAAGATCTGCACATCAGCCTTTGTGGCTGTTCTCTCCTACAAACGTGAGCCCCGGTTTTGCTTTCCGCAAAATTGCTTATGTAGCTGTTTGTAATCAGGGTCCCTTTATATTCGATCAACAACAACCGACTTTACGGCTTAGACCATAGGATGATCCAAGACATCCCTTTGATGGGCAGCAATGTAAATAGGTTATGCCCCAAATATCACTTTGATACGTTGATCCCAACCCTCCGATCTATAGAGGTTACAATAATATGCAGTTCATCTATTGATCGAAGGGCTGGGATCATCCCATGAAATGATTGTTTGGGCACAACTTATTTTCGTTGTGGACCATCAAATGGATGGTTTGGATCATCCTATGGTGTACTTCATAAATTACCATTTTGAAAAATACTGGACTATATGGGCTTACACCATATAAATCTCTATCAGAGGCATTCATTGATAAAACACCATGGGCCACAACTATGGTGTACCACATTACGTCCAGCTAAGGCTCTGTTCGTTTGGGATTATGACAACCGATGGTGAGCCAACATCCCGATTATTGGACTCAAATTACATTCATTTTGAGTCCAATAATCAGTTTGAGGGCTCACCCTCGGTTATCATAATCCCAAACAAACAGGGTCTAAGCGTGTATACGTTACAATTTGAGAGAGAGAGAGAGAGAGAGAGAGAGAGAGGGAGGAGGGGACCTGCAATTTGTAGGGTGGGCATTAGAAGCCCAATAAGAAACATTATGGAAACCATGGAAAGGTTGCCACTAGTTATAGACAAGGTAGCCATGGAGATATCTAATACCTCACCTCCTACACAACTGCCTCTTATATATAGGTAAATGAAAGCATGAAACCACTGCTATTTTTGCATTAGCAGCCCTACGTCATATGTACATTACCTGTGACATTAACAATCAGCAACCCCACCTTTGTGCCAAGTCAATCTCTCCATCAATGCTTGGTCTCCAACTAAGTACTTGAGTTGTTTGAAACTCTTATCTCTCTATCCCTATAGCCTTGGATTTTTCTCTAGATCTTTTCTCTCTAACCAAAGAATACGTAACGTCTTTCTTCAAGTTCCCTCTCTTGTTTTTATTCAAGAGTTAGTTCCAGGTCTATGTTTCTCCTCTTGTATTTATCTCTTCTTTTCTTTGTTAAGATCTCAACTCATTCCATTTTTTCTTTGGGCAAGAATTAGGTCAAGTCTGTCATTTTTCACCCAATTTTAAGGTCATCCTTGTTGTTCGCCCAATTTTACACGGAAGAAAAAAAAAACTCTATGGTCTTATCTAGAACTTACAAATACACATGGAACATGTGCAAGACACTAATGTGGGCAATAGAATATTAGAATTGATGGAGATTTCAAATAGGAAATGAAATGAGTGAGAATGAGAGGAAGGGACTTTTACACCAACAAGGCGTGCTTGACCCTCTTGTGAGTTGTGACGCTCCTAACTATCCACGCTGTGAACCAAAGACTTCTGGGAGATATTAATAAAATCCACCCAATTTCACCTGGCTACTGATGTTGGCACTACCATGTTTTCATAATTGCACTAACTCATTCTGTCTTTTTTATTTAAACAGTTGTCAAAGTTTATTCAAATTCCCCAGAACGTCACAAAAGCCAAATAAAAGGCAAGCTGAGTTTGTGCAACTATTACCTTCGCAATTAGTAATAAGTAAATCTCTCTCTCTCTCTCTCTCTCTCTCTCTCTCTCTCTCTCTCTCAAACTTGTTGTATTTTCCCGCTTGAAAATGTTGATTCCAATTTGGATTGCAAGAATTTTGTGGACAAAATAGGAAAGGAAAAATATTTCCTAAATTTTCTATTATTTTTACACACTAGAAAGATAACTTGCCACAATCCTATTCAATTTTTAGTTAGAGAGACCTTCAATTCATGATAATATCCCTCTAAATTAACCATAATTATATCAATTCCCTCTAAATAGTGGAAGACAAAAATTTCCCAAGAAAACTTTTTTCCATCAGAAATGTTTTTCTTACAATCCAAGCAGGGCCTAAATGAAACATTACCCAGTCAACTTCCTTGAACACCTTCAAATGCTTGAATTTTTCAGCATAACTTCCTTAGAAGCATTTGATTTCCTCTAATTTATTCTTGACATCAACATATCTTGTCACAATTTGTCAGAAAAATTATCTTCAGCAGCACTAATTCCGTCTAACTTTGTCAATAATACTAAATCTAATATGAGTTTCAATACTCACCCATACACAATTCCAAATGGTGACTCTCCTTTTGCTCTATTGACTCTCTTATCAATGGAAAATTCAGCTTGGGAAAATAAAAAATCTCGCTGTTTTCCAAGGTTCATTTCGTCATCTATATAACATTCTCAACGATATCAGTATGTGTTGGATTAGGAATTTGGGATAAGATCCTTCCATGTTTATCTTTATCTTTCCATGCTTATCCCTTAGGTGCTCTAAAGTCTAAATAAACAAAACTCACATTGGGGAAATAGTCCCTTACGTTTGTCTAGACCCATGAATTTGCAGCCGGAGCACCGGTCACTAATGTAATACCCAGCCCCACTTTAGGTCGGTCATGCATGCGCATCTTAGACGATCGAGGGGTGGATGTTCTAGTAGTAATCGGAGTGTGACCGAATCGTTAGATCAATGGTTAAAATCTTAAGATTTATGATTAGATCACTCAGGCCATCGAATTCGGCTTGCTCGGATTAATGATAGACACCTTCAGATATGTTATTGAATCATTAAGATCCATATGTTTCAGACTAGATGATTGAGATTGGTGATTGGACAGCTATAAACCCACGAATCAACAATCTTTATCGATGATCAGGTCAGTTCTATAGTAAAGAAGTACTACCCCAACCTCGATGGTCCTAAGAACAATAGGAGATCATGACGCCAGCAGGATCGATGATCCTCATCGATTCTATTACTATTAGAGTATGCTAGGTTCAAGCTTCTATCAAAATAGTCCATGAAGAAAAAAATAACTCCCAATCATTTCAATCTTCAAAGTTAGATTTATATTTTGACATAATCACTGCAAGTTAATAATCATCGCCCAACATAGCATTTAATATTTATGAAGCTCATCTATAATCTTCTATTTCCCCTTTTGTACAAATGGAAAGCATAAATAGGAAAAAGTATTAAAGCTTGTTACCTTAATAGTATCAAATAATGGTATTGAGGAAAGTGTTCCTGAGCTATAGCTTATCGGAGCTTATCTGAGCTATAGTTCAAAAACGCATGTGGCCCCATATATTTTGGGGGATCCAAAGCCATATAAGATCATCCTACCCCTGCTATTTGTGGAGGGAAAAATGGGCAGAAACATGGACACACATTGTCTGTCCATTCCCCCCCCCGATTGGGTTAGGATGATCGTATAGGACTGATTTTTGGTACGCACCATATCCGTGGAAGGGCCTTCCAAATGAATGCTTTGGATCCCCGCAAAAATGTGAGGTCACATGTGTTTTTGAGCTATAGCTCATAGATAAGCTTATCTGAGCTATAGCTCAGGAACACTTTCCTCTGTTTATTGGTCTTATAACTGCAGTACTTTATAAAATGCAATAGACAATGACAAATTAGGCAGATGAAAACTGTCTAGAAACTCTCCCATCTTGGTAAAGAAAAGAACTAGAAACTACAGAAAAACTTCAATGTGGCTAACGCTTCAAAGTTGCAGCTACCAATGAGGACTTCAAAGCCAAACACACCAAACTTATATACAGAATATGGGAAATGATATATTCGCCCCCTTTTCTTCCCCGGGCAACACCATTGTAGTGTAAAAAGTGTAGTCATAAATACACTAGAGAGGGTGGCCCAAGGAAGAAAAGGGGGTTAATAATATCATTTCCCACAGAATATGTGTAGTTCTAAATCCATAATGACAAGCTTCAATAGTTTGCATGTGTTCCCAAATAGACAGAGCTATAGACAGTTTATTATTCTAAATAAGTCCTAGAGTTGTTTATAAGTTTTGAGGCATTCAAAACATGTGGTTAACTGTTTTTTGCAAGTCCTTCCCATTAAATGAATCGAACAAAAAGCAATTTTTTTAAGGGATTTTTGCTTATTAGTCCCTACATGGCAAAATAATTGCTTATTAGTCCCTAAGAAAAGCATATTTGCTTAATTGTTCTACTTTTAGAAAATATTTGCTAAAAGGTCCCTAAAACTCATGAACTTCAATTTTCTTCGTTAAAATTTTTAAAATGGCAAATTTACACCGCAACCCATCTAACCATTTTTAGGGTTTTTGGATTTTCTTCCAATTTTTTAGGAAAAAAACTAGGAAATAAGCAACAATACTATCTCTTCCAATATTCTTGTCAAAAAACCTTCAACAAAAAAATCGTTTTAGGAATTAAAAAAAATAAATATCCCTCTAAAATAAATTAAATAGGCTCGGTTTGAGTTATCTTTTCTTCATAGATAAATAAAGTAAGAAATTTTAGGAATATTTTTCGTTTCTAATTTTTCTAAGAAATTCCTATCTTGGTTGGATCGCAAGAAAATATCTCTCATGGAAAATTATTTCTATGAAATTTTTTTCATTGAGGAATTATGTCTGATTAATTTAGAGGGATAACATCATAAACCGAAGGTCCCTAACCGAAAAATTGAATAGGGTTGGTTTACCTTATCTTTTTTTTTATGTGTAAGTAATAAGAAATTTTAGATTTTTTTTCCTATCTTAACTTTTCCAATAAAATTCCTACAATCCAACGGGGCCGGATGTTGCATTCCCCGTCCCGCCCCATGGGGAAAATCTACTCCCCATCCTCGCCCCGCACACTACGGTGAAACATGTTTGATGGATTTTTTAATTGAAAAATTCTACTAAAAATGCATTTGAAAAAGATATTAGGAAAAATTTAAGAATTCCAAAGGAAATTTGTTTGATGGCAAGTGCAGCTACCCAAATTAAAAGCGACAAATCTAAATTCATTAGCAGAAAATTCAATTTTGTATTGGGATAGCGGGGCGGGGCGGGACCGGAGCAATCCCCATCCTCGCCCCGTCCCCTCTTCGGGGAATTTTTTCAATCCCCGTCCCCGCTTGAATCGAGGAATCCTCGCCCAGTTGGGGGGGGGGGGGGGAGGGCGGATCCCCTCTTTCGCGGGTTTAATTGCCAGCCCTACTAAGTAGAAGGCATTTTGTAAGAGAAGACTAATCCATCTTGCTAGGGAAATCTCAAACAATTGGAGGTCTCGGTGTTCTTGATCACTGCCATCGGTTGCAATACAATAGGGTTTTAGTTTTGTTTTGGGAATAAGAACTAGGGTTTGGCTTCTACTCTTAGGAGAAGAAGAAGGGAGAATGTCAAAGGGAAAGTAAATATTGGAAGAGATAATATTGTTGCTTATTTCCTAGTTTTTCCCTAAAAAATTGGAAGGGTAATCCAAAAACGCTAAAACTGATTAAATGGGTTGGGGTGTAAATTTGCCATTTTAAAATTTTTAATGGAGAAAATTGAAGTTCGTGAATTTTAGGGACCTTTTGGCAAATACTTTCTAAAAGTATGACTGTTAAGCAAATATGCTTTTCTTAGGGACTAATAAGCAATTATTTTGCCATGTAGGGACTAATCAGCAAAAAATCATTTTTTTTTAACTAGAAAGCAATTTACATGACAAGCATTCTTTCATTTTCTCATAAAATTGTTATGTATTTATACTTTTTAGGCTACTGATATCCGCACTACCATGTTTTAATAATTGCACTAACTCACCTTGTCATCTAGAATTTAACCGGCTGTCAACGGTTATCGCAATCCCGAAAATCAATTTAAAAAGAAAAAGACAAGGTGAGTTAGTGTAATTATCAAAACATGGTAATGCGGACGCTAGTCTTTTTAAAAAAAAAAAACCTTAATGGTAAATAAAATCCAACAAAACCATAAACACTAATCTGTTCACCTTCATGTTACACTTTCTTAAAGCTGAGTGAAAAAGTAGTCGGGGCCAAAAGGCTTATTTGGGATAAAAATTACATAAAACTATTTAAGGACCCTAGACATTCCTGTCCCAGTCTCTAAGAGAAGTTGATTGGGTACACTGTCTGTTTATTTGGATAGAAAAGCCCAAAATTATTTTCAGTCCCTTGTGGTTGCTTCAACTTCTCATTGAACATGGCAAACACATAAGTCTCTATGGCCTTTCCAGATCTCTGTGGTGTCCCCTTCTGTACGTGTCGAATCAGATTCGAATTGTACATCTGAGCATTCTCGATAGTTGCCGTGGTCCCACCTGCCGATGGCCAACCATCTCCGAAACAACAATCTCGACATTGGTCCCACCCACCTGTTCTAGTGCGGAGTAGATACTACCCACAATTGCATCAAAACATGTTCTGATATTGGAATTGGCCAATCATTTACTGCACTTGAAAACGAAGTGAACAAGGCATACGAAAGAGAGATGTATTGAGGGGTTCCAATGTAGCTAAAGTAAGAGTACACATTGGCCAAGAGTGGCGCCCCATTGAAGGCTAGAAACTGAACAATTGGTTCTGAGTATGGGAGAGGTTGATTGGAAAAAGACCCTTGGGAGGGAGCGTAGGGGACTCCAAGGACTCCCATCGATACCGCGGTGGACACCTTGATTTGGTCTTGTAGACCCGCCAATACAATTGCTCTTTCAACGTTTAGCATTGCCCCAAGTACATGCTGAGCGAACTGACCGGGATTACCTCATTACCAACAGCGATGTATCGGAACCTCACATTGGGCCAGTACTTTGTTACATTATCTTGAACCCACGAATTTGCCGCTGAAAAATTGGTCGCGAACTCTTGGAGTCTTTCATTCGAGACATCGAGAAGGACTCCGATGTTGGATCCTCTAAGCGCTTGTAGAGCGTCCGGCTTTTCCCAGTAGAGTCTCATCAGTCCGATATTTCGTGATCTATAAAGACCTACAACTTCCGTTGCGGGAGGTAAATTGTCACCGACGTCTCCATAGCAAACGCCAATTGAATTTCCGGCTGCTGGATTTTCCCAACAGTCTCATCAGTCCGATATTTATTTCGCGTTCTATATAAAGATCTATCCAAATAATGGCTAAGCGCTACCATGTGAAAAATGTTTACTTTTATGACTAAATTATTAGTTAAAAATGTTGCCTAACCTTAAAATATAAGGCGTTTTCTTTGTGCACTAAATTTTCTTTAACTTTGTAAGGTTTTTTATAGTAAAGAAAGCTTTAGATTTATAGAGATTTAAATAGATTTATAGGGTTTTAAATAATCTAAGGGCCAGCCCAGATGTCGCATATCAGACCAGCAACCTCGTGAATGTGTTGTCTCCATTCACGAGGTGGTATGCGACAGACCAGCTGCAAAATGCCTTTTGCGATGGACCTTAGCAAATCCTTAGCAGCAAATTATTCCATCCATGTTTCAATTTGACAACAGGGCAACAACCCTTATGAGCTGTAAAAAAATGTTAGAAGAATTGAAGTAAATAGAGGGTAAGGATCTAGATTCCCTAAGTCCCTTCTAGAGGATATCTTCGATAGATGACATAAGATCAAATATAAAGAAAAATATAAATCTGCTTGTTCCTCTGTCTCTGCTTTAGGATTAGGGTAAAAAATAGTCACTTTCTTCATCCTTACAAAATTCCCACACTCAATAAAGCAATTGGTAAAAAAGTAAGAGATATCAGTTATTAAAATGCATGAGAGAGAGAGAGAGAGACATTAACACTAGATCAACACCAGAAGCTACTATCTCATATCACCCCAATTACCTCCAATTATGCAGTTCATCTTATTGTTAAGAGTCCATCCTCTCTTCATGTTTCTCCGTCCACTTGGATTAATGATAGTGGTGCTATTGACCTCATGGTTCTGATTTTTCCGTGTTATCAAATGTTTGTCCCTTTTCATCTAAACCTGCCACTTTACCAAATGGACAGCATACCGATATTTCTCATATTGGTTCTTTGCGTCTGTCCCCTTCTTTACCATTAACCAATGTCTAATGTATCCCCACATTCAAACAAAATCTTTTATATGTTAGCCAACTCACCAAAATTCTTCATTGCTCCATTACACTAAGTTGGATTTATGATTTGTTTGGTTTTTTGAAATGTAATCTGGGCTCCAAGATATTGAAGCCCTGACCCTTGGCATCTCTTCTCCCCATTCCAGCCACAACCTGCTCTTCCCCTCCACTTCAGCTGCCAGAAACCTTTGATATGTTTTTGTTTAGTTCTCGTGAAATGGCACTGATTTTTTTTGGCACAGTAAATAAAAACTAGGAAACAGAGCATGATCGTACATGACTTCTTGTAATTCAGCGATATGGCGCATACAAACAGATCTACTCAGCCTTCTGAATTCTTCGAGTAATTATCGTTTGATTGATTCAAAGATTGATTCAAAAACCCCATAATAATTGAAGTTAATTTCTTAAAATAATAAGCCTTGCAGAACAACTGAATCCTTTTACAACCCCACTCAAGCAGATTAAAAATTGAATGAATTAACACATTACAATGGAATTTATTACCCAAACTAATGTGGCTTACTGGAGAAGGTGATAGTCAAGGTTGTCTTAGAAGTGATGGTCTATAGAAAGCACAACTGTGAGCCATTTCAATGCGATCGCGAGGATCATTCATGGTTTCGTCTCTTAAAGCTTGAAGAAGTGCCACCGATGAAAGCTCCCTATAAATCCAAATCAAATCCATCAGATTTTATTTTTTTTCTTTGAATGATAGTATTTATCAATAAAGGAGAAACTAAAGGCGAGACCGGACTGGTGTCATGGGAAAATAACAAAGAGAAACAACCAAACAAAAAGATCAAGTAACTATATCTATAGCGTAACACTCAGAAAAATATGGATTTTGTGGCTACCAGATCAAATGCATCAGGTTAAACCGTAGAAATCCAGCAAAACTCATTTGATGTTTGTGGTAGTTTTGAGCAATTAGTGCCTTTCATAATTCAATAAACACTGCCAGTTAGCTCAATCCCAAAGAAAAATGAACATATCACCCCTGCATTGGCCATCACTGTGTCATGTTTTTTAATTCTAGGTTAGTTAAAGCTTGGCAAATTGTGTTGAAACTTGAAACAAGGCAAATGATTTTTCTCACAGAAACATTTGTGTCAAATGAGTAGAATTGTCAGATGAATCTGATTTATCTTCATGTGTATTTGCAAGATAATCAATCATGCTTACACCAGGTGGCATAATAAGAGTTGAAACCATAGTTACAAAGTTCAAATTCGGAAATAACAGTTGAGCCATAATGTTCATAAACTTTGGAAAATGTTGGGGAATAGTCTGAAAAAATTTCAGAAAATTGCATGTGTATAGTACATAGTATGAGAAAAATTCAGAAAATTGTGTGTATTATTGACAACACAAATGTATAACCTATTTTCTAAATTAGAAATAACGATAAGCATATGGAAGGATGGTAAAGAACATGTTTTCTAGACTAAGATGTGAGTTTAATTTTCACTACAATGTCATTCTCAATAATTTTGAATTTCTCACAAGACGTACACATAATAAACAAAGAAGTGATGAATTATCGATCGAATTCGAGTTTAATTTGGAAGATTTTGGTTTAATTTGGAAAATTAGCATTTATTTCAAAAAAAGAACCTTTGAATTATTCTGGGCTTTTAAAGTTTATAACAGAGCAGTAGCAATTCAAGATGTTTTCAACAAATTGTCAATTATCCAGTGACAGCAAAAGTATGAGGGAATAAGCATTGACCTTGTCAACAGAATTTTATAAAGCGTCTTCAAAATGGGGCAAAGCTCGACTGGGGCGATGGCCTTCTTGCCTCCGGGATCTAAAATGCTTAAGCAACTCTGACTGAGCAACTCATAGAAAGCTCCCACAGCAGAGACACCCTGAGGAGAAAAAGAGACACAGTATTGTTAACTGGAAAGGCAGAAAGAGTTGACAGCAAAAGAATATGAGAACGACACGTAGCCAATCATTTACTATTGCATCTACCTACTCAGAAACTTCTCTTTCCTCGACTTTCTAAGTTATCTTATTAGGAGAAATATGCTTGTATGTGCATGGGAAATAAATTCCCATACGAAGCAGAGACGCACCTGAATCATTCCCTTTCCTTTGATGCTATCACCCATATCTGGACTCAGTTCCCCCTTGGCCAACATTTGGCCATACCATGCATTACGGCCTTTTAATAAGGTTACATATGTGTCTGCCAGCAAAGGGCCAGCAAGCTTTTCTGGTTCTTCTGCCAATAGGTGAGTAATAAATATCATTTCGGATGTACAGTGTGCAAAATATACTGCTTTGCTAGTGGCACTCTCGTTGGTTAGAGCTGCTACCATTCCTGCAGAAACATGAATTGAAAAGTGAGTGCCGTTTGGAGTCATGAATTACTTATTTCAATAGAAATAAAGAATACTCAGATTACATTTAAGTCCAATAGATAGGAATAGCTACTAATATAGTTGACATAAGGTTGAGATATTTACAAACTGAAAGAATATAAGTATATGTTTCTGATCCAAGATGAGTTCTCTAAGTAAAAAGCAAGCATCGAAAACATGAAAACAGAGAAGATCGTTAAGAAACTAAGAAGGGACTCGATTAGATCATTACTGAAATAAGAAGGATCTAGATTGAAATGGAAAGGAAGGCCACTAAGAGAATTCAAAAAAGCCAGGAAGCTACAGCCCCGTTATTGGCTTCTAAGTGGGGATACATGCAAGAGCACAAAGGAAGCTTCCATATCTATAACTTTGAAGGTTTTGTCTATCTCTGCATCTACTTGCCCAAGGAAGCCACATTTTTTAGCCATATGATATTAAGCAATTCTCCTATGTAAAACTCAACTGAAAGTTTACTGCTGTACAAATGATCTTGTTAGACCTTTTGTCAAGATTACACGATCTAGGTTGATTATGCAATCTCTTATGAGTAGAAATTCACTTGACAGTAGTTGGGTTTCCCTAGCCTTAAAGAGTAATCACAAAGTGTTAGCTAACCCATAGACATCACAAGCAGAATGAAAATTTATATTGATAAAATAGATAAGAAGGTAAGCACATAGAAGAATACTTTGAGAGAGGGCATTAAAATTGTTAATATAAAAGAAGAAATGATATATCTTGAAGCTAATCTACAAATAAAGAAGAAAGTAGAGGAGGAAGAAGAAAGAAGAGAAAGCAGTTATAGGGTTTAGAACTCAAAGCCCACAACAAGGCGGTTCATCCCATTATCAAAACATGGGCACGCAGATATCAGTCAAGCTACTGATACTGGCACTACCGTGTTTTTTACACTTGCACTAAATCACCTTGTCTTTTCTTTTTTGGGTGTGCAGGACCCACTTCCCACATGTCTACGCAGGACCTACAGATGGGACACACATGTCGAGGCCCAACTTTTGAATGGTTTAGATCACCCAATAACGTGGGCACCTCCTAGTTTTTTTCCTACACACATGTATACAAGTTCACCATATAAAATTCCATGCACTTGGGCGTGTATACTGCATCTATGAGGACTTCTTATAAGGCAGACTACAATCTGGGACTGATGACCCTGAATATTCGCTTCAAGGTTTAGGTGTCATTTTCCAACTGTCTAAGACACTTTCTTACCATAATGTGTACAAGAATGATGATCTTCCCTATATAGGTTCACAAATAAAGTCTAAACCATATATAAAATTCAACAAGATAGATTGTGAGGTGTACTACTATAGTACCAAACATGATCTTGATTCTCAAGTTCTAATTCATTACTCAACTCAACTCAACTCAACTCAACAAAGCCTTTGTCCCAAACTAGTTGGGGTCGGCTAAATGAATCCTTTAGAAAAAATTCATGAAGAATGTGAAAATTATAATTCATTACTAATTTTTAAATATTATTAAAAGCTTTGACAAAAAGAAATCATACCAGCACCGATAGCGTAAACATTCTTCAAGCCACCCATAACTTCATGTGTGACAAGGTCGCTATTATCCCACACAATGAAATGAGGTTGTCTCAAAAACTTTGCAAGAGGTTTCCTCCACTTTTCAGCTCCACATATTCGAGCATTAGCATACTCTTTGTCGTAAATCTCTGAAGCAATATTTGGCCCTCCGAGATAAAGAATGTTTTCCAAAGGAACTCCAGCTGGAAATCACATACTTAGCTTAGGGAAACAAAAAAAAAACCTTAACAAAGATTAAGAAAAAAGCGAAAAGATGCCTAAGTTCCAGGAAAGCCCAAGAAGGATGATAGCAAGAAAAAAAAATATAAAAATAAGTAGATATACTGAGGACAGCTATAGAAAAGCCATTGCTTTCTGCGAACAAAGTATAGAAATTCTCATAATATTGAAATCTGTGGAAAAGGTATGTTCTGACAATAGAACCCAAGTACTGAATACTACAATATCAAGTTATAGCATTGTAGTGAAGGGTGATGTAAGTACTATGAAGGTGAAATAAATAAATCCCATATCAAATGGGATGTAAACTCGGTATCATACGTCTCTACATCACTATTAACAGAAAAAAAAAATATCATCAATCTATTTAGCAGAGCCCAAAGAACAATGAGAGGAAAGCATAGATTAACATACAGAAATGGATCTGCAAATGGTCAAGGATAATTATAGTCATCTTAATGAATAATTTAACAAGATCCAAGGCTATGAAGTACAGAATGTCTGGTGGAACATAAAAGTTTTTTTTATGTTCCAGCAAAGAAGACCTAGATAAATGGCTGGGTTGAAGTAAGGGTACAACTGTACAAGACTAATTCTTTTATTTTTTATTTTTATTTTTTTAAGCTGGATTATCACAAATCCAGATCCCATGGGACTAATTCTCAATCTGATATTTGTGCAGGAAATCTTTCATAATAATTAGAAAAATGCATGTTCCATTCGAGGTTCTCATGAGATCATCATCTCTTCTAGATTCTACGACATTTAACAGTTCACCATGCCAAGACATGGCAGCATATCCCTTGCCCTTTTAGATTTAAAGAGCAGATAGATCATAAAAAACATGGCCCTATCAGATAGATTGCGTATCCACTTGATATTTGGTAGGGTAAGTATAGACGACCCACTAAAACAATCAATGCACAGTTTGTTCAACTGTTTATTTCTCAACCAGATCAAGAAATCAACAACATAAGCTTTCTACTTACTTCTAAACACATGTAAGATAAATGAAAGGAAATCAAGACAAGGAATTTCATTGCAAGTGATAAAGCCAACAACACTCATTTATATAAGTTGCATAAGAAAACAGGCATAGAACATAAAAATCAAATGAACCCAAAAATAACAGTCTAGAAACCTTACTCGAACGATTGATCATTTGTGTGGGAGTTATTATATGGGGAACAGGCTCCAGTGCAGCTTCAATACCCTTCGCCAAAGATATAATAATAGGAACAGTGATCCTCTCCTTCCAATACCTACTAATCTCTTCAAAGACCTCATGGGTTTCAGTTGATGGCAGACCATTCACAACAACATCAGCGTCCCAAACAGCCTCTTGCAAATTGGTCACAACTTTCATTGGACAAAGAGGCGTATCAATCATATTTAAACAAAACCCATCTTTCAAAATCTCGTCTGCATACAATGTCCGGTCGCCTAATCTTGCCTCTACATATTTCAAGTACGCGCAACGCCTAATCAAGCGCCTCAATATGTCCTCCCTAGAATTGATCACTTCGAATAGATGCTTGGCGGTGGCTCTATCGACTGACCTGCCAGCCCTTCTCCATATCCTAATCTGAACTTTTTCGCGAAGATGCCCATAGCTATCTTGTAACATTGCCACAAAAACACTACCCCAAGCGCCTGCTCCAACGCCGACAATCTTGAGTGGTTCCCCTTCAGCTTTTCTTAGAAGGTTTCGCAATTCATTGAGCTTTTCCTCTGTAACATTTGATTTATGAACAGACCCATTTGAATGAACATAATTAGGTACCCCTTCTGTACTGCTAACCATTTTTCTTCCTAAGCAAAATCAATTTCTCCCAATACTTGAATACCTCTAAAAGATCAACCAACCAAATCCTAAAGAATAAAAAAACAGCAACACTCTATAGAGAACCTCTCTCTCCCAATACTCAAATACCTAACCAAATCCAAACGAAAAAAAACACTACTGTATAGAGGACCTCTTCTCAAACAGATTTCTTCTTTTATATAAACAATCCTAAATGGGTTTATCTCAAATCTCTCCTTTCCTTTAATTCCTACCAAAACATACGCCAAATCCTCAAAAAATTCAAACATTACTTCGAAATTTCCGCTGGGGGGTTGGCCATCTACCCCATCTAAGTTTGAAAAAAATAATAAAAAGAAATTCACCTTGAAATCGATATGGGACTTTGTTTGTATCTTTATTTTCCTCTGCACCAACCGACCAGGGTTTTAATTCCCTCCATTGTAGTTACAAACTTACAACTTACAACTTACAACTTACAAGAATAGTGGATAGATGGGTATTTCGAGATTTTAGAAAATCAACGCAGGGTATGAAGAAGATTAGAAAAAAAAAGTGAAAATAAAAAAGCCAGAGATAGATAGAGAGGCATGAGAAGTGCATGTAATGAAATGACAGGTTTCATATGAAAACAAGAAAAGAGGGAATTAATTTTCACATTGTTGGGACTTGGGAGGGGTGCTCTCATTAAGTTCTGATGTTGCCACCGTTCCAACGGTCTTTAATGCTGCCTCCTTCCCCTTCAAATCTTCAATTTGATTTGTTTCGTACTCTTGAAATGGGTATGGGCATGTTTGGATATTCTCTTTTCTCCGAAAAACTTTTCCTGGAAATGAGTTTTATTTTGTTTGGTTAACTCATTTACTAGGAATTTTTTATTCATGGTTTAAAATTTTGGAAAAAAAAAATCCTAACAAAATATTGAAGGATGTGAACCAAACAGTAGAAATATTCTCAAGAAAATAAAATCTATAAAAAACTTTTCAAGAAAAAAATTCCCGAAAAAAAAAAAATCTCCACATCCAAATAATACACTAACTAAAGTGAGGAATGATCATGTCATAGTCTATACACATTATTCAATGTACATTCCATAGTCTTTTTAGATCCACCACTATGTTGTGTTGAAAGTAGAATATGATCCATGGGCCTCTATTTTACCTTAGGCTTTGTTTGGTTGCAGGTATTTACCTTGTATAATAGTGGTGAAAGTAGTCAATAGGACAAGCATTGAATTTACTTGGATCTTATCTTGTAGAATAGTGATAAGTAGCATTTGATTGTGGACCTCGTAAAGTAGTGGTAGGGAGTGTCATTGCCAATATAGAGAGACAAAGAAGAGAGAGAGAGAAGGAATTGAGAGAGAGAGCAAAATTCTACCTTTTTGTGGTTTTTGGCTTGAATTCTGCAGGGAGGAGACAAGGGTGACACATCAGCAGACATGCAATAATTAACCGTAAGAACTTCTAGATAATAAATTGTATATTTTCTATAGAGGTAGTCAAAAGATTATACACTGAATAATGCCATAAGACATAACTAGTAGTCTCCAGGGATTTCTAGATAATAAATTGTATATTCTATTGAGGTAGTCAAAAGATTATACACTGAATAATGACGTAATTTGCATCGTCATTTCTCAACTTCCCTCGAGTTATGAGATAGTATACTATCTTCATATTCACCTAAAGAAGACAGTATTAGAATGGTATGGATGGTGGCCGATAGGATAATACACCAATAGTTGTGTGTAGCTTATCATCTCTCACCATTGTGCCTCGGTATCAAAAGATAGCCACAATGGCTGATCTATTACACCAAACAATGGTGTATACGCACGATCTAAAGTCCAAAGTGACCAAACAGGAATGTTATATGATTAGACTAATTTGATTGAAAATCTATGCCGTTCGATTACCACCATATATCAGGGCCCACTAATACAATGCCAGATGCTTCAATTGCCATGAGTGGCCCACAATGCATAGCAAATGAAAGGACTTCTATTTTGTTTCTCATAGAGAAACAATGAAAAGAAAAGCTTCTCATGCTTTTCGCATCTTGAAAGCTTCTTACTGTATCATTTCTCATGCTGTTTATATGTGTTTAGCAGGTATTACCCATATTTTCATTGGGATTTGCTAGCGTCCATAGCAAAAGGCATTTCGCAGATGGTCCGACCAGCCACCTCGTGAGTGAAGTCAAAATTTGCCGAAAAATGAGCCTATGTGGCTGCTCCTACGTGCGACAGACCATCTGCAAAATGCCTTTTGGCATGGACGCAAGCAAATTCCATTTTCATTTGGTATCTTCTGGTGGGGGAGTAAATTCGATGGAGTAATCCATTGTAGGGTAAATCATTTCAGACTAATCTACTTACTCTCTATCGGTTTACCCCTTATCCCTTATTTACCCTCACTAGACCAGACCCTTTGGAAATTTTACCTAGAAATCTCTAATTTGTAAAATATTTGCCAATTAGTCATTGAAATTATGTAACAGCCAAAATGTTTTGTTTTTTGAAAAATATTTTCAAAAGGTCCCTAAATCATACCATATTTTTCGGATAAAAATTTCATGTTTTCCATTGTTTGTTTACGTATGGAAAAATGTAACTTGAACCACCACGGCTCAAGTTTTATTTACGGAGACCTTAATTTCTAATGATATCCCTAAAGTTTATTAATTCACTATAAATTATGGGAAAAAAATCCATAGGAAAAAGTTTTCTCTAAAAATATTTTTTGAGCAATCCAAACAGGACCTTAGATAACAGCTGACACCCATAGAGTTAGTCTGTTTGCAACATGTTGGTTTGTGCAATTTGATTTGTTTTAAGGGTGGAAGCCAAATGCTAGGGTTTCTATATTAGCCTTTTCTTGTCTTATTCTCATCCTATTTAAATATTTTTTTGACATATGAAGGCAAAAACTAAAGCAGCAACATCCTAGGAAGGAAGTGCCGACACATCTTGAAATGGTGACAGAAGGAAGATAAATAGAAGAAAGGAGAGAGAGAAAATTAAAACAAACAAACCCTTCATCTTGAATTGACGAGGCCGAAGAAGTAGATGAGAAGAGGCAATTTTGGTTATGGGATAACTTTGCTTTCGGTGGCATTAAATGAGAAGAGAGGTGGTAGAAAGACGGAAGCTGTTTTCCTTAATAAAGCGTGGGCCTCCAATAGTGACACTTGCCTAAGTAAGAACACAAGAAAACAATAGGCATGGTTTCCAACGAGGTCCATTTGGGGGAACTAAAGAGTAGAAGCAAATGTAAAAGTACCCCGAGAAAGGCAGTATTTAATCTTTTATACTTTTAACACCTTTGGGCAGTGATAATCTCTCTCTCTCTCTCTCTCTCTCTCTCTCTCAATGAAAAGGGTAGGCCCCACCTATACTTATTCTCTCTCTCTCAATGAAAAAGGTAGGCCCCACCTATATTATTCTCTCTCTCAATGAAAAAGGCAGGCCCCACCTATACTTATTCTCACAACCAATACTCACTACTCTCCTCTTTTTTAACATGAATCCTTAGTGGGACCTAACAATGAGTGGTTTAGATCTCTGAAGAAGGTGAGCACCATAAAAAGTGTATTAAAAAAAAAAAAAAAAAGAAAAACCCACATGAGCTCAGTTTTTTCAAGATCCAAACCATTCGGTTGTTGAGACTCAATGTACGTAAGCATTGCACCAAAAATCATCTCCCTAAGATGATCCTAACTCTTCGAACCATAGAGATTTTTATGAGGTGCCGTCGTATTAGATTGGAGGGTTAGGATCATCCAATGGAGATGATTTTTGGGTCACAACGTATTTACGTTGAGGCTCAACGGATGAACAGCTTGGATCTTCCAACAAAGTGGCCTCAGTGAATTTTTTTAAAGAATATGTGCTTTATGATGTAGGTAGTGCCGCATAATAGGTGGGCCCCAATGTGTATTACGTCCGTTCGTAGGTGAGCCTATATTTTCGAAAATACAGTGAAGCCCGCCTAGTTTGAAGATCCAAACTAGTCAGTTGTTGGCCCCGATATTTTTAGATTGTGCACCAAAAATCATCTCCATTGGATGATCCCAACCCTCTAATTCATAGATAGACTATACCTTATAGAAATTCCTATAGATCAAAGAGAGTTAGATAATCCGATGTCGAATCTTGAACCACTTGGTTGCATTGTGATGGCCCATCATATCAATGATCATGATCATCAAGAAAATGTGCCACGTGTACACTGATTCATGGTCATTTTCGTTCATCAAGATGATATCATCTTGCTATTGTTATCATAGTTTACACGTACACACATTGTTCAAGCTGTTGAGAAAATCCGCCAAAATCCGCCAGGCAATCCAATCCGATCGTGCACAAATTTAACCGAAAAGAAACATAACAAACAAGCCACAAGATGAACACCGATATTTTACGTGGTTCGGCCAAGCCTACTCCACTGGCGAGAAACACGATCTTCCACTATGAGAAAAAACAATATACGAGGATTACAATGGATTAATCGCAAACCCACAAACCCGCAACCCTTTCCTTGCTTCTCAAACCCAAGACCGTACACAAGAGATAACGCTAGAGATAAACCCGAAAAAGAACCCAAGAAAAAAACCCCGAGATGAAAAACCTCTTCTCCCTTTCTCTCTTTTTCTTCTCTCTCCTTTGGTAGCCGACACACCAAAGACGTCTTGCTTCACCGCAACCCAAGAGAATAACACTTCTCTTTTTATAGTTTAGTTTTCCCCAAAAGCTAAAAATAGACATCTCTATTTTTGCCTTTGCCTTCCCACCCAAGCAACCACCCAAGCAACCACCGTGGGTGGGAAATAAGGCAACTTTCCCAACAATCTCCACCTTGGCTTATTTCCCAGCCACCTGAAGATTTTCCGTTAATGTCGCCACTGGTCCGCTATCGCAGCAAACCACCATTGGCCTTCCGAAGTACCAGCTACACACCCTCGAATCACCTTGGTTCTGACTCCTCCCGATTCGATCAACACGGCCAATGCACATGTGTAGCTGCCAACCCGTTGACTCAACTAGTCAACCTTGGAGAGGGATCTCGATCCATCCTCCCCAACACAGGTACCGTCATCCTCTCACGCTTGCCATCATTTCCCTTCAACTCCTTAGCCAAGCCCTGTCGAACTAGGATCTCCTTCACCCTCATCTGCCATAGAGTGAAATTGCCCTTTCCGTCAAATCTGTCGATGTTGAACTGAGTAGAACTTGATTTTACCGTCATCTCATATTACTCCGCTTTTCACGGTGCAGCGCTCCACCTCGAACGAGAATCTTTCTTGGACAATCTTTCTACTCCCAAAAATTGCTCTAATTGCGATCCAACCACAACACCCACGACCACTCCACCCAGCCTCGACGATCGCTCTACCTGAGCTCTGATACCACTTGTTGAGAAAATCTGTCGGGCAATCCAATCCGATCGTGCACAAATTTAATGGAAAAGAAAAATAACAAACAAGCACAAGATGAACACCGATATTTTACGTGATTCGGCCAAGCCTACTCCACGGGCGAGAAACACGATCTTCCACTATGAGAAAAAACAATGTACAAGGATTACAATGGATTAATCGCAAACCCACAAACCCGCAACCCTTTCCTTGCTTCTCAAACCCAAGACCGTACACAAGAGATAACGCTAGAGATAAACCCGAAAAAAAACCCAAGAAAAAAAACCCGAGATGAAAAACCTCTTCTCCCTTACTCTCTTTTTCTTCTTTCTCCTTTGGCAGCCGACACACCAAAGACGTCTTGCTTCGCCGCAACCCAAGAGAATAACACTTCTCTTTTTATAGTTTAGTTTTCCCCAAAAGCTAAAAATAGACATCTCTATTTTTGCCTTTGCCTTCCCACCCAAGCAACCACCGTGGGTGTGAAATAAGACAACTTTCCCAACACAGGCAAAAATAGGTGCTTTTATGACTAAATTTTTGTGAGATAAAAATAGTGCGAATGTTTTTTAAAAAGAGTTATTTATTAACTACCAAGAAATTTACATCTATGAGGCATTAAAGTAACTAGTAAAAGATGCACGTGGTGCACCGCACGTGCCACTAAGGTATTTTACAAATTGTTTATTAAAATTTGTTTATTTCAATATAAATTTCAATACATTTTGCTCGTAAGATAATTTATAACTCAATTTCTTTCTAGTAGGCTAGCTTTCATTAATCAACATAGAACTCCATACAGTGAACTTTTTGGAGAGGCATAATATCGTTCCATACAAATATTTTTCGTACAATAAGCAACAATACCATATGATTCTCCACAAATGTTTCCTATAATAATCAACAATACCGTATGATTCTGCACAAATGAGAGCGCGCTATTTGCAACTCATCAATAAGAAAAGGATGAGGTGAATGAAGTGGTTGGTGGTCCAATATTTTGTTATAATCTATCATCCACTCTCGTTGCCAAGATCATATGCCATAGACAAAATAACAGCAAAATCAACTTGAAAGAACGAATATGTGCAGATCCAATCAGATTATCGAAGAGTTTGCTAGGAGAACATTTTTGGGTTGTAAAAATCCAATTAAAGAGAAGGAAAAGCATGTACGTATAGACAGAATGATTGGTAGGGGGTAGAGTTTCAATTTTTGGTGATTGCAACTTATTAGGATGTGTTTAATAACCGATTTGCAGTCAGCACTCAAAACCAATTTGCATGCAGTAAAAAGACACAGTAACATTAAGCTTGTCCGGAATGTTTTCAGAAAATGAGAACTTACCCAACCCAATTAGTTCTGATACTTTGATTTCATGTTTCTCATAAGTATGAAATGAAAATATAACGTACCAGGGAACATAACGAGGATAAAATGGAGACATCGCTTCCTCGAAGAGCTGCAATAAATACATCCTCTCAAACTTTGTAGCTCTTTTGTTGGATCCACAACCTGCTGCACATAGAGGACCGGATGAAAGCAAATAAATAGTCTCAATGATGCTAATATTCAAGAAGTTCAAAAGTTATTTTTCATCATATGGAACCTCATATAGTGTTCAAAAAGCCAAGCAGACAGAACAAAGAGAAAGGTATGGCAAGATGAAGGAACAAAAGGCTTTAAGATTGAGTTTAATTTTTGCAACCTAGGCCTGGCAATTAGTAGGAGTTTAATATAGTTATTACAACATAGCATTCACAAAAAAAAAAAAAAAAAAAAAAGCATAACAATTTCCACAAAAAGCATAATTTTCGACCTCTATAAACTCAGTGATTCCCATACAATCTTTTGTGCACCTGATCTTGTAATTATTTTCAACCTGAAAATTCCTTTGCAATCCTCTAAGGCACAGTTACCTCCACCAATACTAAGAAAATTTCTGTTTCTATAATGTTTTGGCCACAATTCAGCATTTTCAAAATGACACTCAATTAGATACTATTAACACATCAATAAGAAGCAAATAAAAAAAATAAGTACATCTTGTAGTCGTTAAGTATATATTCATGTAGTCGTTAAGCATATCTTCATGTATATATTCCTTGGAACTTTTTTTAGAAGATTCCAGCTAGAATATTAGAATTGTCTGGCTGTAAAACATAAGTATAATAGTGGAATTAGTCTGGTTATGGTTCAAACCCCAAAGGATGGGTAAAACATAATTGGTTCCTAAGAAAATAACCATCCCGAATTTAAGGCCAGGATATGGGCTACAAATTCTTATAAACTCGAGAAATATTTTAGGCAGTAATTCATTTTCAAATTTCCTACAAGCAAACCTTTGGATTCAGTTTTCAGAATAGGGCACAAAATTGGGCTGCATCACATGATGATTTATTTGGTGGAAATGAAAGTAAATTATGTGCAAGTCTGCATACCATTTAACAGTAAAGAATTTACTCTATCAAATGCACATGCATAGCTTACCCTTACCCTTGAAAGCAAGCCAAAGGCATCATGGTAACCCCTTATACCATCTGATAGTTCCAATATTTTACCTGCATCAAGAAACATTGTAAAAAAAATGTAGCATAAGAAAGTTTACAGGTCTTCTCCTGACAAGTGCTCGTCGTAGCAGTTAGACTAATTACAATAAATCTAAGATATCGCAGTCTTTTCTCATTTTTATGCCAAACATTCCATTTTCCCCCAAAAAAAAAGATTTGAAAGTACAACCCACAAAAGAAGAAATGAAAGTACAAAATTTCCAATTCAGTCATTACCAAGGTTTGATATGAAGTGAAAATATTTTCACATAGCTGGCTATGGCAAAGAAATGGAGACCTGTGTGCTCATATTCATCTTGTTTATCCCATGCATCTAAAATATGTGCAAATGCGATGCCATGTTTGCCCATGTTGGAAGGCAGTTTGTGTCATGTGTGAAGGTAGACATCCTGTAATTGCATAGATGAGTAACAGAGAATTGATCATTAAATATGATAACAAATGCTTAAATATGACAAACATAAAGCCCTTACCTAGGAACATTTGTTCTTTTTTAGATTATAACCATGTCAACGCTTCCAAGGAACTCACTAAAGCTTGAGGATTCTTGAAGGGATGAAAGACTTGTAGGTGAAACCCCGAATCCTCTTTCCGCTTCCAATATTGCTTCATTCAACTAAGGTCCTTGAACATTCAAATAAATATGTAGATCTAAAACTCCTAAAAGAGATGATCGTTTAGTCAGTCTGCTCAAGTAAACCTTGTTGGATTTACATTGAAAGGGAGTGTGGCAAGAAACACCAACATTGGATCAACAGCTGATCATCATTGTGCATTATTTATTGAAGAAATAATTATGATGTAGGTAAAGCATCATAGCCCCACTGCTTTACCAATTAGTAACTGAGGGAAGAAATTTTAATCTTAATCAATTATTGCTTCACTGCAAATGAAAGATAAGAAGATACCTGTGTTTACAAGGAGGCAAGTAACGTTATATTTAATAATAAACGTCCATTGATATTAGCACTACTATGTACATAAAACTCCTATATTACATTCAAAATAATCATTGTTACATATAAACTGAGTTTAAGGTAAGGAAGATGCAAATTAAACCCAAAAGATCCCAAAAAGATCAGCAAGTCCTTTGTTCGTCTTCCCTTAACTCCATTTTAGATACCCTGAAACAAATCATTTAAAAATATTAAATAAATGAGTAAAAATTGAATACAGTTAATATGAATTAAAAACAGAAGTTTTACCTTCTGTCCAAAAAACAGTAAGTTCTTCAGTCACCTATAACTTCATTTGATTTTTGATATTTTGAAATAGATCACTTGAAAATAATAAATGAATAATAAGAATATTTAAAGGCAAATAAGAATATAAATTAAAAATAGGAGTTTAAAGATGGAAAAGAAAAAAATACAATTTGCCTATCCAGCAAAATTGTGGCTATTTCTGTTGGCGTCTTTTCCCAATCTTCTCCATCTAATTTTTCTATTTGAATGCATGTGTATTGTTGTGAAGATTCACCCTTAACTTGTCTTTCAGAAATCTTTATGGTGAATGTATACGCAGTCTACATGCATTCTTTTATACGATTAATGAACTTGGCACTGTTTAGTTCCTCCATTTTTAAGAAGATAGAATATGTGGAAATAATAAATTCAAATTTTTTTGACGAGTTACGTTTGGTTTCAAACCTTGAGTTTTTTCATTTCAGTTGCTTCACAAGCAAATAACTTTTCAACTTCCTTATCGAACAGTGTGATCCAAAATGAGCCAGTTTTATGTCCAACCTTGATCTTGAATAAATATCTGTTGAATAAAAACATGTAAGTTATAATAATTATAATTTTTTTTCATAATAGTGTAAACTAAGCTTACCGATCAACAACCTCAAACTTGTTGGAATGACAGCTCTCAAATTTTTCCGCATTAATAGATTTTTCAACTTTTTTCTTACAAAGTGTGCACGATAGATACCACGGATCTTGTTTGTTATTGATTTCTACAATCCATGCTTGTACTTTGCACAATTGAACCTACAATAAAGAGATATTAATTATAATGGAGACCTTATACTTTTTTTTTTTTTAAATAGAGTAATATTGACATTGTAAATTTTATTATATTACTTGTCTGTGAGGTAGCTGTTTATCATTGATAATTGCATTAATGTTGCTAGTTTCAGTGGAAGAAATTATAGAAGGGATGGAACTTTCTTCTTTTTTTTTGTGCTCCTCAACTATCATTTGATTAATGTTGGCCCTATGAAGGAATATAAAGTTAGTTATAGCATATAAAATTATCTTAAATATTAAATAAACAATATTTGAAAATAAATGAGCAATAATACCATTCTCTTAAGACTTTAGCTTCCTCTATGTCTGGATTTATCTTTATCATTGTATTTCCAGTTGTGCAAAATGACATGCCTATATTCAAAATAAATAAAGAGTATTATATTTCAAAACAGAATGAAATATATAAGTTAATTAAACATATATAACCATGTGACTACAAACGTCAATACACTTTGAATATATGAAATACATGTATAGAAATATTTATATATATGAAATGTACCTTGAAAATCTTGAACTTTGATATATGTTAAAACTATTACTGGATTTTCACCCACTTTTGCTGCTATAATTTCCCCTTCTTCATTTGTTAGTCGCTCCCACAATGTTAATTGCATAGGCGTCGTGCATCTGCAATAAATAGATAAATCAACATATTTGATAATCTTAATATAAATATGACATACATACTCTAAGTCAACGATTTGAAGCTGTCATCGAGTTATTGTTGTTTGATCGTTTCTTCGAATACTATTTAAAGGTGGGCCAGCACCAACCACAAGTACAACAATATCTGTAAAAATAAAATATTAAGGTAGATATCAAATCTATTCTTTAATAATAATTTGTTAAATATTTATGCATCTGCTTACCTATATAATCATGTGATTCAATATATGGACGAGTCATCTTCAAAGGAACAAAGTTATACTTTATTGTCCCACCAATTTGTTGTTCATTTATAGCTTCTCGAACAATAGTACTTTTTGTTGAAACTGATTTCCTTGCAAGAACGATAGTATTTGACGAAACCATTTGAAATATAATACGTTTTACCTTGAAGTAGCTTGTCATCAAATAACTCTATCGATTCATTGAACAGAGTAGCTGATATTGTTGTACCCTAAAAATACAAATAATGAAATGTAAGTATACATATATTATATATTTACTAATAATGATTTCATAAAAGAATGTAGATTAATATGGCTTTATTATAATACATACATCTTCATCTACCAAAGTTACATTATAAAAAATGGTGTCCCCTTTTTGCAAGACGGAACATTTGATTGTCCATTTGTTGTCTCCAGGATTTAAACTTGCAATAGATTGAAGATCGGGAAGAGATAAATCTTTTCCTTAAGTTGTGCCTTTTTCTTTGTCCATATTGAGCATTTATCTGCATCATTTTAGTAGTTTGTTCAACATATATAAATTCGCAATATACATAAAATCCGTCAAATATATGCAATGAATAGAAAGTCATATCATAATACCTGGTATATCTATGACAAAGAAAGGTAATTCAAACAGTTCATCAAAAATTTTCCAATCCAAACAGGGCCTTGGGACCATTAATTCTTCCAGAACATTTGAAGATAAAAATGTCAAAAATCCTCCACATCTGATTCTAATGAACAAAACAGAGAGGACTGAAACTGAGAGAATCTATGTTAATAATGATACCAGGAAAGAGCTCAAACCTGGAGATTGTGATCTTTATAAAGCACCTTCACTTTAGCAGCATCAGTAGGATCTACCTACATGTGGTCCTGAAACAGACTTCACATATAAGAAAATATTGCACTTAGTTTGCTGAAAATATGAGAGAAGGAAAGAGACTGAAAATATAGCACTTTATTTTAGTTCTTATAAGCACATTCAAGAGCTTGCAATACCGACCAAGAGCATTTGAAGGCTAACAAGCATAAAGCCCCACAATCAATCCCATAGTCTGTGCTTATACAGAGCACTCAGGGAATAAACATAGAATGAAATCTGAAATCTTTCTTTCGCCGAAATGCCATTTAAGTCCTACTTTTTATTTTGTGGAAACTTCCTTATATGTCCTTTTTATAAGGGCTTTTTCTTCACTTTATGGTTGTACTTTGCCCTTAGAGATACGTGTCTCTTCATCTTTATTGTCGCCCCCTCTACCAATGCTGCTGCTTCTCTCCACAAGCCAAAGTAAAGGGAAAAATGAAAGAAAATAGATGTTCTTCCACAGTTGAATGATAGCTTACATATTTCACTTATCACAAGTTTGGTTCAAATCCCTGTTAGATTTTTTGAATAGCAAGGACACCTGACGTCTGAGAGATGATACGTGTACCTGGTGGTGATAAACTTGTCTCTATCTTTTAGCGCCCTGTTAGATTTTTTTTTAATAGAAGGGACACCTGGCTGATGAGACGGTGAGTTTTTGGAGGCTAATGAAGGGGTATTTGAGGTTAGGAAAAGACCAAATCAGAATGGCCATCAGACGTGTGAGATTGATCTTTACAAGATATCTTGGGAATCAAAGGTCCTGGAAGATCTATAAGGCAGGATATAGGGGGAATTAGAGAAAAAGAAGCCCATGAAATTTTTTTCCATTCAGGCTTTAAGAGTAGTAAAGGATTATCGATGGTGTTCTACCTAAAACTATAATATGATTAAAAATATCTTAAAATTCCCAATAGAATCTTATACAAAAACCAACAAAGCATAATGTCTCCTCCTCCACAAGAATTCCAAAAGAGCTCAATTCAACTCCTACATTCAAACACAAGATCGACTGATAAAGCTTATGTCCTAATTAATTATTGATTAACAATAGTAATATTGATTTTTGTTTATAAAATCACAGTAAATATACACATTTTGAAAGCACCCACTCAGTCCACTAGTCCAGCTTCGATGATATCACATCTTCTTGGCCAAACTCTTTTCTTTGCAGTCTTTCTCACTTTTCTCTTCATTCGTAATCTTCTTAATCTGCAAAATAAATCCTTCATGCTCTGGATTGAGACATGGTAAATAAGTCAAATACTAGGTAAAATATGAAGGGAAATGATTTCTGCGCTAAATTGTTTTGATAAACATGCGCTCCAAATTTTGCCGTGTAGTATTTAAAAGGTTGTCAGAGGAATATTACGGTTCTCAAAAAGCTCTTAAGCCCTTTAAATACTACACGACAAACTTGTGGAGCGCGTGTTTATCAAAAAATTGGAGCGCTGAAATCATTTCCCAATATAAAAATTTTCATGGCAAAAAATCTTAATAAAATTAAAATAGCATTTCATTATAAGAAATGAGTTCGAAATTTTGTTACTTCTAATTTAACAATGCAAATTTGATTGTATTTGGTAGGAAAATATGAACCAACCAAATAAACATATATTTTGTTTTCTCGTAATATGGGATTGATAGGGTCCGGACTCAGCACTGAGGGAATCCGGACTCAGCAATCCGGACTCAGCACTGAGGGATCCGAACTCAGCATCCAATTAGCTTCTGGCACGTGGCCCTCACAAGGACCGTTGGAAGGCCAACACCTGTCTCCCCTAGGTGTGGCACCTGGACCAATCAGGGACCTCCACCTGCCCTCCTTAGGCATGAGACCTGGTCCATACAGGGGCCACCACCTGTCTCACCACTACCACCTGTCTTAGACAGGTGGCTCAGAATCACTATAAATAGCCTTCACTTGTTCTAAGGTGAGGGTCCTGAAAATCTGAGAACCAAAACTCAAAAGCTTTTTGCTCTGACATTGCTCTACACTCCTGCTCATACTGACTTGAGTGTCGAAGCACCCGTCCGGAGTATCACTCCGGGTTGGTCCTCTGACCCTTTTTCTTTCTTGTCTGTACTTTGTGCAGCGCAGGACTCAACCAGCTATTCAGCCGTGGCTCGTTAGCCTGGACCACCCAGTCCTACCATAACCTGTTACCGATTTTAGGCCTAACAGATTTGGCGCCATCCGTGGGACCCCGCAACAAAAAGCTGTTCGAAAATCTCACCCAGATAAAAATGGTAGGGCAGACCGGCAAGCGAGCACCTCCGACTTCTCGGGCTACCCGGGCTACGGCCCCCCGTGAAGGACGAAGTGAGCGTCTGGCCTCACAAGTGGAGGTCGGGGCGGCCGTGGAGCGGACTTCGCCCCACTCGGACCGTTCAGACCCCACCCCGACCCCGAGGGAGATGAGGGCCCTTTTTCAGGAAATGACCGCTGTAGTTGCGCAGTTCAGGAATGCGGCTCCCGCACTCCAGCAACACCCCGTCGAGGTTTCTCGACCTGTTCAGAGGGGAGAAAGCTCCCGCAGAGAACGCGCGTCTCCACCCCGCGACCAAACTCGTCACTCCACTCGAAGAAACAACCACTCGCGGGACAGGAGCGTGCGTCCTAAGCCTCGTCGACAGCATCACCGGTCACGATCTCCCTCCGTGCAGAAGCGGGGCAGCAAGAGAGACCCTATGCACGGAGAGGGATCGCGGCACCGGCGAAGGAGTCCCCTCAGCCAGTCCGGATCCGCAAGGAGCCCATCAGCCGTAAGAAGTAGACCTGCCCGTCTGGCCGAACAGAGGGATGATCCGATGTTGCTAAGAATCCAGAAGATCGATAACAGAATCGAGGAGCTGGCTAGAGATCATGGCCGCCCTGCTTCAAGAATCTTTAGTAGCAATCCCCCTTTCACAGATCGGGTACTCGGTGCGGCAGTCCCCTTGGGCTTCAAGATGCCGCAGATCCCGCAGTATGATGGGACCACCGACCCCGTGGATCATCTGTAGACCTTCAGGACCACGATGCTTCTCCACGGGGCGTCGGACGGGTTCCTTTGCAGGGCACTCCCCACCACATTAACCGGAGCCGCAAGAGATTGGTACTCACGGCTCAAGCCCAAGTCCGTTGACAATTTCGACGACTTCGGGGACGACTTGGCCCGGCATTTCATGAGCAGCAGAAGGCCTCGAAAGACGACGGCTTCACTGATGGCCCTGAGGCAGGAAGACGGTGAGGCCTTAAAAGCGTTCGTTGGCCGGTTCAACAGGGAGGCCCTTCAGGTACCCAACCTGGATCCCTCCACGGCGACGAATGCTCTTCTGGCCGGAGCCCGGTCCACCGACTTCCGAAGAGCAGTCGCCCGGCGAAATCCGCAGTCCTTGGCAGATCTGATGACCGGGGCGGAAGAATACATCTCCGTCGAGGAGACTCTCGCTGCCCTGGATTCCGTCAGCAAGAGAAGACCAGAGGAGAAGAACCCCGCCAAGCAGCGTAGGGATGACAGACCTCAGAGGAAGGAGAGCAGTCCGTCCCGGAAGGAAAGGAGCTCCCCCCGGCCTCGAAAGGAGAGTAGCCCCCCGACGAGGGAGCGCTACACGCCCCTCACCGCGTCTAGGGCTCAAATTTTGGCAGCCATCCGGAAAGAAGACTTCATCCGGTGGCCGAAGAAGCAGACGTCGGAGGCAGGCACCCAAGACATGTCCAGGTATTGCCGGTTCCATAAGAGCCACGGCCACGACACCAACGCCTGCATTCATCTCAAGGAGGAAATCGAGCAGCTGATAAGCAGAGGGTACCTCGGGAGGTACTTAAAAAATAACGACAATAGAAGGGAGCGCCAGGACAACCCGAGACCCAGAGACAGAAGTCCTCGAGACGCCCAACCCCTGGGCGACCGCATCCAGGCTCCAGCCCCGGCCGTTCTCCCTCCTCAGGTACCTCAACCTCAACTCCAACCTCATGGTGTCATTGGTACCATTTCAGGAGGGCCGACCGCGGGAGGGACCTCTTCATCGGCCCGCAGAACCTATGCCCGGCAGGTCAACGCCGTCCATGCCTGCAGCAAGAGGGCCGAGCCAGAAAATGAGATATCCTTTTCGGAGGCAGATCTGGACGGTCTGATCCTCCCGCACGATGATGCCCTGGTCGTCACAATGCTAGTGGCGAACTGGGAAATGAAGAAGATCTTGGTCGACAACGGGAGCTCCGCCGACATCCTCTACTACCACGCCTTCGAGCAGATGATGATCGGAGCTGACCGTCTGAAGCCGGCCAACTCAGATCTGTTCGGATTCTCGGGAGAAGTTGTCAAGGTCGAAGGGCAGATTGAGCTTCCAGTTCTGATCGGGGAGCCGCCCTGCCAGTCCTTTGCAATGGTGACCTTCCTGGTGGTTAAGGCCAAGTCGGCCTATAACGCCATTCTAGGACGCCCCGGCCAGAACCTCCTCCGAGCGATTCCCTCCGCTTATCACCAGAAGATGAAGTTCATTACGCCAGGAGGCGTAGGTGAAGTCAGAGGGGATCAGCCCCAATCAAGACAATGCTATGCGGCAGCACTGAGAGGGAAGAATGCGTCTGAGTCTCTTCCAATCGAGCTGTACGATCTGAGAGACGAAGCGCAGATCACAGTCAACCAGCCCGCAGAGGACCTCATCTCCATTCAATTGAACATCGATGATGAACAGAGGGTTGTCCAGATCGGCTCTGCCCTGCCAGAGGCCGCGCAGCAGGATCTCGCTCAATTCCTCAGGGCCAATGCAGATGTCTTTGCCTGGACTCCTTCAGACATGCCCGGCATTGACCCGTCGATTAGCACCCACGAGCTCGGTGTCGATCAGACCTGCAAGCCCGTGAAGCAGAAGCGTAGACACTTTGCACCGGAGAGACGGAGAGCCATCAGAGAAGAGGTGGAGAGGCTTTTGAAGGCCGATTTCATTCGTGAGATCCAGTATCCGGACTGGCTCGCGAATGTGGTAATGGTAAAAAAGTCCAACGGGAAGTGGAGGACCTGTATAGACTTCACAGACCTGAACAAGGCCTGCCCAAAAGACAGCTACCCGCTTCCAAAAATAGACCAGCTCATTGACGCTACAGCAGGTCACGAGCTGCTCAGTTTCATGGATGCTTTCTCGGGATACAATCAAATCAGAATGTACGAGTCTGACATCCCGAAGACATCATTCGTTACCGACCAGGGGACGTATTGCTATCGGGTGATGCCTTTCGGACTGAAGAATGCGGGAGCCACTTACCAGCGTCTCGTCAACAAGCTGTTCAGAAATCAGATTGGCCGGAACATGGAGGTCTACGTTGATGATATGCTAGTGAAGAGCAGAAGTGCTTCCAACCACGTCTCCGACCTCGAAGAGGCCTTCCAAGTCTTGAGGGAACACAACATGAAGCTTAATCCGACCAAATGTACATTTGGCGTCGGAGCGGGCAAGTTCCTGGGCTTCATGGTAAGCCAGAGAGGAATAGAGGCGAACCCGGAGAAGATCAAGGCGGTAATGGAGCTGACTCCTCCGAGCACTATCAGAGAAGTACAGCGGCTGACCGGGCTGGTGGCAGCTCTGGGGCGGTTTATCTCAAAATCCGCCGAGAGATGCCTCCCTTTCTTCAATGCGATCAGAGGTATAAAAACCGCGCCCTGGACTCCGGAGTGTCAAGCAGCGTTCGAGGAGCTGAAGCAGTATTTGTCCTCCCCACCCTTGTTGTCCACGCCGGAGCCAGGAGAAGAGCTGATTCTGTACCTCTCAGCGGGACCCTTGGCGGTTGCAGCAGTACTGATCAAAGAAGAATCTAATCAGCAAAAGCCGATCTACTATGTTAGTAAGGTCCTCCATGATGCCGAGACCAGATATCAGAGAGTAGAGAAGCTCGTGTGCGCCCTCATTACGGCGGCCCGGAAGCTAAGGCCGTACTTCCAGGCGCACACAATCAAAGTCCTAACAGGACAGCCTCTCAGACAGATCCTCCACCGGCCAGACACTTCGGGCCGGCTTGTCAAGTGGGCCGTGGAGCTCAGTGAGTTTGATATCAAGTTCCTACCCAGGCCGGCGATCAAAGCTCAGATCCTCGCTGACTTCATAGCCGAGTGCACAGTTCCGGACCCAGACCCCGGGCTAGTAGCAGTTCCATCTCCAGAAGCAGAGCTGGCCGTGCCAGATCCCCGGGTCGTTTCCAGAGCATCACCGCCCCCCGGGCCTGAGACCGTCATCTCGCACCCAGTTTCTGATGGAGAGCCGCTTTGGGAAGTTTACGTGGACGGGTCATCGAACAAGACAGGGTGTGGTGCAGGGCTAGTTCTCACTGGACCAGAGGACTTCGTCCTGAACTATGCCTTGAGGTTCGGTTTCCGTGCGTCCAATAATGAAGCAGAATATGAAGCGCTCATCGCCGGGATGAATCTTGCTGTGCAGACCCGTGCTCAGAGGCTAAAGGCGTACTGCGATTCGCAGCTCGTCGTCTGTCAGATCCAGGGAGTGTATGAAGCCCGTGAAGAGCGAATGATCAAGTACCTGGGGAGGGTTCGCAGTCTTGCCGTTCATTTCAAGAGCTTTGAGGTCGTCAGAATCCCCCGAGCAGAGAATGTAAAGGCAGATGTGCTATCAAAGCTCGCAGCCTCAGGTTACACCGCCCTCAGGGAAATTCGCATGGAGTTCCTGAAGAGGTCCAGTATCGACGCCCAGTCCGTCGTGGTGATGCAGATTGACGATGAACCGTGCTGGATGGACGAGATAATCAGGTATCTGCGCAGCGGAGAGCTCCCGGGAGAGAGAAAGGAAGCCCGTAAGGTCATGCAGAGGGCAGCGAGGTTTTCACTGGATGGCGAGACTCTATACAAGAGGTCGTATACCCTCCCGTATCTGAAGTGTCTTCGCCCCAGTGATGCCTTGTTAGCCCTGCAGGAAACCCATGAAGGAATCTGTGGAGAGCACCTCGGGGGCAAGGCCCTGGCCATTAAAATCCTCCTGAGAGGTCTGTACTGGCCTACGCTGAGGAAGGACGCGCTGAGCCTTGTGAAAAAGTGTGAGAAGTGCCAGAAGTTCTCTCCAGCCGTCCACCAGCCACCCGTTCCGATGGCCCCGATCATCAGTCCTCTTCCCTTCGCAGTATGGGGGATGGATATTCTGGGCCCCTTTCCGCCGGCCTCAGGAGGCCGTGAGTTCGTCGTTGTTGCCATTGATTATTTCACCAAGTGGGTGGAAGCAGAGCCTCTGGCCAAGATCACAGAGCAGAATGTACAGAACTTCTTCTGGAAATCGGTGGTGTGCAGGTTCGGGATCCCCCGGGTCCTCATAACGGACAATGGCAAGCAGTTCGACTCGAGGAATTTCCGAAAGTTTTGTTCTGACCTGCACATAGAGCAAAGATTCACATCTGTGGCACATCCTCAGACGAATGGGCAAACAGAGGTGACGAACAGGACCCTCTTGCAGGGGATAAAGAAGAGACTGGATGGCAAGGCCGGGCGTTGGGCAGACGAACTGTATCATGTGCTCTGGGCGTATCGGACTACTCCGCGTACGGCCACAGGCGAGTCGCCTTTTAATCTCTCCTTCGGAACAGAAGCAGTGATCCCGGTTGACATCGGCGTCCCCTCCCCAAGGATCGTCCATTTCAGTGAGCAGCTCAACGGGGACGGACTCCGTGCCAACCTTGACTTGCTTGAAGAAGTCCGTGAGGAATCTCAGATCAGGTCGGCGGCCTATAAGCAGAAAGTATCCAGATATCATGACGTCAAGATCCGACCAAGAGAATTCCGCGCTGGCCACCTAGTCCTGAGGAAAGCCTCCGTTTCCCAGCCAAGAAGCGTGGGCAAGCTCTCTCCGACCTGGGAAGGACCATACCGAGTCAAGGAAGTCATCCGCCCAGGAAGCTATCGGTTAGAGTCCCTCGACGAACAGATGCTGCCACATGCTTGGAATTCTAGAAATCTTCGGATCTACTATCAGTAATTTTGTTTGCCTTCATAGGCTTGTAAAGAACTGCTGTAATCATCCACATTCTGCAATGAATAAAATAAGTTTCCCAAATAATTGTCTCTCTTTGAGTAACTCATTTAGCCATCAGTATATAGCAGCAGTGGTGCACTCCGGCTCATCCTAGTGGCTTGGAGATCAGTTCCAGCCAGGACGCCCGCAGTGGAAACCACCTTCAAATATTTCCTAAGTGTTTGAGCACCAAGCTTCCAGCTCGGCTCTCGCAGACTTAGGACGAGCAGCAGTGGTGCACTCCGGCTCATCCTAGTGGCTTGGAGATCAGTTCCAGCCAGGACGCCCGCAGTGGAAACCACCTTCAAATATTTCCTAAGTGTTTGAGCACCAAGCTTCCAGCTCGGCTCTCGCAGACTTAGGACGAGCAGCAGTGGTGCACTCCGGCTCATCCTAGTGGCTTGGAGATCAGTTCCAGCCAGGACGCCCGCAGTGGAAACCACCTTCAAATATTTCCTAAGTGTTTGAGCACCAAGCTTCCAGCTCGGCTCTCGCGGACTTAGGACGAGCAGCAGTGGTGCACTCCGGCTCATCCTAGTGGCTTGGAGATCAGTTCCAGCCAGGACGCCCGCAGTGGAAACCACCTTCAAATATTTCCTAAGTGTTTGAGCACCAAGCTTCCAGCTCGGCTCTCGCGGACTTAGGACGAGCAGCAGTGGTGCACTCCGGCTCATCCTAGTGGCTTGGAGATCAGTTCCAGCCAGGACGCCCGCAGTGGAAACCACCTTCAAATATTTCCTAAGTGTTTGAGCACCAAGCTTCCAGCTCGGCTCTCGCAGACTTAGGACGAGCAGCAGTGGTGCACTCCGGCTCATCCTAGTGGCTTGAAGATCAGTTCCAGCCAGGACGCCCGCAGTGGAAACCACCTTCAAATATTTCCTAAGTGTTTGAGCACCAAGCTTCCAGCTCGGCTCTCGCAGACTTAGGACGAGCAGCAGTGGTGCACTCCGGCTCATCCTAGTGGCTTGGAGATCAGTTCCAGCCAGGACGCCCGCAGTGGAAACCACCTTCAAATATTTCCTAAGTGTTTGAGCACCAAGCTTCCAGCTCGGCTCTCGCAGACTTAGGACGAGCAGCAGTGGTGCACTCCGGCTCGTCCTAGTGGCTTGGAGATCAGTTCCAGCCAAGATGCCCGTGGTGGAAACCAACTTCAAATATTCCCAGCACGGTTCTCGATGAAGCACAGAAATAATACGCGTACAAAAAAATAAGGATGCTGTACAGACAGTTTAACAAAAAATGTATTTGTATTCAGTATTCATATTTGCATTACAAAATTGCTCTCTTCGCCGAGCTGGCTTACAAAGAATAGGCGTTACCAACTGTGCAAACAAAAAGAAAGAAGGCTGCTGCTCAGGCCTCCTCGTCGGCCACCACCTCGGTGACGACCCCTTCGGGAGTGAGGGCTGCGAGCTCGCCACCCTCCGCCGCCGCCGAGGCGACGGCGGCCACAGTCACCCCCGCATCCACCTCAATAGGCCGGGAGGAGTCCGGTTCGTCTTCCTCCTCATCTTCCTCGTCCTCTGGAGGTGCATACGGGACGGTTAGCGCGTCCAAGGAGATGCCGGGGTGAATCCTCTTCACCTGCTCGGAGCAGAGAAGGAAACCCGCCCTGTAGGCCTGGAGGCCTAAGTCGAAGTGCTGGGCATCCTTCCTCTCCTCAGTTTCCTTCACGGCCGCCTCCACGGCCGCCTTTTCCTTCCTTCCGGCCCTCTCAGCCGCACTCAGGAGATCCTGCACGGCCTGGTTTTTTACCCTCTGCAGCTCGTCCTGTAAGCTGTTGAGCTCGGCCTCTTTGATCTGGACGGCTTCATTCAGCTCGCCGTTCTCCTTCTGGAGCTGGGCCTTTTCAGACTCGATCCTTGTGATCGTCTCAGAGAAGAGATATCGCTTCTTGGCCATATCCCTTGAGTACACCTGGAGTTGATAGAGGGCGGAGCTGATTGCCGCTTCGCAGGTCTCCGGCACCTCTTTTTCGACCGCTAGCCGGTCGCGGGCGAGGACACCCTTGTACATCAACTCTGCGGCCACCCGGGTATCCCCCAGGCCGGTGTCCGTTTTCTGCACGGCCCAGTTCGGGCGGAAGACGTTGTCGCCTCCAACCGTTGCCGTAGCCGGCATACCCAGTACTGCCCCGCCGTGCTTTGACCCCGTCGCCGCTCCGGACTTGGAGCTCTGACCCGTGGTGTCTGCCCGGCTAGATAGGGCAAGCTTATGCGTCGCCCGGCTGCTTTTAAGAGGCTTAGCCAGCGCGACCATCGGCGGGGTCGACTCCGGCACCTTCCTCTTCTTGCCCTTTGGTTGGGGCTGCTCCTGCGCTGGAGACGCGCCCGAAGACTGCTTGATTCTGTCCAAAAGGGACATCTGCTTCACCATTTCTGCAAAAGAGAACGGAGCGCAGTCAGCAATATGAAAGTTAAAAAATACTTCAGAAAAATAAATGCTATCCTATAGTGTCTACGTACGTGCCGGCGTCGCACGGCTGACCCCGAGTGCGACCAGCTCGGCCTCCTCTTCGAACTCTGAGCAGTGAACTGGACCTCGCTTGAGCTCTTCTTTGATCAGAGCGAAGGTCATATGGTCATAGTCTTCGAGAGCTGGTTTTTTACTAAGGCGGCGAGTGTCTGGCGTTCTCCATTGTAATGAGAACGGCCACTGCGAGCCCGGCGCGGTGTCCTTTACATAGAAGAACCTGTTCTTCCATGTGTGGATGGAAGAAGGTATCCCAGTGATCATTTTCATTTCGGGCCTCTGGCTAATGTAGATCCAGCCGCCGTCCTTATGCCTCTTCAGGTGCGCACACATCCTGAAGACGGGCACGGTGGGGTTCCTACGGAGCCGGACTTCAAGAAGGTACAAGAAGCCGATCAGTGTCCTCCAAGAGTTCGGGACGACCTGTGTAACTGCCAGCCCGTAGTAATTCAGTGCATCCGCAAAGAAGGGGTGGAAGGGGAGCCTAAGCCCGGCCCGGAAGGCCTCCTCATACACGCAGAGGTCTGCGCTATCGTTGCTGGCCCGATCCCCTTCGACAGCCGCCCTCAGAATGTACCGGCCAGGAATACAGTATTTGTCCCTGACGATCTGAAGCCTGTTCGGCCACAGATGGTTCACCTCGTATAGGGCCCCGATGTTATACTGCGGGTTGGCTTCCATCTGTGCCTCCGCTATCACCTCGACTGGCATGCGCGACGATTGAGGGACTGCCGCTTCGACGTCCTCATCATCGTCGCTGGTTTCTACCCGGTCCGGTCCGTCCCCACAGGCCGGGATTGTGTCTAAGTCCACACTCATTTCCTCACCGCTCTCCTCGTCTATTATGATCACTAGCTCTTCGCCCTCAACACCGGCCTCCACTATAGGTGAGGCCGGAACCGCTCTCTCTGATGCCTCGGACCCCGATGCGGTACTGGTCGAACCGGACTCCCTTGAACTGGAGTCCGTCTCCGAACTAGTGCTAGACATAAAAAGCAAAAAAAAAGAAAGAAAGGCTAAAAGCTAAAAAAGATTACCGAACTGGAGTGTTGGACGAGGACCTCCGGGCTCACTGATCCGAAGCGGGCAGAAAACTTGAGCAGCCGAACAGAAGAGGAGGAGAGTAAAAGATGAAAAGTAAGAAATGAAGAGTAAACTCCTGTATTTATAGAGAAGCTGGGAAGAGCGGGAAAAATCCCGCCCATTTCCGCCAGCCGGAGTGCGCCACGTCGCCTTCCGCATTAAATGCGCCGCTCGCATTAAATGCGCCGCTCGCATTAAATGCGCCGCCTGCATTAAATACAAGGCACAGGTCCCAAAAGCGCTAGACGACAAAAGACCTGTCCGGCTGTCCGGACTGGATATGGCGCGTTCGCTAGACGACAAAAGCGCTAGACGACAAAAGACCTGTCCGGCTGTCCGGACTGGATATGGCGCGTTCGCTAGACGACAAAAGCGCTAGACGACAAAAGACCTGTCCGGCTGTCCGGACTGGATATGGCGCGTTCGCTAGACGACAAAAGCGCTAGACGACAAAAGACCTGTCCGGCTGTCCGGACTGGATATGGCGCGTTCGCTAGACGACAAAAGCGCTAGACGACAAAAGACCTGTCCGGCTGTCCGGACTGGATATGGCGCGTTCGCTAGACGACAAAAGCGCTAGACGACAAAAGACCTGTCCGGTTGTCCGGACAGGATGATTCAAGACGACAAAAGACCTGTCCGGATGTCCGGACAGGATGATTCAAGACGACAAAAGACCTGTCCGGCTGTCCGGACAGGATGATTCGAGAGGACAAAGACCTGTCCGGCTGTCCGGACAGGATGATTCAAAAGACAAGAGACCTGTCCGGTTGTCCGGACAGGATATGGCGCGTTCGCTAGGCGACAAAAGCGCTAGGCGACAAAAGACCTGTCCGGCTGTCCGGACAGGATGATTCCAGAGGATAAAAGACCTGTCCGGCTGTCCGGACAGGATAATTCAAAAGACAAGAGACCTGTCCGGCTGTCCGGACAGAATATGGCGCGTTCGCTAGACGACAAAAGCGCTAGACGACAAAAAGTTTCACCAGCAAAGACCTGCCCGGCTGGCCGTTCACAGCCTTAGCCGAGCAGGACCCCATGACTTCCTGAACCAAGGACGTTCAGGACCCCTGGCCGCCCAGGCCCCTGGTGGACCCCTGGCCGCCCAGGCCCCTGGTCAAAAATTCAGCCATGCTGGATAGTCAAATGCCTTCTGCCCGGCCGTACTCCATCAGGCTAAACGCCAAGGCCAGGCCAGGGCGCCGGGAATCTCCTGTCCAGCCACTATTTCTCTTAGCTGAGTCTGAGCCCGGCCTCAGCTGCCTGGAGGTCTTAAGGCCGGCCCGACGCTGTCTTTACCTTCTCTTTGCTTCTTCTAGCCACTTTCATGGCTTGAAGAACCAGGGGGCAACTGATAGGGTCCGGACTCAGCACTGAGGGAATCCGGACTCAGCAATCCGGACTCAGCACTGAGGGATCCGAACTCAGCATCCAATTAGCTTCTAGCACGTGGCCCTCACAAGGACCGTTGGAAGGCCAACACCTGTCTCCCCTAGGTGTGGCACCTGGACCAATCAGGGACCTCCACCTGCCCTCCTTAGGCATGAGACCTGGTCCATACAGGGGCCACCACCTGTCTCACCACTACCACCTGTCTTAGACAGGTGGCTCAGAATCACTATAAATAGCCTTCACTTGTTCTAAGGTGAGGGTCCTGAAAATCTGAGAACCAAAACTCAAAAGCTTTTTGCTCTGACATTGCTCTACACTCCTGCTCATACTGACTTGAGTGTCGAAGCACCCGTCCGGAGTATCACTCCGGGTTGGTCCTCTGACCCTTTTTCTTTCTTGTCTGTACTTTGTGCAGCGCAGGACTCAACCAGCTATTCAGCCGTGGCTCGTTAGCCTGGACCACCCAGTCCTACCATAACCTGTTACCGATTTTAGGCCTAACAGGGATAATTAATAATACCGGGTAAAAGAAATTAAAACATTCTCAAGTATACTATGAGAATTAAAACGTTCTCTCTTCAATCCAAAACATGCAAAAAACACTATGGTTCACAAAAGAGAGTGATTCAATCTAGGTGGAGATTTCATAAGCTTCAATCTTGGCTTCATCCCATTTAACAATAGAGGGCATGGATTTATTAACTTTGTTTCCTTTTTTTTTTCTTTGCTTAGATAGATGCCTTATATTTCTGTAAGAACAAAACATGAGAAACATGAATTCCAGGAGAACTGGAAATTTTTTTTAAAAAATGTAATCCAAAACCATAAAAACATGTTAATTCTACTATCAGCATATTAACAGATTACTATGAGGTCGGTTTGCTTATAGGGGGAGATAGATATGGTGGTGGTGGAGGAGAAGAAGATAAGCCAAAGGAATGTGATGTGCTTGTCATGAAGGAAGGAAAGGGATGGTATGTCATGAGAGAGAGAGAGAGAGGTGGTGAATTTATCATCCCCAAAAATAACAATATCTACGAATCACTTAGCTTTACTCATCACAATATTACAATTTAGGAATTACAATGGTTCACTTTAATTACCATGCATCTCTCGCTCTTCTATTTCTAAGGGCTTCCACTATTCCATAGAAATCAATAGTTGATCAATTATCAATGGACCAGATTAACTAAGAAAAATACCATAAACATTATTAAATGGAAATCTATTTAGATGTACTAGATTTATGATATCTATTGTTGTGAGGGAGAAGAAACTTCATAAGCATGAAGTATGAGTAGCATCTGATGAGATCATAAGTACAAAACATATGTCTGATCGGATGGATTTGGTACCAACGGCCAGCAGAAAACGTTTAGAGTTCTTCATTATCTTTCCAACGTTATCTTTAATGGTGATTCCAATAAGTGTGGTCAAATTTTTGAATATTTGAAGGTGCTCACAAGCAAGAATTTGTTTTAGAAAAATGTATTTTTCCTGGTATTTGAAAGACAGGTTTAGAAGTTGATTGTTTTGATATTTTGAGTGGTATTTTGGATGGAAAATAAGAGAAGTCCCACATCACCATTCCTAAAACTTATTTTAGTGCCGGTCAATGGGTCCTCACCGTCCTAGACAGGTTCAAAAGTTGAAGTCACCAATCGACAAGGTTTAAAATTTCGGTTTCAGTACCGGTTTCGGACCTTGAAATTTCAAAAACCCGAAATTAATATTTTATTCAATATTAAATTTCGGGCTGAATTTCGGTGAAATATTAAATTAATATTAAAAAAAACAGATTTTTTGGGGAAATTTTCGGAAGTTTTGGCCGAAATAAATGACCGTTTCGGTTTTGGGTGATTTCGGTGTCGGCCTCCACCAAAATCCAAAATTTCGGATTTCGGTCGAAATTTAAAACCATTCCAATCGAGTTTTCATTTGACACAAGACATAATTTTCCAAGAAGAGCTTGTGTTCATGTTCAATATCACCTCTATACTACTCTTGTCATGCCCCCAGACCATGTAGCACAAGCCAGGGACGTGGCAACAAGTGCATGCCCATAGGGGACTCCATCCCATAAGCATGCAAGGTGTTAACTTAACAATACAAGGTATAAAATCGCAATGCATGATAGGCTCACAATCTAAAGTCACCACTTTGAGTATCAAATTCAAAGAAATTCTAGTAATACACTACATAATAAATTTGCATACTTGATCCGAATAATTGATTTAAAACAATTCGATCTACCAAATAAGATTAAAGAACTGGTTCTCTTTTCAAAGCTATTTGAATATAAAATGAGAATTTAATTGCAAAATCATTTTTCATATAAAAAAGATTGAGGATTGATTTCCACATAAATCATTTTCGAATAATACTTGTATGTTGTAAACTCGGCCCGATCGTTGATACGATGTTTTTGAAGGGGTCCAATCACAGATCTGTAGCTTTCGGCCCTTGATCTGAGCAATCCGATTACGCTTGTGGAACACACGACTCTCGATCAACTGAGATGTGTCTACATCAGTGACCAAGGATGGGGTCAAGTGGTCTCTCTTTTGATAACCGGAATGCCATGGGACCCTGCCATGGAGATAAAAGAAGTGTTTTTCAACATGGGCAATTTGGATTCATGATCATCACATTGTACTCATTTAGTATCATCATTGAACAATACTTATTGAGGCTATTCAAAGGAGATCTTATTTTATCCGGGGAATATTACCCCAAGTTCTGGAAACTGCTGATTTCTGGGCCACGCAAGAGGGTGAAGAATAGAAGGTAAAAAGGTAAGGAGAAACAGAGGGAATAAGCCTCTTTTGGGGGTTCGCATTCTCAGCGAATCGAGTGGAAAAGGAAGGGAAAGGGAAGAAAAACAGTATATGATAATCTCATCTTCGACAATAGATTTTAATAGTCCCTTGTGGCAGCAAAATTGGAACTTAACCTTAGTCGTGCTGTCTTGGACCTTCACGTCAATGTACTTAGACATATATCATATATGCAATCCATCCACAAAGGACGAGAGGAACAACTACTATGACCTTTGGGTAGTGTTTCCCATGGTTTTAACTTCTCGCGAATGGAGGGGGGAGAGGAGGGCTTGATGTTTCTCCTTCTCTCTGATCATAAGAGGGGTGAGGAGGAAAAAAAAAGGTCGCATGTTTCAAGAAAGTGGCCACAAGAGGCAAAAATGCCTGCAACAATGAACAATAGCAGCCAATAGTGCACAGCTAGGAAAACATTAGCAGCCACCAGGCCGAGATCCAAAAAAAAATGAAAAAGAAAAGGAAGAAGGGGAAAAGTAGAATTTGTAGAAAAAATATGTGTGTGTGTGATGGGAGATATCCGCCAAGGGGGGGAAATATCACTCCCCAATACATTTTTATAAGCAGACAATAATTGACATATTTTAATAAGAGAGTTGCAATTGGAATGGACCATGTTGCTAGGAAAAAGGGAATCAATTTTCGTTAAAAAAATAAGAATCGGTTATTGGGGCACTAGTACAAGAAGACAAGAAATAGGGGTGTCAATTGATCTATACACTAAGAATCGGTTATTTGGGCATAGCAACTGGATTGGACCATGTTCATTAGATCCATGTATCCTGAGGTCCGAAATTGTTTTGGATTGTGACCTCGATGGAGTGTCCTAGATCCAAATGGAGGATACCCTACCAAATTTCATTCATTTATGTCTATTCATGAGGGATAGTTAGGACGTCTTGAAAAGCCAACTCTCTCCCTCCCTCCCTCCTTTCTTTCTTACCCTAATCCTAAGCCCGTGTACCGAGTTTTCAAGACCTAGACACTCTGATGATGGATGCTCGGATTCTATGTAGACCATGACGAAAACTTAGAAAATAGATTCCATAAATCACTTTGGAAAGGAAAAGATCTAAATGGATCAAGACAAAGGTGGATACGATCCAAAGTGGATCCATTGACACCCGTAACAAGAGAGGACTTGTGGAGTTAATTTTGGAGTCTAATAGAATTACCAAAATACCACTAGCCGAGAAGTAAATTTGAACTTAATGTTTTTATATGGTGTGTGGCCGTGTAGTCCAGTATTTTTCAAAAAGTACTGTATGGCCCACCCCATAGGATGATCCAAACCGTCCATTTGTTGGGTCACAACTTCAATAGGTCGTGCCCAAAAAACCACCTTCATTGGATGATCATAACCCTCATATATATAGGGGAAAGTGATTGTGAGCGGCCCCTCATATAAGCTTATATGAGGTGACCGCTAAAAACATGGTGGGCCCACATTTTTTGGGTGATCCGAACCGGTCATTTGATAGGCCCTGACATAGATAGGGGGTGCCCAAAAAATCAGATCCATAGGATCATCCCACACTTGTGTAGGTAAGTTACCTACACACTACCTTAAAATACAGTGGGGGCCCACATTGTTTGGGTGATCCAAACAATTCATTTGAATGGTCCTCACATAGATAGGGTGTCCACAAAAAATCAGATCCGTAGGATCATCCTAACCATTCAAACTATGGAGGCAAAAAATGTACTAATTTGTGAAGGTTTATACACGTCCATCTTACCTCCACAAATCGTAGGGTTGGGATGATCCTATGGATCTGATTTTTTGTGGACACCCTATCTATGTGAGGACTATTCAAATGAATTGTTTGGATCACCCAAACAATGTGGGCCCCCACTGTATTTTAAGGTAGTGTGTAGGTAACTTACCTACACAAGTGTGTAGGAAATGTTCTCTGAGAGAGAGAGAGAGAGAGAGGTTTCCACAATGTGCAGTTCCTCGTGAGGATAGAAGGGCAAGGATCATCCTATGGAAATGATTTTTAGGGCACAATTTATTTATGTTGTGACCTAACATATGGACAGTTTAGATCATCCTATGGAGTGGTCTCCGTATGGCCTAGTATTTTTCAAAATGAAATGTACGGCCACTCTAAGGGATGGTCCAAACTGTCCATTTTACGGGCCACGACTTAAATAGGTTGTGCCCTAAAATCATTTCCATATGATGATCCTAACCGTTGAAATCCAATCTATAGAGGTTACCATAACGTGCAGTTAGTGCAAGACTTCGACGGCGGGAATGCATTTACTTCATACCAAAATTTCTTTACTCGTCCAATATGACATTGGACCAGATTCCCACCGCCAGAGGGAGATCCACGTTCGAAAAAGACCAATAGGAGCGCCCATGTAGATGGGTTTTTTCAAGGGCTCCCTTCATTTTATCATTCCTTTACTTAATATTTTCTAATATGTTCTGGGAAATGATAAATGCGCCCCTTTTCATCACTTGGGACACTCAGCAGCAGTGTATCAAGGACAGGAGACGGGCTGATGTACTTCCCGTCAGAAGGACTCAACGTATTTGATTGCCACATACACTGCAGTTGGGTGTCCCATGTGATGAAAAGGGGCGCATTTATCATTTCCCTATTTTATAAGAGCGCCAACGGCCAACTGTGTAAGTTATATTTCATTTTCCGAAATGTATAATTAACTATCTATTTCAAAAATATAATTGGTTTTTTTTTTCAAACTCATACGGGTGAAACCAAGTATGTTTTTAACTGGGATAAAATATTGTAATTTTTTAAAAATGGTATTATTAAATGAAAAATCCTTACTATACTAAAAGTGAGAATCCTATATTTTTCTTCACATTCTTTCCTGCTGGGGAAAACCAGACAAGCCTGAAAATGATATTTAAAAAAAAACTGTTTAAAGGGTTGTATTTTCAAACAAATGTCAGTCATTAAAACCAACACCTGGCATCAAAAAAGACTAAGACGGCCAAAACGAGCACCAAGAGAGACTCAACCGATGAAAGATGAAAGGCGGCACATCACTGCCGGACAAACAATCTAATCCAATCTAATATAATCTAATCTAACTACTTATATATATATATATATATATATATATATATATATATATATATATATATATATATATAAGGCAAAATGATGGGTTAAGTTCTTCCACCCTTTGCCGTTATTTCCGCTTGTGTCGGACACTTGCAAAATATTGATGGATTCCAGGCACCTGAAGAAGAACAACAATTATGGAAACCCCTATCGATTGGAGTGCTAGGATCAGCTTATATCGATTGGAGGGCTAGGATCAATCTATGGAAATGGTTTTACGGGCACAACCGATTGATGTTGTGTTCCATCACATGAACGGTTTAGATCAACCTATAACCCTCTATAAATCGGAGGGTTCGGATCAACCTATGAAAATTATTTTTTGGGCACAACCTATGTAGGAAGTGGCCCTTCCAAAAGAAATTTCTTTTGTTTTTGTCTGGGATTTACACGTCAGCATTACTCTTTTACCAATAACCCCTTTGCTGATATCTAACATCTATCTCTATGAGAAATTATTTCAGGGTTAAATCATAATCTACATACGAAAAGTACCGACACAGGGTACGGGCCATACCGTACATTTTAATAGAGTGAGGAGTGCGATCATCAAAATACGGTGAGTAGTGCCATTATAAAATATGGTAGTGAGAACATTAGCACTATATATAATTTCAAACCGTCGTTGTTACTTGGATGTTCCCACGCAGGACGGGTTCAACCCAAATTTGGGTTGGGTCGGGTTAAGCTTTTTCGCAAATCGGGTTGGATTGGGTTGGGAAAAATCAACCCCAATTGGAAAATTGAGTTGGGTAGGGTTGGGCTGTCGGGCAACCCGACCCGACCCGAAACCCAAATTTGGGTTCCATCTGAAGGGAAAAATCAACCCCAATTGTGAGTTAAAAACTGATTATTGGTGACTCGCTATTGGTTCTCAAAATCCAAAACAACCTGTCTTGAGTTGAGGTGGTCAACAATTGGTACCATATCAAATCGGGTCAGCCCGACCCAACCCAACCCGAATTGGGTCGGGTTGACACCCAAGTTACACCCCTAACAATGACGAAAAATCTACTTTTCCTTATTCACTATGTGCGGGTCAAATTACAAAAATGTTGATATTACGAATGCAGGACACCTGTAAAAATATTGACGAATTCTGGGCAACTTAAGAGGAACAACAATCATGGAAACCTCTATAGATTGGAGGGCTAGGATCAGCCTATGGAAATGATTTTACGGGCACAACGTATTGATTTTGTGTTCCATCACATGGACGGTTTAGATTAACCTATGATGTGGTCTGTACAATTTTAAATGGATAATTTAAATGGATAGCACATGCATCGCACGTGCATTTTTACTAGTTCTTATAATGAGGAAGAAGAATGATAAAATGAAAGGCATACTTGCAAAAACCCATCTACATGGGCTCCCCTATTGGTCTTTCTCAACTAATTGCATTCATTGTTACTTTTATTTTATGGTTTGCTAGCGTCCATCGCAAAAGACCCAAACGGCACCAAGGGAGACTCAACCAGCGAAGGGCAGTCCATGAGTGCCGCCGGACAAACAATTCATATATTAAGGAAGAAGAATGATAAGATGAAAGCCATCTTTGCAAAAACCCATCTACATGGGCGCTCCTATTGGTCTTTCTCAACTAAGTGCATTCATTGTTACTTTTATTTTATGGGATTTGCTAGTGTCCATATATTGTCTTTCGCAAACAGCCCTCTGCTAGCCCTCCCTAGACCCGTAATGGTGGGACCCCCCTGCACTCAGCCTGAGCTAGAGCTCAGAAACCATATCTCCCAGAGTTGTTTGATTCATCCAACCCATTCATTCTATAGGTTGTGATTAGGATGATGGTTTATGGCTATGGTTAGGATTGTAGGTTATGGTTAGGTTTATGATTTGTGGAGGTTTAAAACGGATGGTTAGAAGATGTTCTCTATAGATTGAATGGTTAGGATTATAATATGGAGATGGTTTGTTAGTAATATCCTATCTATGTGAGGTCCTATAGAATAAATGGGTTAGATGAGTCAAACAACTATGGGAGATGGTGTATTATGAGCTCGAGCTCAGCCTGAGCTCGAGCATAGAAACCTTGCCCTCTTCACATATTGTGTGTTGTATGTCAAACCAGCCACCTCGTGAATGAAGACAAAAGCTGCTAAAAAGTGAGCCTGTGTGGTTGGTCGGACATTCAACAGACCATCTGCGAAATGCCTTTTGTGATGGATGCTAACAAATCCCTTATTTTATATCATTTTCATATTTTTTTTGTGCCACAATAAATGCACTACATATAAAGAAGAACCAATGGGGACACCCTTGTAGCTGGTTTTTGCAAGGGCGCCCTTGGAAAATAAATCTATGTCTTTATTTAATATCTTATATCACAAGAATTTTCTATTAAGTATTAAAAATATAAGATTATAAAATTACCAAGGTAGGAACATAGTTGGTTCTTGGTTTAAACATAGTTTACATAAATAAAGTTAAACTAAGAGGAGTCTTACTTAAGAAATACGTTAAAATTAAAATGGGTGGTGTACATATCAAAATGAGTTTTACGAAAGTAGCAGTCTCCCGTCCCATTGCTTTGTCATCGTCCACCACCGATTATATATTTTTGGCGGTGGAACCAAGGTTGGAGATTTCCAATTTTTGCGCTCTCCCTCTCATTTTTGCTTAGAAACTTGAAAAAATTGCCAATGGGGGACACCAAAATATAAGAATTGTCAACGGGGGACACAATTTTGAAAAATTGTTAATGATGGTTGATAACCCCCTTTTGAGAGTTTGATAACCCCGTTTTAGAGACTTGATAACCCCATTTCGTCCCTCTTAGCCAATTTTTCAAAAGTGTGTTCCCTGCTGGCAATTCTCGTATTTTGATGTCCTCCATTGGCAAATTTTCCTAGAAACTTTATCCAAATAAAGCCTCTATGTTTTCGTAAATTTCCCTTTCCACATCGGTATATTCGTAAACACACACTCCTATATAATAATATCCGAACAAGAACAAAACCGCCTCTCCCAAAACTAGAAAATAAAAATGGCAGGACACCCACCCAACTCCGGCTACGGAGCACCTCCATCACAATGGTACGGCTCGGCCCCTTATGGTGCACCTCCGGCGGCGCAACCATACAGCGCCGCCTCCTACGGTGGTGCTCCACCATACGGCTCCTCTCCTTACGGTGCACCGTCAGCCCCCTATGCTGCTCCGTCAGCACCCTACGCGCCACCGCCAGGACAAAAACCTCCGAAGGAAAACAAATATCAAGGAGGAGGGTACACGTCAGCACCTCCGGCAGGATTTTCTCCGGCAGCCGGAGGTCCGGCACCATACGGGAGCCCGTTTGCATCGCTGGTGCCGTCGGCTTTCCCGCCGGGGACTGACCCTAGCCTTGTGGCTTGTTTCCAGTTAGCAGATCAAGATGGAAGTGGGTTTATAGATGATAAAGAGTTGCAGAGGGCACTTTCTTCGTACAATCAGAGTTTCAGTATTAGAACAGTTCATCTTCTTATGTATCTCTTCACCAATACTAATTCCCGAAAGATCGGTCAGTTAACCTTCTTCTTTCTCTTAATTGATAGTTTTGGGTTTTTATTGTTCTTTGTAATCGAAACCCCTTTCTGGGTGTCTTTTTTGTTGCTCTGTGATAGGGTTTTAGATGACTGGAATCAGAAATCTGGGGTTTTTGTTTCTGGTTTTTTGGTTTTTATTAGGGTTTTATGTGGTGGGATGAAGGGGTGAAGGGTATTGGGATTACTGGTTTTGTGATCAACACAGGGCTCTGAAACACCGATGCATGTTGGCTGAGAGAAAGGGAGATGATGTTTTCGCCCTCTGTAGGATAATGCGCCCCACTTTTATGGGAATTGTGGGCAGACACTTTAACGCTTTTTGACGTCACATCACGTTGAAAATGGGGCGTATTATCCTACAGGGGGCGGAAAAATCATCGCCCAAATGCTACCTTTTTGTGCGGGGTAATCCGTTAATTATTTCATTCTTGTTTTGATAACGACACCCTTCTTTATTTAAAAACTTTATTGATTGGCTGGCAATATTAAATATTGGAAAAATTGTCAATGGGGGACATAAAAAATACGAGAATTGCCAACAGGGGACACACTTTTGAAAAATTGTTAGAGAGGGACAAAATGGGGGTTATCAAGTCTCTGAAAGGGGGGTTATCAACCCTGTAAATGGGATTATCAGATCTCAAAAGGGGGTTATCAACCCTCTTTAACAATTTTTCAAAAGTGTGTCCCCCATTGGCAATTCTCGTATTTTGATGTCCCCCATTGGCAATTTTTCCTTAAATATTTGTTTGGAAATGACATTCTCACCCTTATCCCAGCATTTATAGGAATTCTAGCCATTGTTCCCTTCTCTTTGACTGTTCTATAGTAGCCCCTCAAGTCTAGCATTGGAACTGAGTCCTATTATTAGAGAAATGATATTTTCACCCCCCACCCTGTGCACATATCCATATCAGATAAACAAAAGAAGTGAAACTTTAGTAATTGGTAGGAAAAGACAAACAAAAAGGATGGAAATTGTCATTTTCCTTTCCTAAATATAAGGGAAAAGAATGTGAGTAGTGTTGATCTAAAAGAAAGATTAAGGCATAGGAGAATAGAAGGTATAATATATTCTGGCTAGTGCGTTGGAATCAAGGTTTTAAATTTTGGTTTCGGGTTGTCACGGAAATGGAAACATTTGGGTTTCAGTAGAAATCATGTAAAATTACAAGACCTTATGAAAAATATGTGCAAATAATAGCATTTTAAGATGAACCTTCAGGAAATGCTAGAATAAGCAAATAAACACTTAAAAATCATCACATAAGCAAGAGAGTCATGCATAATGGTTAAACAACATTAAACACGTCTGATAATTCGTACATACTATATTTTACATTCAATCCATATAAATTTTTATGCATAATGCATACATCACACAGATTCAAAAAAAAATGCATACATCACATTTTACGTTCAATTCATATAAATATTTATACATGATGCATACATCACATTTTACATTTAATTCATGTAAATATAATTATGTACCACATATAATATGGTATATTACTATAGTACACTTATAATTGTGGTTTCGATATTCATTTCGGTTGTTTTATGCATTTTGGTAGGCGTGAAAAAGAAAAAATTTCATTTGTTTCATGTCGATAATAGTGAATATTTAAAATTGTGATTGGAATATAGATTTTGGAAATAGAGGAAAGCAAATTCAAGAGCTGGCCGTGTAGCCTTGGAGGCTGTTAAGACATATGCAGAATGGCAGTCCTGCATCTTTAGTTCTTTATAGAATGATCTGCCTTGGAAGTTCTTAGTGTATGTTAGGCTATTCCCAGTTCAGATTGCATGATAATTAAACAGCAAATTTTGAAAATTGAAGCTATTATTCTAGGAACAAAAGGTACAAATGCTTAAACTTCATTTCAAATTTGAAATCCTTCAGAGTTAATACTTTGGTTTGATGTCGGGAAGGAACCGTGCCAGCACTGAAGCAAAGAAGGGTGCTATTAGAAAAGAGTGCGAATATCAGAGCAATATTTCTCGAATTATGGATTACTTTTATTTCTAAATATAATGTAAAGGGGTGATGTGATCGGGAAGAAAAGGGAAAGGAATGGAGAGTAAAATTTCCCCATTCCGACCTCTGTTTGATCGTTCCAGGTGCAGCGGCGAAAAGGGAAAGAAATCCTTTTTGCGTTCTTCAACTCCTCCTAAAAGAGATGCATGTAATTTCCTCATTGCCATACTTATCCTCTCCAATCCCCACTGCTTCGATCAAAGAGGAGAATGTGAAAATTCATATCATGGATTCCGTAAGAGAGAGCGAGAGATTTTCTACTTTTCAACATCCTTTGCTCGAATAGAGAGGGCTGAAAGCAGGTGAGGTCATGGGAGAACCTAACCCGTTTTTGCAAAGATTAAAAGGGAAAGGATCAACGTTTTTGCAACTTTCAGAAAGCTACCGAAAGGAGAAAAAATGAAGAAATGATGAAGAGGAGTGGAGTATTTCAGTAGGAAGACAATGAGCTTTGAGATTAAACTAGGTACAGTTGGGATGGGAGAAAGAGGATTTTGATCCGTGCACCAACATGGATGGTAAAAAGGTGCACACAACAGGGATAGGAGAAAGGGGCTATGATGAAACAGAACCCTAGTCGTCATGGAAAAAGGGGATGTGCCATCGTTTCCGGCTTAAAAAGGTAGAGAGAGAGATGTGCATGTTAGTGGTGTACGTGGGTTAGTATGTGGTTATTATGTAGTTATGGGTATGTGTTTGAGTTATGGGTGTTAGTTATTGTTTATGCATCATGTAAGTGGATTAATAGGGTAGTGATGTGGCACTCCCCGTGCTTGTATTTAAGAATTTATATCTTAATGAAAAGGAGGAGAATTTGGCAACAAAAAAAAACTTTGTTTTCCGGAGAGTTATGGTTCCTCTCGAATTGAACTGTTAGGAGGTCCAGTTGCCTCGAATCAACCTCTCTCCCCCTCTTTTTCTGTCTTGAATCAACCTCTCCCCCACTTTTTCTATCTCTTTTGTTGTTTATTTGTGTTACGACCAATTTTTTTTGAAATGTGTTAAGACCAATTAGGCACGTGAGAGGGGGGGGGGGGGGGGGGATTCTGACACTTTCCTCTCGTAACGAGAGGAAAATAAATGATGGGAAATGGGGGCGCCAACAAGGCACTGACAAGGTGAATGGTGATTTTCGAAATTTTGCTTTCAATGTTAAGCAAACAACCATTGATGAAAAATTTTCATGATTTTCATTCTACTTTACTACTTTTAAGGGATTGTTTATGGACAGTGGGACGCCACATAAGCATAAGCTTCACTTGGTTGCAAAAAAATGCCGGTGGAGTATGAGTAAAGTGTCGGGGTTCTTGGGCCAGTTGGGCCCTTGTCGGGTGATGTGGCATCCCACACCACCCCTGAGAAAGAACCCAAAAACAAGGTTCTTCCACAGGTAAAGCATCTCTCTCTCTCTCTCTCTCTCTCTCTCTCTCTCTCTCTCTCTCTCTCTCTCTCTCTCTCTCTCTCTCTCTCTCTCTCTCTCTCTCTCTCTCTCACCCCGAGAAATAAGCAGAGAATGTGAGGTGGAAGAAGCTCGCCGGAAATGGTGGTATATCCCTCGCCGGTGGAATAAGCTCGCTGTTGGAATCTGCTTGCCAGTGGAAGAAATAGCTGATGGATGAAGCTTGCTGGTGGAATATCCCTCGCCGGTGGAATAAGCTCGCTGTTGGAATCTGCTTGCCAGTGGAAGAAATAGCTGATGGATGAAGCTTGCTGGTGGAAGAAGCTCGCAGGACTAAACGGGGAAGAAGATGAAAGAAAAGCCACTAATAGCATATTGTAAAACAGAAAATAACAAAAAGGATGTAAATGTAGTTTTTCTTTTATTTTTTAATTCCTATCATCCTCCTTTTACCTGTAAAACAAACGGCAGAAACCCCGGGTAGGTTTCTATTTCCTATCTCCATAAAAATTACCTATCCTGGGATGCGATTTAAACTGCATCCCATGATTTGAACTGCATCTAAACAGACCATAGAGTTCAATTTGATTTGTGATTTTAAAGTATAAAAGATTAAATAACGCCAACTCCGATTGCTTAAGCTTTTGGAGTAATTGGTTGTTCACATAGTATCGGGGCAAATTGCCCGGGGTCAAACCTCCTTGATTTTAAAAATCCACATGCAATGCCCAACCCAAAAAAAGAGGGGCCACATGTACCACGTGTAGGCCAACCCTAAGAAGAAGGGCCACACGTGAGGGGGAGTGTTAAAGTATAAAAGATTAAATAACGCCTTCTGCAACTGCTTAAGCTTTTGGAGTAATTGGTTGTTTTATAAGTGAAGTATCTGGTATGAATAAGATTGAGGGATAAATGCTCAGTCTTTATCTTTTTGTCTTTCTCCATCATGTGAATGATTGTCTTTTTCTTCTTTTACCACAGGACCAAAGGAATTCACCTCTGTGTATTACAGTCTACAGAACTGGCGGGTAATGCTCAAACAACAATTTATAAATGCTTATTGATGAGTTCTTTTACTTATTCTAATATCTCTATATTGGTAATATCAGGCAATTTTCGAAAGGTTTGACAGGGATCGGAGTGGCACGATCGATGCGTCGGAGCTCCGAGATGCTCTTCTTAGCCTCGGATTTTCGATATCCCCAGTCATCTTGGACTTACTCGTATCCAAGTACGATCGTAGCGCAGGGAGGAACAAAGCAATTGAATATGATAACTTCTTTGAGTATGTCTTATTTTTAAATTTTTATATCTTTTCTTATTTTTCAGTTCCTTTCTTTGTCTCTTAATTATTCTTTTCTTCTCCATTTCAATTCCCTGATATGAGCATTTCATGCAGAGGGGTATTTTGTACATAACAAAATTAGTCATTTTAGCCATTGTAGAAATGGATACTTTATTGATTTCCTTTTCTAATTTTTTGTTCTTTTTTTGGTTGGTCTTCAACTTATTCAGGTGTTGCCTTACGGTTAAGGTAAGCCGTAAATTCTTGGAATTTTCTCTTCTTTTTGGTTTTATAAATTTTTTTAAATAATGAAAATATATAGTTTTATTGATGTATTTTGTTTGTATTAATTGGGTGCAGGGGCTTACAGAGAAGTTCAAGGAAAAGGACACCATGTATAGTGGTTCGGCCACCTTCACCTACGAGAGCTTCATGTTGACCGTTTTGCCTTTCCTGATTGCATAGATGTAGTAGTTGAACTGGTTTTAGAGTGTTTTCTCCTCTCTCTTTTTTTTTTTTTTTTTTTGTGTATATTCTTTTTTCGGTTTTACTTTGGATACATTGTGTGTTATGTGGGTGTAACTTTTCATTTTCTTTCTAATGTGTGCATTGGTTATATGAAGAGCTGATTGTTTTCCAAGCATTTTCTTTCTAATGTGTGTATTGGTTATATGAAGGGCTGATTGTTTTCCAAGCATTTTCTTTCTAATGTGTGTATTGGTTATATGAAGAGCTGATTGTTTTCCAAGCCTTTGCACGAAGAAAATAATGAAATTGAAACCAAAAGAGAAAATATTGATATCTTTTGCTTGTTACCCTTCAGCATATAGAAATAAAATCTAATTCTGAGAATGTAATCTTATATTGCCAAAGTGGAAGTAGTGTAAGAAGCAATGTAAGAAGTTGAAGCAGAAAGTAATGGGTTTAAAAAAGTAAAAAAAAAAAAAATTGATGTAAGCTTAAAACACAAAAAAAAAAAAAAAAAAAAAAAGAGTTAAGCTTAAAACATGTGGGAAGTGTCGTTGAAAGCCAACATAAAGCATGTAATAAATGCATCATCGGAAGCTAATAAGAAGTGTGTATAAAAGAGTAGGTTTATTAATTGGTCAAGGAGGAAGGTTTAATGTAGGAAAGGATAACTAGTAAGGAAAACTTCATAATTGATTCGAATTACAGCTTTTACGGATTATTGTTTAACATAGGGAAATGATATCAGCACTACTGTATTTTGATGAGGGCACTCCTCACTTTATTAAAAGTACGGTACGGCCCGCACCATAGGATGATCCAAACCGTCCATTAGATGGGCCACAGCTTAAATAGGTTGTGCCCAAAAAATCATTTCCATAAGTTGATCCTAACCCTCCGATCTATAGGTGGTTAGGATCAACCCTCTAACATTAGAATTGGAGGGTTAGGATCAACATACGGAAATGATTTTTGGGCCACAACCTTTTTAGGCTGTGGCCCATCTAATGGACGGTTTGGATAATCCTATGGTGCGGGCCATACCTTATAATAAAGAGTGGAGTGCCCTCATCAAAATAAAGTAGTGCTGATAACATTTCCCTCAACATATTTTATTTACGTAGATTTCAAGTTGATTTTTTTTTTTTTTTCAAAAGAAAAAATATCCATATAAGTTTCATTTGAAATTTAAGAAGAGCAACTAAGTTTTGAATGAAGTTATTTTTAAATACTCTCCTACAGGGTTATCAAAAGGAGTATTATTTAAGAAGAAGAAAACCCATAAATAAGAAGCTGAGAAGCACATAAAAGACATGGGAAGTGCACCTAAATATAGAAAGTGAGAAGAATTTAGATTAGGAAACGAGCTTTTCATAGCTTTGTACCTCGACCTCGACCTCGACTGTAACACTGATAACAAATTTTCGGCAAATCCCAAAGCAAAAGCAAGACGGAAACACAATTCAAAAAGCATTCCAAAATATTTTACTTAAAACAGGACACATGACCTTGGCTGCTTCTACTCATTGTAAGCCCTACTGCAATTACTATGACTTTTTTCAATAGAAAATATCAAGGTTGCCAGAGCGGGAATCGAAGGCTCCCAGGGAAAAATCCTACTAAAGATCGCCAGAGCGGGAATCGAAAACGGGAATCGAAGCGGAAATCGAAGGCTCCCAGGGAAGAATCCTACTTCCTTGGAAAATATTGTCTAGCTTTTGGCAATGAGAAAGTTGAGGCATTCAAGTTATGTACCCCATACCTTCCTGCGACAAATAGAATGCCAATTCAGAAAATCAAATAATAAGAACCAACAGCTCCACGATTTACTGGTTCTTGCTTCATACTAAATAAAACCTAATCACATAAATGCTAGAGATTTCATAAATCCAAAGCTGTTAATTGAAGAATAAATAAAAGGGAAATGATTTCAAAACATTGGAGCGCAGAAATCATTTCCCTAAATAAAATGTGGTTGCTCAACAAAAGGAATGTTGAACTGTTCTCTGTCAAATATAGAATTAAATTCCAGTTTTTTTTTCTTTTTCTCGCTTTAACCAATAAGTTTCATGTGTTTAAAGATATTCATTGGGTAATAAAATGGGATCTACAGACAGATGGGGTGATTCACAGTTTTATTTCTGCATTTTTATTTAGTCCACCTTTCAATTATATGTACTCGACCACAGCCCCTTGGGAAATTCAGGGCCAAAACTTGGCAAAGTACTAATAAAAGAACAAAACATAGAGCAAGAATCAGAAGTGAGGCATCCTTATTCCAAGAGATGATGTTGTACACAGGTGGCTGTTCTCGCCTGGAAAAAGTGAGCCGCAAAGACGAAATTGCATAGACAACCCCTTTATTTTTTTAGGCCCTGTTTGTTTTGGAGACTGCGATTTCAAAGCTGATTATTGGACTCAAAAATATTCAGTTATGGACTCACAATCGGTTCTCAAAATCCAAAACAAATAGGACCTTAGTATTAGCTGCATATATTTTCCTTACTTTTCATTACCAAAACATAGACAACAGATAAATTTATAGCGATAAAACATGTTGACGGAAAATTCCCAAATGAACTCCCAAAATCATCTCTATAATTACAAAACTGATAGTAACAAAGTTGATCCTGCAAGTCTAGCAGGAACAGACATAACTGCCGCTGGACGTCTCTTACAGTCGTTGACAGTAGACAAAGGCGCCTGAAAATATTGAGTGGCAATTTAGGCTGCTTTGTCTATCCAGATTGAGTAAACTAAAATGAGAAAATCTGAAAAAGAAGAGAAAATTTTGGCTAGTGTTTCCATACATGGAAAGCTTTGACAGACTGGAAAAAAAAAAAAAAAAAACTATTTGTCGGCAGGATTCGAAAAACATGTTCCGGGTTCTTTCTTCGTAAAGAAATCTCAAAGGGGTCCTATCCTGCCAAAGAGGTTTTTGAATTTTCTGGGTGACAGTCGAAACAATAACGAGAAATCGAGCTGTCACTAGCCCTCCAGCAATCAAAATCAATCAACCAGTGGTGACGGGAGCTGAATTATAAGAGAACAGATAAAATAACGCCACATAAGTCTTTGATTTGCTGACCTGGAGGGACTGGTATTGCGCTCTCCTATCGAGCAGTTTGAGCAGCCGGTGGTGCTGACTCTACAACATTCTTTGCCAACATGTAAGTACGCATGGACAGTTGCTTTGTGTTTTCTATGATCTGTTCATAACTGAAGAAAAGATACGAAGAATAGAGAAAAGAAAACTACATAAACATTCTCAAAAAAAAAAAAAAACATATGAAGCAACCCATAGGGTCGCATAGGAAAACAGAACCTGGAAAACAAAATCATGGCACAGGGCAAACTTACACGTTGAGATGATTGGGTTCCATAACAAGAGTTCCAGATTTGGAGTCGACCTTAGCATCAAGCTTTGCATTTCGAACAAGGTTCACTATCCATCCCTCGGCTTCCTCATACTTCAAATTCAACTTTTCGGCGAGCACACTGTTACAAACAACAGAAATATTAGTACATTTTGAGCAACCAAATTAAGACACGTATTATTGAATAATGTGTTTACCTCTTTTATTGTTAATCTTCCTTTATTATAAACTCTTCTTTTAGTTCTTCTTTAACTAATATTTGCCGCTATATCCCCTCCCATAAACCTTAAACCCTAAACTCTCATTCCAAGACTATATTAATTGTATCATATTGGTTTCCCTTTATCGTTGTATATTGGGGACGGAAGACAACAAGATTAAATTGATGCATATTTGTTTTAGATTATAGTTGATTAATTCTAAGATTTATTAGTTTGTTAAATGAATACCATATTTAAATTGCAACAAATTATGATAGTAATCGGCAATTTTATATGTATGTATGTGTCACAATTTCTAGATTTTTAGATGTTGACATGTCAAACAACTCGTATCCATGTCGAAACTCAACACACGAATCCATATCTAAAAATCATGATTACATATACTTTGTATTTTAGCAGTGTCCCCATTTCTAAATTTTGGGAGTTTGCCGTATCCGACACTTTGTGTCCATGTCGACACGCAACACTCGTGTCCGTGTCTACAAATCATAGATTATTGCATGTCAGGTCATACCTACAAGTAATGAATTAGAAAAGGAAGCAAAATCAGAATTAGTGTTCATCACACCAATAGCTTCACAATCCAATTTTCAAGAAAGGTTTAGTCAGATGTATGCCATCATTAATTTACTCCTACACAGTTGCTTTCAAAAGTATGTGTAAGAGAACTTTCAGAAATTCAAATAGTAAAATAACGTAGTATAACATTCCGACAACAGTATCGACAAAAAATTAGCTCAAGAGACAAAGTGGGGAATAAGGCAAACAAAAAGAACATTTAACACATGTTAAGATAGCCAGGAAAGATCTAACCTTCATGTGTTGCATTGGCACAAAGAAAGCTATTCATTTACATACCAAGAAAATGGGAACAAAGAATTACTAAATAATCTTGAATGTAGTCGAACCTCACATTCTTTCAGTGTTGATAATAATTCTTTTAACTTATATAATATTGCGTGAGGGAGACACGAAATCCCTAACCAAATATCTTGGTATGAAGAAGAAAAAATGTAGGCAAGAATTTAATTTTCAAAAAAAAAAAAAAAAAAACTTTCTACCGCCAAAAAACTTTTTGTATATATATATATACAAAAACTTAACTAGAGAGTGGATTGTGAAGCCCAAAATGACACCAAAATATCTATAGATCTGATGGTAATGGCCGCATTGCCTTGTTTTTGTCATGGCACTCCCCTCTTTATTTTACCCTTATGATTGGCTGTTGATAGCTCTTTAGTTATTGTAACCAAGGTTTTAAATTTCGACCGAAATCCGAAATTTCGGGTTTCATTCGAGACCAAAATCGAAATTGTTGTTTTTCCCGAAATTTTAAGGGATAACTCCAAAAAATCTGTTTTTTATTTATTTTTTAATATTATCCCGAAGTTTCAGCAGAAATTTTGTATGGGATAAAATATTACCCTAATTGATTTCGATAGATTCCAAAATTTCGAAATTTCGGTTTCGGTAAGAACCGAAACGCATTCCGAAACCGAAATTTAAAACCTTGATTGTAACAGCCAAAAACAGCCAATTACAAATACGTAAAACAAAGAGGAATGCCTAAATAAAGGAGTGTAGATATCATTTCCTCATATGCATACATATATGTATATATATTCAAACAGAATAATATATTAACAGATATGGAAAATATATGCAACAAAAAGTAAAGTGTGACACTACTTAAACCACTAAATACCCATGGGCTCCATTGTATATATGTAACAAAAAGTAAAGTGTAACACTACTTGAACCACTAAATTCCCATGGGCTCCATTGTTAGTTGGAAAATAAGTACCCACCCAATATCAATGCACTGATGTATACGACAGTAAGTCTCAAAGATGAAGAGACGGGCATTCTCAAGGAACTCATCCCTCAATGGAACTGTACTAAAGTTAGGATCTTCAACTTGTTTACCAAGAAAGGGATCATTCAATATTACCTGCACAAGAGGTTTCAAGTTCAATATTTAATGTACCAATTTAAATTCAGCACTAAAAACATCTTACAATATCCAACCATAAAAAACACCATATGCTGGGAAAGTGCTATAAACAACACTGAAAGATAACCTTGCTTGCTTCTGAAGACAAAGTCAAAAAAAATAAAAATCTAAGTGTGAATATGAAGCATGTACATATATATCCTTGGCATTAAACAACATCCATATCAACAAAAAATACAAGTGAATATGAAGCATGTAAATATACATTTCCAGGGCATTAAACAACATCTATATCTCTGGAATGTTCTAATAACTCTACAATACATGCGGAAAAAAAACATAAATCATTCAAAGTACACGAGGTTGTGAATAAATAACAAGCAGGAATGAATTCATTTTGCAAAAAGAAAGTACTCAAAAGAAACATCACACCATTTCTTTCAGGATGTCAAACATAAAGAAAACATAAAGAAAACACATGATGCAACACTAATTGCAGAATATTGATCACCGAAAAATTTTAAATATGAGTATTTTTTATCTACTAGAATTAGCAGATTTTATGATCAGGCAACTTACATCCTCGCACTCCCGAAGCTTCTTTTGTGCACCATCAAAGTCATAGTTGACATATAAGCATTCAAGAAACTCTGTGATGGGATCTCTATACGAGTGCTGCTCCTGCTGGATGACTTTGATCAACTCTTTGAGCATATTTCTTCTCCTTTTGTTGACTATCACAGCAGTAGCGACATAACGAAGAAGATGGTGTGCGTTTGTTTGAATAGCATTCAAATATCTGAAAATCATAGATGCCTCATCAAATACCAAAGATATATGCTCCAACATAATCCTCATGGCCAGATATTTATAAGCTAAATAGTGACTAAACTGAGTCAACAAGTAATCTCCTCTATATCGAGTAACAAGCAAGTGATAACGCTAACAACTACATACCCAAGAAATGAATCCAACTATAGGGTCCTCAAAATAATATATTGATTAAAATAATGAACTTCAGAATATTTCAAAATTTGAAAGCTCTAAAAGGTGAACTATGAAAATGAGAGTAGGTATAAATTCAGACATGAATGTAAGAAAATTATTGACGAGACTGTAGATTTAGGTGTGACTTCTGTCATGTTTATAGGGAAGCTGGCCCGTTAATTGACAAAGGGGCAGGAAAGGGTAGTCTTGTAGTAAGGATCATTTAACTATTTGCAGTGGTGCCGTATTATCAGTTGTACCTTTTACCTATTTTTCATCATAACCATCTCAGTCATTCAACTAACCTTCATATTCTCTTAATAAAGATGGTTATCAATAGAGAAACACTCCCTTGTTTCAATAATGGCACCCTTTTTATTTCATTTTAATAATCTGTTAATTTCAGTTACAGTTCCCAAAAGGCAAACATAACCAATCAAAAAAATACTGAAACAATATGCACTCTCCCTTGTTTCAATAATGACACTCTTTTTTTATTTCACTTCTCTAATAAGCTGTTTATTTCAGTTACAATTCCCAAAAGACAAACATAGCCAAAACAACAGAGTGTGGATGTCATTTCCCTATATATATTTATATTAAGAAAAAAGATAGAGAGCCACATGATTGCAAGCAAGAGATCATACTACTAACATCTTCCATAGGGGGCTCTAGTCCCTAGGGGCGGGAAGAATGTTGATGGGCTAGACATCCTTTGAAACAGGACAGGGCCCAAAAGAAACAATTGTGGGTTGTTTTTCGAAGTTAGAACAGAGAAAGGAATTGCGGATTTACATGATTTCCCTTTCATTTTAGAAGTCAAAAGGAATTTGCAGATTCCTGAAAGAGTATTTTTCCAAAAGAGAAGCTACAAAGTCAGTTTTTAGCCTTCAAGTATAGAAGGTTTGAATTTCTTCAGTGGCCTTCCTTCAAGAATTTTTTGGAGATTATTTATTGAAGTAGTTGTGGAACGGTTCTTCTATCGGCATAAGTTAGCTGTGGCCTTCAAAGTTTCACTTTCTTACGTTGGTTCTATTGCCTAACAAGTTTCGTCAAGGATGTTTATACTTTATAAGATAACTTTTAGAGCCTTGCCTCTCCATGTTGAGGAGGCTTTATTGCCTCCGTTGTGTCTTTGAACCAAAGCGTACTTGTAGAGGTGGCAAAATTTTAGACAGAATTCTGACAGCCAATGTACTTGGTCAGAAAAAAAAATAGGTTCTGAAGGATACGTAACTAAGTTTGACCTAGAGAGAGCATATGACCGTATTTTTTGAAGAATGCATAAGACCAGAGGACACTATATACGGTCATAAGATCTACCAATATCAAGCTTAATTACAAAATTGTAGCCTACTGATTTTCATCTGTAGTATGTAGGGACACAATGATTATAGCTAAAGCCTCAGAATGCAAGAAGAAGACTTTAATATTTGTATTGCGTCTATGGAATAGCCTACAAGTAAAAAGAGCAAGAGGATAAAAATGAAGGACACTCTCATTGCTAAGATCGGTCAAATATTCGAATACTATAGAGCGTGAAATATCTTGGTTTGCCTCTAAATGGGATTACGCACTGTGAAGATTGGTAAAATATTTCATAGTTGAGCTGTTTATGGTGTGGTCTTTTACTGCCAATAGTATTGGTATCTAATTTTTTTTCGTTCTGAATAAAAGTGCACTTTTTTGGAGGAAAAATGGCATATTTTTTTATTAATCCATCATTCCATTCACTTGGCAAGTTTTTCTAAAACTTCTTGAGATGTGACGTAAATTAATATAAAATTATGAACAAGATATAAAAACTCTACGTAGAAACCCTGTGAATGTATCAATCACAAACAATTGAGTGCATCCTGAAAAAATAAATAAATTTCATCTGCTACTCATTCCATTCAGTTTTGAGAAAAATTAAAGACTCAAAAAAATTGTTAGCTTCCTATCTAACAATTACTAACAAGTACAATCATTCTTTTTCTTTAAAAATAAGTAAACTGTACAAAATCATGGCTTAATTGTATCATACATTTGACAATTGCTATAAAGGAGGTTGCATGGTTTTAAATTTCAGTTTCGGTATAGGTTTCGGACCCCACCGAAATCGAAATTTCGACCAAAATCCGGCAAAACAATAAAAACATTATTTTATTTTATTTTATTTTTAAATTAAAAACATTATTTTATTCGATACGAATTTCGGTAAAATATTTAATTAATTAAAAAAATACAGGTTTTTGGGTGAAATTTCGGAATTTCAGATGAAATAAAATACCATTTCAGGTTTGTGACATTTCTGTGTCGGCCCCGAAATTTAAAACAATGGGAGGGTGATACCGATGATTAAATGGCCTAAATCTTGTGACAGCAAGGCTAAAATTGGTGAACCGTTATTTTATTGAGGAAAAATAAGGAAAAGCATGTGTTATGCTACAATAGGGCAAACAAAGATCAGATCAAAAAACAGCCAACAATCTAAGAACACCCACCATTATTAGATATCAGTTTCAGGATTCAAGGGACAGCCTTGGAGTTGAGTCTGGCTCTCAATGAAGAGAATCAAAAGACTTGTACAAAACAACGCATATGTTTGAAATTTCCTCAGTTGGTTAAGAAAATGGACAAGAATAATTCTCACCCTCGATAGCCAAAATTCAGGAAACTTTTGCTTCAAATACTCGCCATGATAAAGTAATATTATAGATGTGATCAAAAGGTCCTTGAATTGTCACATGTTTAAGTGGGACTACAAACATGGTTAACTTTGATTCCCACCAGGTTTGTCTGACTAGTTAGTATAGACAAAGGATGTGTAACTAGGATTGTTTGAAGGCGTGCTAACATGTAGCCTAAAGCTGAACTCCAATAGTAGCATCAGCAACAAACAGTACCACAGCAAGCAATTTCCACGGTCAATTTATGACATGGTTAACAGAAGGTACACAGAAACCTGTGTGTGAAATGGCCTTGAATTGACGAATGTTTAGTGAGGGTGGCAACCCTGGTTAAACAAGACTGGGACAAGGTTTGTCTGACTTGTGAATATAACCAAGGGAAGTGCAAACAGGAATACAGGATTCCATGAATGAGTCCGAACAAGTAGCCTTAAGCTGAACTTAAATTGTAGCATCACCAAAAACAAGGACGGAAAGCTAAGAGATGCTTTCCAGGATAGAATAATAAGGTAGTTCTGCAACATGTCAGACGTCCAGGGAATGATGATTCTAGTTTAGCAAAGGCCAAGAGCATTGAGAAAGGGACTTCAAGGATTGGGTTCACGCCATTAGAAGATTGATCTCAAAAGTTTTACGCCATTCCTGCTGGACAGAGATCCTTTTGAATTGAATCATGTAATCATACACTTACCAATCTGTGTATATCTCCAGGTGGTTGAGGCTTGAGGGTTATTGACAGTTGAAATGTGTTTTCAGGTTGATAGGGGCGGCGTAGTTATGTCAGGGTTTGAAATATTTGATTTCCTCCCTCCTTGAGTGGTCGGATATTTTTTTCCTTTCTGTTCTTTGTTTTGTTTTATTTTCTCCCTTGTATTGCTTGGTCTGACCACCTTGGTCTTTCCTTTTTCTATTAATAATATTTGCAACGATTCAAAAAAAAAAGTAATCTTATCCTGTTAGACATGAACAAATCGAACAACCTTAACCCTTTTGGAGAAGCAGGATTGCATACAGTTCCGACTTCCCGTAGAACAAAAATGAGAACAGGTAGATAAGTTCAGAAGGTAAACCTGTCTTGAAAGAATAGATCTATGATGCCGTTTCGACCATTTTCATGGTTGAAAAAGATAAAGAGGCTCCAATGCATCAGCCATATTCTATTTTGCAATTGATTTAGTGGTGAGGCAAAATTCTACAAGATAAATCCAAAGTTAGTCAACAGAACAATAGAAGGCACCAAAGATAAATAACGAAAATGCATGTGTATCCAACAGACCTTTGAATCAATTATCTCCTTCAATCGATTAAGCTCTTCAAGGGCAACATCCCAGTTCTGCATCAATATTTCAGCAGCAAGCTTCCCCCATAATGCACTCAAGCTTCTGTCACTGTTAGTGCATAAAGCTCGGTACTGATACAAATAGTCAGCTGCTCCAGAGTAGTTTCCACATTCAAACTGAAATTTGGCATACTGATATAAAGCCTCTATCTGTTCTGCACCAATCTGCTTGTAAAATACAATCATTTCGTAAGTCACAGATAAATAAAATACTGACATTTAGGGAAACAAGTACAACACTGAGTATTGAAACTATCACTTAGCTTCACAAAAAATCCAGAAAACCATGGTTAAAAAGGAAATACATATGCACATGAATGATGGTTAAGCAAACAAATCAGAATAGTAAAAAGAGGGTACACAAAGGGCAATATTACGCCTTTTTCAATAGTGAAAACTCATAGAACCCACACTGAAATGATGAGAGTAGCTCATGTTTTGTGAGTACCAAACCAGCCCTAAATCATGACTTAAGCAAACCAGCAGTTATTTATATCCCTAGAAAGAAACTCATGTTTCATCTATCTATCACCATTAGAGATGTTCATCAACAATAATCACAAAGGGTGGCACTTTGACATCTAATTGTTCTCATTAATGATAAGAGTCAATCTGGTAAGGAAAGAGCCAAAATGTGAAGTTATGTCCAAAACCAAATCCCTGACAGTTAACTTTCAACCTTGCATGTCCTACCATTCAGGTCAGAAACTTCCGCTCTAATAACAACAAATACAAGGGACTTTTACCCAATCCCTAATTTGAAGTGTATATTCTTTAAGTCGTAAAAATCATGAAATGACAAGTTACCAATAAATATCTTGTCTCCCTTCCATTTCCCAGTGAGTCTCATTGATTATTTGGACAGGTTTTGAAAAAAGTTGGGGAGTGGTAAGGAAGACTGTAGGAGGTATCATCTCGTCAGTTAATGTGGTTGTAAGTCCAAAAAGACAGTGGCATTGGCACAATTAGGCAAGTAGCTTTGGCATTTCAGGGAAAATCAAGATGAACTTTGAAGTATGGTTGCCAAGTAGTGTTGGATGAGGTGGTTGGGTGAACGAGGAAAGCATAATTACGGTGGACCGTCTGATTAGTTGTAGAAGGTTCGTTGTTAACTATTTATATCGTGTGTTGTTACAGTCATTGTTTTGAAAGTCTTACAATTTATGATTCAAATCAAATCTTACAAAATTTGATTTAACTTTATGATTGAAGCTTAATTTGTATGAATCTTGTGATTTTCAATTGAATCTTATAAATCAGCTCCATAGGATCATCCCAACCCTATGATTTGTGGAGGTAAAAATATATCACAAACCCTAAGCACTGAATTCACCGACTATAAAGATGAAACAAGCAAGCGACATAAAATCAAGTGACCTGAAATCGATCTTTTAACATCTGGAGATTGTATTGCTTGTCAGGCCTGAGCTCCTGAACCAAACTAGGGTTTTGAAGAAACCCTACCAAAGGCGCCGCAGACTCTTCGAGAGATTTCAATCTTGCAACGACTTCTACTCTCCGATCCACCATATCTACCAAAAGGAAACGAATTCAATTCAAGAAACTTATATAAGAAACCCTAAGAGCAAAAACAGAGGAATGATTTTCATTTTTTTTAATTTTTGGAACCTTGAGGAACATCTTCTGTGTGGTAGAGACTCTTGTGGATGTCCATAGCGTAATCAACCATGTTGGTTTTGCTGAGGAGCTCTATTTTGGCTTTGAGGATTTGGTCGTCAGGGTAGAACTGACGTTCTTGAAGGAATTCGAGTAAAGGGAAAACGAGGTGGCGATCGAGATGAGGGGCGATTCGACTCGTGAGATCGTAACTCGCCATGTTTCTCTCAGATAAGGAAGCGAAGGAGGAAAGAAACCTAATAATAACGGAAAACAGTTCCAAAACGGGGTTTCGTTTGTGAGAGATTCAGATGTGCGCGCGCGCGTGTGTGTGTGAGAGAGAGAGAGAGAGAGTTTTTATGGGCCGTGGAATGTTAGGTGCTTAGATTGGCCCACTTAGGTAAATTATTTTATATTTGGGAAAAATCCACTTAGACCCCCTGTGGTTTCTGACACATTCAACTTGACCCCAAAAGGTTAAAAAGTTACAAGTAGACCCTCTGTGGTTTCATTGGGTTTTTTTAACTGGACGGAGCTGACGGCATGGGGGAAATACTAAAATGTCCTCGTCTTCCCCAATTGAAAATTAGGGTTTTCATACTTGAAAACTAACTTTTTAACTTTTGGGGTCAAGTTGAATGTGTCAGAAACCACAAGGGGTCTAAGTGTAATTTTCCTTTTATATTTTGTGGATTTATCTCTCTAGTTGTTGTTATGGATAAGAGTCTTAGATATTAGGTTTATCTAGATTAGCTTGGGTAGGAGTTTTAGGGGAAGTGGTAAGTGGGTATTCTATATATAAATAATTTGTAAGCACTCTTTTGAGAATTAATGAAGAAATTACCTAAGAAATTGTGTCTTTGAGCACAAGGAGGACTGATCCTTCCCATGAAGTGGACCAAGAGGCCGATCTTCCCTCTAAGAAGATCAATAATGTTACGAGCCTGATCGGATTCGTAACAAAGTGGTATCAAAGTTGTAATTTTTGAAAAGGACTCTCCGGACAACTTCATGGGATGATCCAAACCGTTCATTTGTTGGGATACAACCTAAATAGGTTGTGGTAGGGGTGGACATGGTTCCGGTTCAAATCGAGGAACTGAACCGAAACAACACATTTGGTTCGGTTCCAAATCTACATGGTTCGGTTCCGGTTCTGATATCCTAGAACCGATGGAAATTCGGTTCGGTTCTGGGTTTGGGATCCTGGAATTGAGAACCGAATCGAGAACCGACCCTCACCTTAAAACCCAATGCCTTGTTTGATAAAATCACCCCACCCCCTTTTAATTCACGCCTCTTTAACGTGTTGCTTTGCCTTTTTAATTTTAATTCACCCATTTTAACGATTTGCTTAGCCCTTTAAGTCTTAAAAAGTTAAAACGACTAAAATCACAATCATAAAAAAACAAAATATTGGTTTAGAGGTAGGGTAAACCCGGAATATTGGTTTGATAGAACTGTTTGTAGTTCATATATAAATGTTATATAATTGTTTATATAACTGTTTATATAACCCTTGCTCTTATATAACTTTTTTGTAGTTCATCATGGAGAAGAAAATTTGGTTTGATAGAACTGTTTGTAGTTCATATGTAACTGTTATATAATTGTCCACATAGCTGTTTATATAACCCTTGCTCTTATATAACTGTTTGTAGTTCATCATGGAACAGAAAACCACATATTTAGGCAAAATATCTACATTTGGTGGAGGTTGGGTAAACCCACAACCCAACCGAACCGAACCGATAAATTTCGGTTCTGTTCCAAACATATATGGTTCGGTTCTGATTCCAATTTTCGGGAACCGATTATACATGATTCGGTTCCGGGTATACCCCAAAACCGAACCGAACTATGTCCACCCCTAGGTTGTGGCCCAAAAATCATTTTCATTGGATGATCATAACCCTCCGATCTTAAAGAGACTGCAAGTTATGGAAACCTCTATGGATCGGAGGGTTAGGATCATCCTATGGAAATGATTTTTGGGGCAAAATCTATTTAGGTTGTGCCCCAATAAATGAACGGATTGGATCATAGTGGGTATACTGCCAAACACCATATAAAATCTGGGAGAGGGAGAGGGAGAGGGAGAGAGTCGTTGAGGTTTTTTTCCAAAGTGGTCTTAATGTCCAGCTACATATAAGATTAACTTGGAATAATCTTATTTGTTTATAAGGACCAAATTCCGGTGGTATCCAAAGTGACCATCACGCTAGAAACTTTTTATTGATTGTTGATTGCTATTTTAGAATCAGGAGGTGCCATTACTGAAAATTGCCTGTTTTGGTTTTTCTAATTATAAATTAGCCTACAGTGATAAATTCGAGGTTTTATATGGTGTGAGTCCTTATTTTTTCCAAAAGTACTGTACAGACCACATGATAGGATGATCCAAACCGTCAATAAGATGAAACGTAATGTAAATAGGTTGGTCCCCAAAAATCATTCCCACAGGATGATCCCAACCCTCCGATCTATAAAGAACAGCATATTATAGAAACCTCTATAGATCGGAGTGCTAGGATCATACTATGGAAATGATTTTTGGTGTACAACCTATTTAAGTTGTGTTCCGTCTTTTGGACGGTTTGGATCATCCTATGATGTGTTCCCAAACCTATTTAAGTTGTAATTTTTTTTTTAAATGCCCGGTTTGATGCGGGTCGGGTCAACCCAAACCTGAACCCGACCCGGGTTCAACTTTCCAAACCCGACCCGACCCGAGTTGCACCCTACTACTACTGGTGGCAATTGCTGTAATTTTGTAGAAAAAGAAGACCTTGTTAAAAAAGTGTTTTAAAATCCCGCCTGGTTTGCTTTTGCAGGTATTCATGGTTTCTCTGTTTAGAAAGAGTTTTGCACAGCGTAGATAAAAATCGATTGCAAAAAAACAAAAGAAAAGTTACTGGTTGTTCACAAATGGCTGAAAATGACCAGAAACAACCAATGCTTTTTTCCATTCTTGATTGGGAAGAAAAAGTCTTACAGACCCTAGATTTTCCATTCATGGAGGTTTTGCCCATGCCTCAACATTTAAGAAGATTAGTGAACAAGAAGCTTAGAAGGAGCATTTCATTGGCAAGGTGAGATTTCTATTTTGAATTGGATGAGATTATTGTAATTCTTCTCAATTTCCACAAGCCCCAACTCAATCTGGAGCTTATGGACTGTGATTATAGAAGACCCACCACTAGCAAATTGTGGTTAACTTGAGCTAGTGTTTTATTCTGCAGAAAGTTAATTGTTATGATTTTGATTTTTTTTGATATTATGATTATTATTGATTGGAATTCGATTCTCATAACAAGGGATTTTTTTTCTCTAGAGAATTAAAGAGATTTCTTAATATTCGGGAATGGCGAGGCAAAGTCAAAACTGCTTTGATAAAAGGCCTCATTTCTTCAAAGTTCTGTTGGGAGACTTCTCTGAGTGTCTGGTAATTTTATTTTTATTTTTTTCTCTAAATTTCTAGATTATAATATCAGGTTTTGCTGCTTTACCACGTGATATGTGAGTACCAATTTCATTGGGTTTGATTTAGAATTTTATTATGAAATCGATGCTATATTTGTTTGCTTCTTGGGTCTCTTATATTCTCTTATATTCTCTCTGTTTCTGTTTATGGTTCTTTTTTTTTTCCATTTATCTAGGAAGTTAAAAATGAAGAATAACCCATTATTGTAATCCCACATGGTGTGCTAAAAGTTTATTTATTTTTAAATTTGTAGAGGATACCACCAGCTTTCATGAAGCATATTTCAATGGAAGCTTCATCTAGTACAGCCATTCTAAAGTGTATTAAGGATAGTGTCTGGACAGTGGAATTGAGGAAAAAGATCAATGGCACATATCTGCAGGATGGTTGGAAGGAATTTTCCCAAGCCCACTCCTTAAGGGGACGTGAATTTCTACTTTTTAGATATGATGGGAATCTTCGTTTCAGTGTACAAATTTTCGACGAAACTGCATGCCAGATAGAGGACATATGTGATAGCAAAACTTGTGAAGAACCCACTTTCCAAAAACCAAAGAAACGAGGTAGACCACCGAAGAAGTCTCTCGATTTTGATCAAGCCATCCATCATCAGAAAGAGTACAATATTGACTCAAGAAACCATCCGAGCAGCAACTTGTCTGCAGCTCAACATTCATATTTGTTTCGAGGTAAGCAGAAAAAAACTACTTTAACTATCTGATTTCAATCTATTTATGAAGATTTATACCTTGGGTAAGAAATCTATTCTGTGCATCTTGAATTTCTTATTCATACGAAGAAATCTGTCATTCTGAGATTTTGCCTGTAAGCCTACAAGTCCTGCCTTTCCTTCTGATTAGCTTTTTTTTTTTAATTTACACATGCTGGAGATAATATTTAGCTTCATTGTTCTTTTGACGTCCCCCCTTTCCTTTATGAAAATACATGTTCTTGTTTTTATATATAATAATATTTAATACCGACTGCCATTTCATATTATATTGCGTGCTGCTTTTGAAACTATTATCTATTTAAGTAAGAGTTTATACATGTATGCAAGCCTATATGTTTTAACTCGCCGCACTTTATGCTTCTGTTACCTTCTTCCGCTTCTAAATCTACCTACAGGTTTAGATAACCATTGTTTGTATGATGCAGGCAAATCTATTCCATCTCCTGAACCAAAAGAGATTGTACAGATTGATACAGAGGTTCCAGACTCCCATATCAATGACATTGGTTCACACTCTCGAGGAGTTCAGTATTTGCCAAGAAGGGGGCAGTCTGTGACGTCAAAAGAAAAGGCAAAATTCCAGGAAACAGCCAACTCCTTTACCTCCGATTTACCATTTTTTAAAAGATGTATCAATTGGTTTCAAGCCAACAGGGGATCCTCTGTGGTAAGTGTCATGCGAAATTTTGTGTCGTTCAGTTTATTTTTTACTATAATATCATGTATTATACTCTAACACTCCCCCTCAATCTCATGTTTGCTCTAGTACATATACATCTTGTCCACAAGTAATGAAGTGTATTGGATCACATTGTGCTCTAGTACATATACATCTTGTCCACAAGCCCTTAAGCTTTCACTCCTTCACATTGATTCTGTTGTTTTTTAACAACCTTGCTGCTCTTCCACCTCACTTTATCTTCATACCTTTTGACCCCCCCATCTTAAATCCCTTCACACTTGGTTTCTTTGGGCATAGTTAGACATGTTATGTTATATCAATTTATGAACAAATTGTTAGACCATTATTTCTTGAAATCTTATTGTTTTTGTATATGATTCTTGGATTTAATTATATTTTTTGCAATCTTCTTGGCTGAATTTGTTTATATTAATAGTCCCATCTGTCCTGGCCATTTTGATGTCAATTTTCGTAGTCCAGGAGTTATCTTAGTTTCTATTTATGTGTTAGTTGTCTCTAGAGTCTGTAGGATCATTCCGCACCTTGAGTCACACCGTTTCGGCCATGGCTAATTGATGTAGGGAGAAAGTGTGTATTTTGCAGTGAATTGTTGAGGCAAGTGGTTGCCAAAGTTTTAACCCAAAAGACGATCAAATTGTTGAAGGGAAAAGGTCTGAAATTAAGTCACTAGCTCAGGCTCTAAATCATTTATAATCCATAAACATAGAATCTGCCATAAGTGCTTGAATTCCAGCCAGTCCTTAGCAAACGTCATGCGAGCTAAGAGGTAAAGTTCCTGGAACTGAATCAATACATTCAATAGGAAACTTCTTAGACCAACATAGCCAACACAATTAAGTAATCGTGAGAGGAGATGCCGAGGCCGTGAATTCCATTATAATAGGGAAGCTATTTAGCAGAACTTCCATATCTTAAAGATTTTGTCAGCTGATCCAAAAATTAAAGTATGAGGCAGCCTTTAGTAATAGAAACACTGATGAGTGCCAAGGCAAGGAAGCTTGAAAGCCATTATATCATGCAAAGTATACAACTTCCATTTTAGCTCCACACGAACAAAGAAAGATACTTATTGCTTTTCATTTGCTGAGAAATTTCCCAAACTTGAAAGCCTTGAGTGGAAGTTTATCTTCAATACAATTCAGCTAATTCACTGAAGCCTTTAAAAATATGAACAATTAACTCATGAGGAAACCAATCTAATGCTTCTTGGCAGAACTTGCATGTTGCTGCCCACGAAATGTGCACGAAATGCATAGATGGTTTCACGACTTTCACAAACAGATTTTGGTGTTTTCCTCTTGCATTCATTAGTTATATGCGAAGGGAAAACTCAGATGAGAAAGAGCTCTAGTGAATTTTGCCATTCTGACTCGGGGATTGCATTAAAAATGGATCAAACTGGATTTAACAACAAGAATTACAGAACTGGCCCCCATTCGTCCACTCTTCAATGTGCCTCCTTGGTTGCTCCCTGAAATGCCATTCTAAAGTTAGTAAGGGTCTGTTCAGTTGCGCAACGAAAACGGAAAAGAAACGGAAATGACGTGGCAGTAGGAAAAGGAAAGGAAAGGAAACAGCTAAGAATTTGCGCAACGAAAACAGGAAATGGAAAAGAAACAACTAAGAAAGCGCAGGAATGTGCATTTAGTTGCCAGGAAAAGGAAAAGAAAATGTACAGACTATGGTGTTTAGCTCATTTAACAGAAATGTGCACAGAAACAAAATTCGCCCCTCTTGATATGCCATTTCTTCAAAACTTTTGAGATCCCTTAAATTAAAATCAGATTTGAAACAATTCACTTACTAACCGTAACAAGAATTAAGAATTTCAATTTGAGCTTGAAGAAGTATCAACTGCTCGAGTAGAAACCATTGCAATGTTTCAAAACCAGTTTTGTAGTGAACTGTTTTGGACGAATTTTCTCCCCTTTCTCTGTTTAAAAATTAGTAAATCTGTGCCTCTGGATGAAAGTGATGAATTCTAGTTCTATATCAGTTTTCAGTCCAAGCCACAATCTGGTCCTCGTAGATTTCAGTTCTTGCACAGATATAGATATATTTCAAGATCTGATTGAGAATCTTACCGATCTAGCTTCAACGAACCACTGGAAAGGGATGCTAGAGCCAGGTCTGGATTGGAAATGTGCCCACATACCAGATCTCGGTGCGCAAGTTCAAGAACTTTTACTTCACAAGTCCAAGGACAGATCTGATCGAATTCTCTGGACCTTTTTCTCTTCAATTACGTTTACTTATGTGGGGATCTACTCTAATTTAACACAGGAATTTGAGGACTACTTACGTAACATGCAAACATCAATGAATTCACATGCGAAACCTCATGAGAAGACGTTAAATAGCAGCTTGTATTTCTTCTTGATTTGAATTCATTCAAATGATGAGCTGTGTGAGGAGACGCCCGGATCTATTACAATGGCACTTGATCCTTGCAAAACAGAAGGATTTGACGATGAACAAGGAAGGATCTTGCAAGTCAAGCGCAGTTTCCCCTCTTTGTTGCGGATGAATTTCAGCCACCTGGAATTCCTTTGGCTAGAAGGAAACTTCTTACAATCAGAACTTTCTCCCAAATTCAAATGAAAATACCAAAAATTGAATTACAAATGGAGGGAAGGCTATTTATATGTTTCCTTTACAACTGGAATTCAAATAAAAATAAAACTCAAATGAATATACCAATCTACCCCAGTCATTGCATGTAATGTAATGTCCAAATGTTGGCCATATAGTTTCGATAAGGCATTTTGAGCACGATCTACAAATCAGTATAATTTTTTCAGTAGTTCACTGACCTAGAGTCTCAAAATCAAAGCATCAAACAAAAAATTACGGACAAATGCTTAAATAATGCTTGGCGGCTTATTTGCTACAACAATGATATGGGCATTTTGTTTAAGTTTTACAAATGTTTTCTAACTATTAGCATGTCTCGTGGAATAAAAAGAAATTTAGCATAATTCTTGTAATAGTCAGTGCTTTGGTTGCTATGCAAGATGTTATCCTGCTAACTGTTTTCTACTAATCAGATATTACTTGTGCAGCAAGTACCGGTTTGTTTCAAAAGGGCACATCTTCATAGAGAAGAAGGATATATTCTTCTCCGAGACCCGCAGGGAAAAGCATATAAAGTAAGATTATGTACTAATAAGAGTGTATGCAATATATCTCGTGGGTGGGCCGCCTTTGCACATGCCAACAATATTGAAAGAGGAGATACGTGCATATTTGAGCTTGTGGGTAAGCGCGAAATGCGTGTGCATATTTTCCGGTCGGTTGAAGAAAATATGGCAGGAAGTCTTGAAACATCTGATGGCTCTTGGGACACTTAGAGTTCCATTATTTTAGTCCTCTAACAGCACCTATTATGTCACAAACTATAGTAATGAATTATGTCAAAACTGTTGCGGTTCAGCGCATTTCTTCTATTTTGTGTGGAAGATATTTCTACCCAGGCATGGTATGTAATCAAATATTAGTGTAGATGCTATATGTGTACCTTTTCTTGGTTGAAAGAGAACACACTACAAAAAAAAAACTGCATGTATTTTGTTATTTCTAGTAGTTATATTTTTTCTGAGGGTTATTTTGGCTTGCCATGATTGCTTGGACCGAGTAGTGTGCATGTAAGCACTTCTCCAGTTTGTGAAGGCATCATTTTATTTGATTAATATTAAGAGGGACTTACAGGCCTCTTCTGGTGCCACCAAAATTGGTCATTGTTTGCAAATAAGATTATTTTAGTATAATTTATTTGTGGATGAGACATCAAGGGCTCTTTGGAAGCCGTTGGATATATCATTTCTAAGAAGATTATAGCCATTATTTGCAAATAATCATAACTAACATTTTTTTGTATTTAAGATTAAATGCAAATAAATTTTCAAAGGTAATCAAAGAGGAGGTTCATATAGAGATATATGGTATGAACTAGACCGTTTTTCAATGTTATGGACTATAAGTTAAGTTTGACATCAGACTTATGGCAATCACATGTATTTTTTGTTAGCGATCTAACCTCAGTTGTCTCGCTGATATTAATCACCAGTGCGTTTTATGCAATGAAGTTAGTCACGATGAGGGAGATTAACCAACCTCCCAATTCAAAACCAAACATGAAAAGGGAGTGAGAATGGACTCTGATTATTACAGGTCTCAACTAGGAGTTGTGGGGATTGAAAATCAAACCAAATCGAAATCTAACTAACCGTTGTGGGATTGAAAATCAACCCACATCCAATCTAATGTTCAGATAACCCTTTGATATACGACTGCTGGACCAGAAAGAGGAGGTACATGATGCTAGAAACTTACCAACTTCTCCGAAAGCTTAAGCTTTTTGTAGTAACTAGCTATTTCACACGGTATCAGAGCCAAAGGTCTCGAGTTCAGACCAAAGGTCTCGAGTTCAGACCTCCTTGTTATAAAAAATCCACATGCAGCGGTCAGCCCAAGAAGTGAAGCCACATGTGCCACATGTTTGCCAAGTGGGCCACACTTGAGGGAGAATTATGAAGTATAAAATATTAAATTCTGCCTTTCTCCAACAGCTTAAGCTTTTGGAGACATTGGTAAGTTTCCACACATGACATGTATTCGGTTTTGGGGGCATCATTTCAGCGTGTTTTGAGAGATTCCAACATGGTTGGAGAGGTCGTCCCTTTATAGACCGGAGATCATCCTATAAAAATGATTTTTGGGGCACAACTTATCTACATTGTGGCCCAACAAATGTACGATTTGGATCATCCCATGTGGTACCTCGCTGATCAATGGTTTCGATTAGATATGCATTTGCCCATGTGAGACCCAAAAATTGAACTCGGCACTGCCAAGTAGTACTCTAGCTCAATTCTAGGTTTGTGTCTTTTGGAAGCTGTTTGGATACAAAGATTTTATGTAGTCCTGAATTTTACAAGCTAAAACTTGGATTTGATCAGTTAAAAACCTGGGTTTTATTAGTTAAAACCTAGTGGGCCGTTTGGATATATGGATTTTATAATCCAGGATTGCAATTTAAAAGCTAAAACTTGGATTTTATGAGCCAAAAACTTGAGTCTTGTTCTTTTGAGATTATGACAACCGATTGTGAGCCCAAAACCATTTATTGGGCTCAAATGTAAACGTAAATTTGAGCCAAATGATTGGTTTTGGACTCACAATCGGTTGCCATAATCTTAAACGAACAGGGCCTTGGATTTTATAAGCCAAAACCTAGATTTTGCAATCCTGAAAATTTACAATCCGGAATTGTAAAATCTTGAATTTTAATAGCTAATACCAGAATTTTATAACCAAAAACATAGATTGTATATTTCCAGGATTATAAAATCCAATTTTTAGCTTATAAAATCCAAGATTTTACAATCCTTGATTAAACCCAAAAACACACTTGATTTTTGAGGACCATTGCAGATGGCATTTCGCCCCCTGGGATGTTGCATGTGAGACAAAAAGTGAGCCTATGTGGCTACTCTCTCATGCAACAGCCAGTCCGCGAAATTCCTTGTGCGGTGGACCCTAGCAAATGCCCAAATAATCTGTCTCTGTCTCTGTCTCTCTCTCTCATCTAAATCTAGGGTTTCAGAGTCTAAACTAGATGATAGATTCCATGCTTGTTGTTGGATTTGGAATCTTGGAAATATCTGTTGTTTCTTTAACACCATCTCCAAATCCGGGATTTTACTGAGAGGAATTCGTTTCCCATAGCGAGGGAGTTTCATAGAATTACATAGCTTTCTTTAGATTCGGGAATGGCGAAGCAAAATCGAAACTGCTTGAATAGAAAGCCCCACTTCTTCAAAATTCTCTTGGGAGACTTCTCTCAGTGTCTGGTAAATTTTTTTTCTTGCTTCTCTAAGGCCCTGTTTGGATTGCAGGAAAAACAATTCTGATGAAAATAAAAGTTTCATTCCTCCATTTAGATAGAAATAGTAAGATTATGGTTAATTTAGAGGGATATTAACATAATTTGAAGGCCCCTCTTAGTATAATTGAATGGGGTTGGCGAAATCTTAAAAATATTTTTCCTTTCCAAACTTTTCCAAAAAATTCCTTCAATACAAACAATATTTATTACTGTTTATGTTTTTTTTTTTTCCATTTATTTAGGAAATTAAAAATGAAGAATAACCCATTATTTTGATCCCCAAATGGTGTACTGAAAGTATAATTATTTTTAAATTTGTAGAGGATACCACCAGCTTTCATGAAGCATATTTCAATGGAAGCATCATCTAGAACAACAGCCGTTCTAAAGGGTCATAGGGGTAGCATTTGGCATGTAGAATTGAGGAAAAAGATCAATGGCACTTATATTCAGGATGGGTGGAAAGAATTTTCCCAAGCCCATGCCTTAAGGGAATCTGAATTTCTACTTTTTAGATATGATGGGGATTTGCATTTCAGTGTACAAATTTACGACAAAACTGCATGTGAGAGAGAAGACATTTGTAATAGCAAAACTTGTCAAGAATCTACCTTCCAAGAACAAAAGAAACGTGCCGTCTATAGTCAGAAAGCTAGCAAATTTGAGTCAGAAAACCATCTGAGCAGCAACTTGTCGGCATCGCAACATTCATTTCGAGGTAAGGAGAAGAAGCTACTTTAACTATCTGTTTCAGATCCATTTATGAAAATTTATACCTCGGGAAAGTAAATATATTCCGTGCTTCTTGAATTTCTTATTCATATGAAGAAATCAGTCATGCTGAGATTTCAAATGTAGAGCCCACAAGTCCTGCTTTTCCTTTTGATTATCTTTTCCATTTTTTTACACATGCTAGAGATATTGTGTAGCTTCAATCTCTTTTGACATTCTACCTTTCCTTTACCCTAATATCTATTTATGCCGGAGATATTATGTAGCTTCAGTCTGTAAGTGCAAATGAAATCTTGGACATTAGATTGTAAATAATTAGATTTTGCAGCTCACAAATAGAAAAAAAGCAACTACTATTTAGTATCATACTTAACAATTATCTATTTGTGTAAAGAATGTATGCAGGTATGCAATCCTATTCATTTTAACTCGCGGCACTTAATGCTTATGTTACCGTCTTCCACTTCTAAATCTACCTCATGGTTTAGGTAACCATTGTTTGTATGATGCAGGCAAACATATGCCCTCGCCTAACCCAGAAGAGGTTGTACATATTGAAACAGAGGATCCTGACTTGCGTGAAAGTGAAATTGGTTTACATGCTGAAGGAGTTCAGTATTTTCCAAGAAAGCAATCTGTGACATCAGAAGAAAAAGAAAATTTTCAGGAAACAGCCAGTTCCTTTACCTCCAATTTTCCATTTTTTACGAGACGTATCAATGGAAGCCAAGCGCGCCAGGGATCCTCTGTGGTGAGTCAGTTACGCCAATTTTTGTGTCGTTCAGATCATTTTTACTACTGTCTTTTGATCTCCATCAAACCAATAGTTGACATGAGTGTTGTGTTAATCTATATATTGTAAAAGCTACCTTGAATCAATAAGAGTCTAAATAAAGAGAGGGGAAGAAGAGGAAAATCGTGAGGGAGCCAATATAAGATTGATTCACATTGATTAGAATATGAGATACAATGGGTTATATACAATATTGTACTTTTATTAACATACTCTTAATGAAAGAAATTATGATACAGTCTATGCATTTTACTAGTCTAACACTTTGATCTTCATCAAACCAATAGTTGACATGAGTGTTGTGTTAATCTATATATTGTAAAAGCTACCTTGAATCGATAAGAGTCTAAATAAAGAGAGGGGAAGAAGAGGAAAATCGTGAGGGAGCCAATATAAGATTGATTCACATTGATTAGAATATGAGACACAATGGGTAATATACAATATTGTACTTTTATTAACATACTCTTATTGAAAGAAATTATGCTACGGTGTATGCATTTTACTAGTCTAACACTCAAGCTCATGTGTGCTCTACTACATATAAAACTTGTCCACAAGAAGAACATTGTTGAGCCCTTTTATGAAGACGTCAACAACTTGATCTTTTATGTGATTCATCCTACTTGATTACTTGAATTAGCCTTATTGGAGGGACTTGATCATTAGACTTTATTTCTATTTTTTTCACATTTTTATTAAGACTTGTTACTATTTTTAGCACATATTTATCTTATATGTGTGGGTTGTCCACATCACCTAGGGCCCTACTTCACTTTATTTTCATTTTCATTTTTATCTCTAGCCTATTTCATCTCCCACTCACTTAAATTGTCTTTTATTTTTTATTGGACAATAGAGGAGGACCGCCACTTAATCATTAAAGCTAAACTTAAGCCTCTCCTCTCTCCCCGTTCCCTCTCTCAGTTTTTCTCCCCCTTTCCCTTCTTCTTCTCCCTTTTGTCTTCCCTTCCTCCTTCCCCTCTTTCCTTCCTTTCGTTTCTCTTTCTTCCTCTTCTCTTTTCTTCCTTCCTTTTTGCTTTTTCTCCCAACCTGTTGTCGGCTAGAACATTACCAAGGCTCTTGTTTCCCTTCTCTTCTTTCTCTTCCTCTCTTTTCTCTATCTTCTCATGGACAAGCACAATGCTTGTCTGCAGCCCCTACCGCCTTCCCTTACCCCTAACCTTTCCCTCTTCTTTTGACAGCTCTTGTTATTATTGTAGCAATTGTCATCTCTCTTCCCCCTACTGTGCACCCACCGTTACAATAACTATATTGTCACGCCCTGGGACCTAAAGATCCCACGGCGTGATGCCGTCAAAAGTCTTTCCAAGCAATGGTTCACAGTTACTAGATGAATTCCAATATGCATATTGTTAACTTACCTACTTCTCCAAAAGCTTAAGCTGTTGGAGAAAGGCGTTATTTATCTTTTATACTTTAACACTCCCCCGCACGTGTGGCCCACTTGGCAAACACGTGGCACATGTGGTCCCACTTTGGGCCGACCATAGCATGCAGATTTTTGTTAGCCGGGAGGTTTGAACTTGAGACCTTTGGCTCTGATACCATATTAACTTACCTACTTCTCCAAAAGCTTAAGCTGTTGGAGAAAGGCTTATTTATCTTCTATACTTTAACACATAAAGAAAAATCTCTAAGATTACTTTCATTTGCCAATTCAACATAGTTCTCTACATCCGAAACCTACTAGATTTTACTCAAACAAAATACCATCACAAAATCACAATTACCTATAAACACAGGTATAAACTCTCTCTCTCTCTCTCTCTCTCTCTCTCTCTCTCTCTCTCTCTCTCTCTCTCGGTATTGAGGGTTAGAACACTCTACCGCCTTAACAAGCCTGTGGTTCTCAAAGGCTTTAAGCAGGTGAGAACCTTGCTTGGTTTGGCGATCCCACACATATGAACCCTAAAATCCTCCCACTGAATGATTTTTTGCTTCATAGCAGTCTCCTACTTTGTTGATCACCATTGTAAAATTATGGACAAATGGTGAAATAATCATTCACGGCTTATTTGCTAGAACGAAGGCACTGGCATTTTGGTTAATTTTTGCTCCTTTCTTATAAACGTTATACTCCAGCATTGTTTATGGAGTATTTTATATTTTAATTGATGAGTTAGATTAGATGCTTTGAGTAAAAAAATAGAGAAAAAAGAGGATCAACCAATCTTGGCATTGCTCAACCACTTCTCACAAGAAGTGCTGCATGATATTTAGAATAAAATAAGATGGGAGGAATGTGATTCTCCAAGTGTCGTCCATATTTTTCCTTGCTCTACTATTGATCTTACTAATGGATTGTTGTGAGATTGTTACTGCTCCACCTAGAATTTCATGATATTTTTTTTGAGTTCTGTTTTTTCCTGCGTGCGTGCGGGGTGGTGGTTTTTCTTTTCTTTTTTTTTTTCGCGGGGGGGGCGGGGGGGGGGGGGGGGTGTTGTTATGGAGTACAATAATAAATATGATAATAAGGGGAACATAGTTGGGCCTTGGTTCTCGTTAATCACAAGAAGTTGGGCTGAAAGTGGTTCATGACAACAACAAGCTGAGTAGCACGAGTGGGCTTGAATGACATGGAGATCGTGACTCGTGACCATATGTGAAATGACAAGTGGTCTCAGGCATGTAAGGCCTTCAGGGCCTTGCACCGTAGAAGGCTAGCCTTAGCATCTGCATATATTAGTGCATCACACGGGTGTGTAAGCGAGAAAAGGTAATGTCCTGTGATAAGTGGTATGATGTTTCTCTAGAGATTTTTTTTTTGAGAAATGGTAATTTTCATTTGTTAACTTACCAACTTCTCCAAAAGCTTAAGTTGTTGGAGAAAGGCGTTATTTATCTTTTATACTTTAACACTCCCCCGCACGTGTGGCCCACTTGGCAAACTCGTGGCACATGTGGTCCCACTTTGGGCCAACCATTGCATGTGGATTTTTGTTATCTGGGAGGTTTGAACTCGAGACCTTTGGCTCTGATACCATGTTAACTTACCAACTTCTCCAAAAGCTTAAGTTGTTGGAGAAAGGCGTTATTTATCTTTTATGCTTTAACATCAGTAAAGAAAAAAACTACTACAACAGGGGCATATATTGTCTCACAAACAACTCATAAAACGGACCCCCTTCTTGGCTAACAAATCAGCCAAGGCACTAGCTCTCATAAGGTTATGGCAAAATTATAACTCCTGGAACATGTAAGTGATATTTCTGATGTCAATCATGTCATTAATAATGTTGGAAAATGCCACGGGCTTAAAGATGAGCCGATAGAGCACCCAATCACATTGGATGAGTCTCCTTGACAGTAACATGTTTACCACCAAAAATTATCTGGAGAATTGATAGAGTTCCTTAGTAGATCTAGGCTGGTGCTGAGGCCTGTATGAGCTCCTATTAATATGGAAAATATCAATCAAAAAGCATTTTTATGATTTGGTGCTTAAAGTACTAAAGATTGGTGCTTGGTGAAGAATTTTCTTGTGGTGAAGATCTCAATGAAGCATGGGAAATTGGTCGAATTTGCTATCTTTGGGAAAAGATTATGAATATCACATTCTAATAAGGAATTGATGTCAGTGTAATTTGCGAGAATCGCCCCTCTCTCTCTCGTTTATGTCTCTGCCTATGCATGTCTATTTGCTCTTTTTTCTTTTGATAGGTAAGTATGAAGTTTGAAGGTCTGTTAAGTGACTGATTGCAAGGTTTGTAGGTTTGCTTCGGCTGTGTGTTCAAGCAAAAGGAAAGAGAAGACAGCATAGGAGAGAATTCTTCAACTAGGTTGTGTATAATGAAGTCTCTCCCCCTACATGACTTTTATTTATAAGACATCATATAAGAATGGACCTAATAAGTGATTCTTGCATAGTCTCTGTTTTACCCTTACAATGAAAATACACCGTATGTGCAATTAATTGCCTTCAAGTTGGGACAAAATGTTTTTTGACCCTAAATTGCGAAGAATTTTGGGCAAATGCTTTTGTAATGCTTCCCCCTTGCTACCCTACCCTTGGGCAAACCCTCCTGTTAGTTCTGTTATTTTGCCTCTACTTCCCCCTGTTTATATCCTGCCTGATTTGTTTTCGCATGCTGAACCTTATCTTGACTCCCCTGCCCACCTTCTTCCCTCGATTTTCCTCTCGATGGTTAGTGATTCACCATCCATTCCCTCTCCTCTTCCTTTGACAAGCAATACTAGCATTCCTTGTGGAATAAAATGAAAGGAAAACACTTTGAAAATGGGATCCTGTCTGGAAAATAAAAACGGGAGTGATGTGACCGTTGATTTGATCCTTTTCAAATCATATTTATTGCTCTATGGGGATTTGAGCTCCTTCCTTTGTCTTTTAGTGGACGTGGCTCCAATGTTTGATGCCCCCTTTTTTTTTCTTCCAGAAAACAGAATCCAATTTTGCTAGCAGTGCTCAAAATGAAATTTAGCATAACTCATGTATGTAATAATCAATGCTTTAGTTGCTATATTTAGATCATGACCAACATGCAAGCTGTTATCCCGGTAATTATTTTCTACTAATCAGATATTACTTATGCAGCTAATACCGGGTTGTTTCGCAAGGGCACATCTTCCTAAAGAAAGAGCAAATATTGTTCTTCGAGACCTGCACGGTAAGGCATGGGAAGTAACGTTATTTATTAATAAGAAAATGGGATGCCATATATCTGGTGGGTGGAGTGCCTTCGCACGCGACAATAGTATTGAAGAAGGAGATTCCTGCATATTTGAGCTCGTGGATAAGCTCGAAATGCGTGTTCATATTTTTCGGTCCCTCAAAGAAACTAAGCCAATAACACCACCGATCAAATCAAACATCTGATGGCTTGTGGGACCCCTAAGTTCTGTTATTTTGGTCGTCTAAAAGCACCTTCTCTGTCACAAACTGCAATGGGCAATTATTTCAAAACTGTCGCGGGCGTTCCTTCAGGGCATTTCTTCCATTTTGTGAGGAAGATATTTCTACCCAGGAATGGTATGTAATCAAATACTTATGTATAGATGCTATCTGTATATCTTTTCTTTCTTTACCAATTCCATTCCCTAAAAGCAAAGCTCTAATAGTGACATTCTCTATCACAACAAGACTTGACTACCAGCTTCTGGCTTTCAATTCCTTTTGAAAGAGAACATACTACAAAAAAACTACATATATTTTGTTTATTCTGATAGTTAATATTTTCTCAGAGGATTATTTTGGCTTGCCAGGATCACTTCGACCGAGGTGTTGGGCAGCAGTGTACATCAACACCAGATAGAGTGCATGTAAGCATGTCGCCAATTTATGAAGGTATAGTTTTATTTGATTTTTCACTTTTTACAGTATACTATGATTAAGAGTGACTTCATGCTTCTTTGGATGCCACTAAAATTGGTCTTTATTTGCAAATAAGAGTATTGTTTAATTTATTTGTGGATGAGACATTAAGCCCTCTTCGGAAGCCATTGGATATATCATTTCTGAGAAGATTATAACCATTATTTGCGAATAGAGAAATGATATCAGCACAACCATGCTTTAATAATTGCACAAATGCAGCTTGTCTTTTTTCTTTTTAATTGGTCTGTAAGAGCTTTTTGGGAACTGTAATAACCTTTGACAGCTCTTTAAATAATAAAAGACATCATTTCCCTTGCAAATAATCATAATTAACATTTTCTTGTATATGAGATTATATGCAAATAATTTTTTAGTGGTAATCAAAGAGTCCTATATATACACGTCTGTGGCAATTTTGCGGAAAGCCATTTTGCGGCTCACTTTTACAAGAGAGAACAGCCATAGATCAGGCATTTTCCGATGAGTTGATCGACATTTTTTCACTTTCCTGGACTATAAATTAAGTCTGACCTTGGAATTATATTGACATATTTTAGGCAAGGAGGCTGATATCACAAACTTTGTTTTAGATATTTGTCTTTTCTGTCTTTTTTTAAATGGGTTTTCTGTCTTTTCAGTTTTAGTTTTCTAAGGGACCATGTCAGTTTTGTTCATCCTTTTGGATTTTGAGAAATGATTTGTGAGTCCAAAACTTATTATTGGACTCAAATTTAAGGCCCTGGTTGTTTTGGATTTTGATAGCCAATTTTGAGTCCATTATTGGACTCAAATTTGGGTCCAATAATCAGTTTTGGACAGAATCGGTTGTCAAAATCCAAAGCAGAAGGAGCCTTAGCTGCTTCAAGAATCAAGGGCATAACTAAGAAGTGGAATGTCCAATTTTAATTGGTGGAAATGTCAGCTTCCTTTGCCACCATGTCAATGTCTTTTACTTGAGAACATGCATTCCTCTTCTCCTCAACGGCCACTGGCAAGTTCTTTTCTTGGTGTCTCAACACCTTGACCCCAAGACCCTAGCCCTAACCACATGTGTGTGCAAGTCATGGTCCAAGTCCATGTCCTCTGACCATCTATGGGAACCCATTTGCACCTCCCATTACCCCTCTCTTTCCTCCTCTCTCCACCTCATAGACCCTTCTCTCTCTTATCATACTCTCTTCTTCTACCTCTCCTATTCTGCGTCTAAGCATCGTCTCACCAACAAAAACCCTCCAAAACCCCATATATCTCTTCATCACCTCATCTTCACCGTCCAAGTCTATCTTGAGGGCTCTTCTTCTCCCCCTCTCCTCTCCTTAGCTAGGGTTTGCAAAGGACTAGACCAAGGAGGAAATGAAGGGGTGGGCCCAAGGGATGATGAAGGTTAAATGGACGGTTGTGATGAAAGGATGGGGTGGAGTGTTCTCCATGATGGATATTGTAAAGGGAAGGGAAAGTTGATTGGGAAGAATGAGAGGTGGTTCTGTTCTGGGTGTTGCCCTAGCACAAGTCGTCTTATAGCAGAGCTAGGGCTAGTGTTTTGTGGGGGGAGAGATGGGAGCATGAAGTTGGAGAAGGTGAGATTGGGTTTGTTGAGTGTTGTGGATTGGAGGTATGTGAGTTTGGATGATGGTCTTAGGTATTTACAACATTTTCTCTTGCCTTCTTTTGACAAGAGATCATATGTAAATTTCTAGAGCTTGTCTTTTGTAAAGTTCCACAATACTCTATGGGGAATGATGCTGTATATTATTGTTCTTGACAAGAGACTTCACTCTACCCTTTGGGAAATTTGAATCTCATTTTCTTAATCAGAATCTCTGCGTGGCATTACCAATCTTATTAAAAATGATGTTTATTATCATAAAATGGGAGTTTTTAATGTCTCTAGATCATGATACATAGGTGATGTGATAAGTTAGGACTTATTTCTTGTCTTTGCCTATTTTTCCAAAACAAAAATACAAAATAATGAGGGCAAAAGTATATATAGTAGCGCCCGGTGGGCAGTGGTTGCTTTGCCGTTGTTTATAGAACGTTCTAAGCCATCTATTTTACACCCCACAGTAATAATAGTTGGTAATTTAGGATCATCCAATGAAGATGATCACATGAAAAGCTTGGGTCTTTGGAAAAGTGACCTCCTCCTTACTTTCACTGAACTAAAGCCTAACCCCATAGATTTCTCAGAATAATTAAGCCTATAATGTGTTGCTATTTTAATATATAGCTATTCACTTCTCTTGCTTTATGAATGCGAATAGGAGAAAGGGGGCCTACCTGCATGAGCCATCAAGTGGACCCGCTGTATTTTTTGCAACACCACACGTGTCGCCGGGCTCGGCGTGGCGTGGCGCGGCCGGCCGCACGTGTGATGTGGAGTTTTTTCCATTCTAAATTTTAGTTTTTTTTCTTTTTTGCCCTCGTGTGATCCGAAGCTTTGTCACTTCTCCTAAATTTTATTTTTTGTTTCTTTGCCCTTCTTTGTTGTTCTAGAGCAAAAACACCACTGTTTTTGGGTAAATAACTTCGCCGTTATTGCGGACTTTTAAGCGTGTTTTTCCTACGGACGCCAAAACAACATCGGCATTATGTTGTGTTGTGACCATTTGGGATATGACCGTTCGCATCTGTAACGCCCAGAATGGATCTATTCTTAATGGGTGTTTTGAAACACTTAAGGGGTGTATTGAATAGACGTTTTTTGTCTATAAAAACAGAGAGACCACTCTCTATTTTTAGACACAACAGTGCCCATTCTTTCATCTTTCCTGCTTTTAATATTTTTGGCAATCAGAGTATTCGTGTGGTTCAAATCTTTTAGATTGTGCAAATTCTTAGATATAGACGGTGCGTCAGGCTGTTGTATCCTGGGGGTGATTGCGTTCAGAATCTGCTGCATCGCAAATTCACCTTAAAGAGAGCGGCATAATCCGTGCCTCATCTCGCTGCATCGAAAAGGTTTTCCTAACTCATCTATTTTCTGTTTTCACAGAAATCAGGTATGCCATATTTCAATGTGGGGGAAAATCATCAGCATAATGTATATGAAAAATGATGATTGATTTGGACTGGTTACCAACCAGTGTGATGGCGAATCAACATCGATATAATATTAAATTACTTGGGATTAACTTCTTTATGAAGTGCATTCCTCGAATATGTTATTTCAAGTCCTTTAAAGAGGGGTTTTATATTTAGTTGAGGATTTGTTCTCAAGGATTAAAGGGCTATTTTTCTATAAGAAAATAAGGTTTTTCTTTCCGATGGTTTTTCCTTCTTCTCTTGCAAGAACATGAATCCGAGGTTATTTGGTTTATTTTATGGTATTTTTCAGATTGTGAAGATACATGAAGAGAGTGTTAGGTTTTTCTTAGGATGCAAGAAGAAAGTGTTGGTGGGTTTTTCACCATTGTTGGAGAGGTAATGGTTTTCACCCTTGTTTGTAATTTTCCATTCTTCTTAGTGAATTTCTACTTACTGGATTGGCTGTGGATATAGTCCAAGTACCGAACCACGTAACGTCTCTTGATTCCTTGTTGTCTTTCTTTACTTCACTACTATACACTTTGCACACATTCTTTTGGGATAATTCCGTGGGTTACTGGAGGCTATTTGTTATTATTTGATTTGAGTAGTTTCCGATAATTAGATTTCTATGAGAGAGAGTTCTTGACGCAACGAAGAACACACAAATCTAGGCGGGAACGGTCACTTAGCACTTGAAACATTATTTTAGATGCCGAAAGGGGTTTAACAAATGGGGAAGCTTCCCCAATCTTCAGTCAAACACTGAAGATGGATAAGCCGATAAGGAGGGAAGTGCATATCTTACGCTTGTGATGTACTTTTGGCATCAGGCCAAGACAATTTGAGTCAGCTACATGACGTTTTAACAAGATCAACTGTCCTGACTGCACATGCATGTCCTCGTGTGGGACCCAAAATTTATCCCACATAGTGATTGTTCAGTTATATATCGACAACCTTGTGACATACTCATGTGGACGTGCATGTGCATGAAAATTCCAAAAGATGGAGGAAAGTTTAAGTAGCTCGAAAAGTTTGGCATGAAGGATAAGGAAGAGAAGGAGAGGATGATATCAGTTGAGGCAAAGGCAGCCACATAGGGTTCTATTAATGTAGCACGTTTTATGTCTCACTCTGTCTACTTATTGTGGGATCCACCCTAACACTAAAGAAAAGCATGTGAGGTGCTGCAGGTGCACATGGATCAGGTCAAGCTTTTTGGAGCACAAGTCCCTACCTTTCTGTGAAATGACCAATCTATTGTTCTCTTGTCCAAATTAGAGGCCTGTTTTTTCAAATGACTCAAATGCGGATGCCTTCTACAATGAGGAGTGGCATTATTAAAAGATGAGAATCATAAATTTTCTGATATTATTACTAAGGCAACTGATATTGGCACTAACATGTTTTAATATTGCACAAACTCAGCTCTCTTTTTTCTTTTCTTTTTTTAATTGACTTCTAAGAACTTTTTGGGAGTGTAATAACCTTTGACAGCTTTTTAAATCACAAAAAAAAAAGAAGCCGAGTTAGTGCAATTATCAAAACATAGTAGTGCCTACATCGCTAGCCTATTATAATTAGTATATTCTGTAAGAACCGGTAAAAAAAAAAAAAAAATATATATATATATATATATATATATATAATTACTATTCACAACAGTCACTATGCAAGATTACTATGCAGAAATACTATGCAAGTTCACTATTGAGATGCACTATTTAAAACTACTATTCACAGTAGGACCCACCGAGTATTATTCACAAGCGGGTCCCACCAAAAGTGGGTCCCACATCAGCAGACCCCACACGGGTCCCACCAAAAGCGGGTCCCACATCAGCGGGCCCCATACAAGCGGGTCCCACATCAGCGGTCCCCACACAAGCGGGTCCTACCACAAGCGGGTCCTACCACCAGCGGGTCCCACAACAAGTAGGTCCCACACAAGCAGGACCCACAAATAGCGGGCAGGATGAAAATACTAATTAAATATTGAGCATTTGTGCCGACGAAAGACGACGAAAATAATAAAATAATAATATAATAATTCAAGTTACTATTCAAGCAAATAAAATAATAATATAATAATTCAAGTTACTATCTAAGCAAATAAAATAATAATATAATAATTCAAGTTAAGCCTATAAATAGAGGCTCGCAGAAAGAGTAAGAGGAGAAGGAAAAGGAAATCTGAGAGAGGAGAAGGGAAAAGGAAATCCACTTCCTCAAGGTAAATCTTTCAATAGTTAAAGTATTTCTTTTATATGCAAGTCTTATTTGAACGGTGAAATGCCAGCATAGTAACCGTAAAGTATATGGTTGGTTCTACCACCTATGTAAATATCCATCTATGTAAATCAGGATAAAACATGCATAAGAGGCGATAACTCGCTATAGATTATGCAAGTTTTACCATCTTATTTGAACGGTGAAATGCAAGCATAGTAACCGTAAAGTAAATGGTTGGTTCTACCACCTATGTCACCTATGTCAATCAGGATATGATGACGGATGGACTCGTTATAGTCCTCCATATAGACGTGGGTAAAGACGACTCTAGAGAGTGTAAATCTAGAGGATTATGAGCCGAGGTATGGCTATGGTGGACGCATTATAGTCCTTCATGTGCACGTGGGTAAAGACGACTCTAGAGAGTGTAAATCTAGAGGATTATGAGCCGAGGTATGGCTATGAATGGGCCGAGATATGGCTATGAAGGAAAGCATCTATGCTTAATGAAGTCTATATATCTAATTCTATATTTATATAGTTCTTAATATCAAGTTCTGTAAGTTTTCTCTGGAAAGCATGTTGTGCTGATTCTTTCTTTCCATGTTTATAATGTGAGATGTCCTATCTGCAAAATATCATGTTCTTATGAGCTTGACAATTCTACATCATTTGTTGATTATACCCTACTGGGCTATTTGAGCTCACCCCTTTTCCTTGTTTTATGGTTCCAAACCCCAGGTGAAGTATAGATGGAAGTATAGATGGAAGATGAGGAATGCTAGAGTTAAATGCAGAACTGTTGACAAATATGTTTTAAATGTGTATCAACTATGTCTTGAATTACGATGTAATAAGTTAGACCTAATTTCTGTAAATCCTCTAAACGTATTTGGGATCTTGGGAATAATGAAAGTTTTTGAGAAAGATGATGTCATATTCTTCTACGCACCGAGTTGGTATTTTCAAGAAAAACCGAGGCGTTACATATTCACCCCAAATATATTTCTTCTCTATTGATTATTAAACATAGTAGTGTCTCCCTAGGAGCTAGTTGTTATAATTTTCATACAAATAACAACAATGAATTTAAAAAAAGTTTCCAATAAAGTGAAGGGTGCCATTATCAAAATAAGGGGTGCAGATATCATTTTCATAATTATTATTAGGTAAAACATTTCACCATATGGATAGCACAGGGGGCATATTGGTCGTTTGGGAAGAACAGTAACTCTCATTGTCTATCTGAGAAAGGGTATCATGTCGATGGCAAAAGGCAAATGGGCTTTATGTCACTGTTTGAGAACTACAGGATTTCTGTCAAATTAAAAGGGCAGATGCAAAATACCTAAACCCAACGCCCTATAAATACTCCAACTCTTCTCACCATTTACGCAAACATTCTTCTTCCCTTTATTTGGTATTTGCTCTTCTTCTCTACTTGTCTTTGAACTACGGCAATATGGCAAACAAACTTGGCATTGCATTGCTTTGTGTTGTGATGATGCTTGTTTTAGTGAAGGAAAACGAGGTGTGCCTCCCCCCCTCTCTCTCTCTCTCTCATACATTAATTACCTTTTTTAAATGACAATATTACCAGTTTTGTTCCGGACAATCTTGTCTTCCTATCATTTTCCCTTTGTTTTTGAAACTCCATTATGTTTGGCTATGCTTAGAATTGGGGACTCTTATAGTATTAGAAACTAAGATAACAAGAGATGTTGTTAGGATCATGGTTTTAAATTTCGACCGAAATCCGAAATTTCGGTGGAGACAGACACCGAAATCGATAAAAACCGAAACGGTCATTTATTTCGACCGAAATTTCGACCACCGGTACCGAAACCGAAATTTTAAACCTTGGTTAGGATTGATCCCCACATGACCTAGGCCATTGCTTTGGTCCCACCTTGATCAAATGGCCCTAGCCTCTTATCCATCAAGTTTCATCCAGGCCTTGGCCAAAAAAAGCTAAACCATTGATTTTTATAGGCCATATCTTAAGGATGGTATTGCCATATACTAAGCGGAACAAGGGCCATCCGGGTCCAACATTTCTAACCATTTGATCATAACTTTGATACGATTGTTCCAAACAAATGAAGGATCTAGACATCAACTTTCAGCACTATTTGATCATTCTCTTACCATCCTACGGTTAAAAACAGTCCGGGAAATCACCCAAACTGGAAAAAATTAAGTGTATTGATCATAAATATGGGTCGGGCTATAAGCCCACATAGAATATAAGCCCGCATGGATCAACATAGAATGTTCGAATCTGCCTTAGATTTCTTGGCAACATTATAATTTTCTTTTTTTCAATTCACTATCAGTACTAATCTTGTCTTTGTCACTTGATCACACATTATATGGTTCTAAAGCTTGTTTTCTCTTGGGCTTTGCAGGCTGATTTGGGGCTTCCAGTTACACAGCTACGCGACCTTCCGATGGTGAGATTTAGGTCTTGTTTGTTTCAGATTTTTAGAATTGATTGTGAGCACCAACCTTGTTATTTGCTCAAAATCGAGTCCAATAATCAGTTTTGGACTCGCAATTGATTCTCAAAATCCAAAATAAAGGGGGGGCATTAGCCCTTAGTTATGGATTTGTTTTGATTACTGATTCATAATTGCCTTAGCAATGGTGGCTGATATTTGAAGATTTTTGAACTGTAGAATGGAGCGAGTCAAGGCAGCCTTCATCCTCAAGGTGAGATAGCTATATGAAAACTTCATATCAATATAATTACAGAGATAAGGTGGGAACGCTTACACTGAATTTTTGGTGTAAACGTTTATTAACAACCGTCCGATTGTTGATCAGATCACCACATGAAACAATGTACGACAAAAGCGAAGTACCGAGATATACCAGTCGACCGATTCTAGGATCTAGTAAGCCTGTAGTTTTCCTTGAAAAGAAAGGAATATTTTATTTTTGAAAAATAAATTCCCATGAAATAAATCCCTACATCCAAACAACCACCATTTGAAGGGGAAAATTATGGGAATTTTTTTCATGAAAAAAATTTCAAGGGTATAGTCACTTTGGATTTTTCCTATAAAATAGGAAAATTATCGATTTTGGAAAGAAATTATACGGAAAATGAGTCAGCCAAATGCTCAAAAGTTCATTTTCCATGGAAAAAAAATGCAATCAAAATTTTCCTTGCATCCAAACAACCCATGAGTCCAAAAAAAAACTGTTCTCTAGGAGAGTCACATCTATAAAATAGGAAAAGTATTAAAAAAAAACTATGGAAAATGAGTTAATCAACCATCAGAAACTCATTTTTCAGATTTTTTAAAGAAAACCAAGCCAAAAAAAAGGGTAATCTTAAAATTTTCTTTTAAAAATTTAAAACACTTCTAATTTCTAACAGCCGTTGATGTCTATGATCCTAGCCCTAGTTTCAAAACTCGCATGCATCATCATGGACTCTCCCAAGTTGACTTCCTTTTACCTTGGTTGCATTTTGTCTGTTTCAAATTGAACGACCGGGGCCTAAGATCGGATAGTTTTTAATAATCGATTATAAAGGAAAAAGTGGTGCAAGTGATGAGACGTTGTCGGTTAAGGGCTTATGATTGTGGTTTATGTGCAGAATGCTCGCCACGGTGCAGTGCTCGGTGCTCAGCAACTTCTTATAAGAAGCCATGCATGTTTTACTGCCAACAGTGTTGTGCCAAGTGCTTATGTGTACCACCTGGCACGTATGGGAACAAGCAATTCTGCCCTTGCTACAATAACTGGAAGACCAAGAGGGGAGGACCCAAGTGCCCTTGATTCTACTTTGTATTCTTTAGCTCTTCAATTGTTCTTGTGTGAACCAACTTTCATGATTTATGTAACATGTTTCTCAATCAATGGAAGTTTTTATCAAAGAAAATAATTTCTTGTTGCTCTAATTGGACTACGAAAATGATTTCTTCTCCTCAATCGGTTGAAGGAGGAAGTAATCGTAAATTACTACCTAATGATTTAGAAATTCCAAAAGCCCAAGTCTCCCAGCAAATGCCTTCCCCAGCCCCTCCAAAATGATAAGACACCCCCAAATCAGTTAGGCCTGTTTGTTTTGGATTTTGAGGACCGATTGTGAGTTCAAAATTGATTATTGGACTCAAAATTAAGGTGTTGTTAGTTTTGGCTGTAGAAAATCAAGATCAATGCAACAAGCTTTGATACTACTTGTTCAACACAGAGAACAAGCAAGAAGCAAGAAGCAAAAACCCACAACACACATCACAAAAATATTAATCATGTTAGAAAATTGATGTGCAAATCTGTAATTTAGGATTCGAGAATACCCTATAATAAATTAACCTCACAACTTGAAGACAGAGATCGATAATACTATTTTCTGCAATAATAATCTGTAAAGAAAAAGAGAAATCGTTAGCTCACTTATCGAGTTGAGCCACGAAGAATATTCGTTGTCCTTAAGGCAAATCTCGCCCCCACTATGACGAATCAACGGTGCAGATAGGCGTCTCGGCGTATGCCTCAAGGATACAACAACTCTCGCTCCAGGGGTGTGTACTCACGCAGCCCGGATGCCTAAGAACTCACTTATATTTGCCAAAAGCCTTGAGCAGAAAACCAGAGAGAAAATCAGAGAAGAGAAAGAGCAGAAGAAGAATCCGTCAAGGATATCTTTCTGTTTTCTCTAAAACTGATTTTATAGAAATGTAATCGACACGTTAAGGTGAAACGTCGCACTCTTTTAGTGGGTGAGAGACGTTTTCCAAACGGCCACTAAACCACGATTAAAGAATCTCAAACGGTAAAAAAGAGTTAAAACAAAATAAATAAATTATTGACCGTTAAAAAGAAAAAATAAATAATAGAAAAAGAAAAGCCTTAGGTCCACGCGCGCGGCTGGCTGCGCTGAGCCGAGCGGCGTGCGTGTGTGGTAAGATCAAAAGCCCACCGGACCCAAGTGGGCAATCCGTGCGCGTAGGAATCCCATGACCTCTTGTTCATTCACAAGGCTAAGAGAGTGAAAGTATATATATGGCCACTCTCATCCTCTCACACTTCTCATTTAGGAGTAAAGTTTTCTCATGACTTTAGTCTTTTTGGAGGGAAGCCCAAGTAATTTGAATGAGAAGCCCAAAAGCATACATATAATGACTAAAAACACCCAATTGTAAGTTTGAATTACAAAAAGACTTTTTTCACATAAAAAGTCAACAAATCACATACAGAGAGAGAGAGAGAGAGAGAGAGAGAGAGAGAGAGAGAATTTTCTCTTGAATCTACCAAAGGTTTTAAATTTCGAGAGAGAGAATTTTCTCTTGAATACGCCCAAGGTTTTAAATTTCGATTTCGGTACTGATTTCGGACCCACCAAAATCTGAAATTTAGGGCCGAAATTTGGTAATAATTAAAAAACATTATTTAATTTATTTTTGAAATTTTGGAATTTAAAAAAAAAATACATTTTCTTTAAATTTCGTCCGAAATTTGGTAAAGTCCGAAATTTGAAATTTCGCCAAATTTCGGTTTCGGTCTCCCAAACCGTACACCCTCTTTCCACCTCACTTCACGTTTTATTTCTTTTCCCTCTCTCTGTTACTCACGTTTTCACTCTCTTCTATTTATACTTAACAAAATTCCTAAAGCAAACTCTCACACTAATAACAGTTCCTAAACACTAGCATTTAACTTTTGCACTACTGTCTTATAAGAAAAGCAGCCCTTATCCAGCTATGCTTTTCACTTTCCAAATTCTACTTACTTTCTAAAGACTTAACTAAAGAGTAACCACTTTCCAACTCTAATTACTTTCTAAAACAACTTTCCAAAACTACTAAACAAAATCACTTTACAAATCTAGGTCCTAGTTTAAAACTAGAAAAGGTATGTGTGTGGGGCCGCACCGACCCGTGCGGCATCTACACTAGCCGGCCCGGCCCCTCCGGCGCATGTGTAGAGTCGTCGATGGCTCTTCAACACTCCCCTTCAGCCCCGACTCTCTACTAGTCATGCCGAGCTTATTTCGAAACTTCACAAACTTCAGCAATTTCATCATCCGAACGAACTGACATGAGAGAAATTTCTTCACGATGATTTTTTTGCCCCCGTAGGATTATGCGCCTCCCCCCCCCCCCCCCCCCCCTCCAACTTTTTAAACTTGATTTGATGTCAAAAAGCTTTAAAGTTTGCCCACAATTCACGTTGAAAGCGGGGCGCATAATCCTACAGGGGGGCGAACAAATCATCTCCCTTTTCTTTTTCCTATATCCAAAACATGTCCTCTTCTCGTGACTACATACTTTCATAGTCCTCGGACTACAGTAAGCAGCGCTCACATTTCAAACTAAGAGAATCCGATCTGAGAAAGGGCGCGGTTTTAACGAGAGATAATAAACGAAAAATATTTCTAACGAACTCATGTCGGATGAAAACCCTAGAATTCTCTTTTATCCCTCTTTTCCCTCACAAATGGTTATGCTCGAATAAACCCTAGGAAACTTTGCTCATGAGATCTTTTCTTCCTTTTCCCAATGGAGAATCAGAGACCCGTTCGATGTCCAGAAAACGAAGATCTCGCCTCATTTATGTGGAAAAAGAGGCAAGAAATGGCCGACAAGAACGGAATTTCAGACCGAGTCGACTCAACGATTTACAGAGCTTATTCGAGTGTCTGCGCCTCCAAAACTCCTATCAAAACCCTAAAGGAATTCTCTCAAATCAAGTATACGTTTGTTTGGAAACATTTTTTTATGTTCTTTTCTTATTTTTATGTAATTTGTGTTTGAATTAGGGTTTTGTGATTGGATTTTTAAAGTATGCTTTTAGTTTGGAAACATTTTTGTGTTTTTTTTTTCTTTTTGTGTATATTTTGTTTGAATTAGGGTTTTGTTGTTGGGTTTTTTCTGTTCTTTATTTTATGGTGTAATTTGGTTTGGATTGTGTTAGGGGTGTGGGTAAATGGACTCTGAGGCTAATGCATGGATTCTTTCCCAATGATCAGAATAATTCTGCATCCGAAGAGCCAATCCAAAAGGGTATTTTTTTTTCCTTTCTTTCATTTCAAATGTTTTTCTTTTTGTATATTTTTCATTTCTATGTTTCATCTTATATTTTTAATTTTTCAGGGAAGGGGAGGAAAGGAGCCAAACGCTATGTTCCTCAAAAGAATTCTGTTTCGTATGCACTGTTGATTACTCTTTATAGGTAGTCATTGAATAATGCTTTATTTTGTTTTCCATTTTTTTCATGCCTGTCGACCATTCCTTCAATTATCTATATTTGTTTCATATTCTTTTGTTTTAGGGTTTTGCTAACTGAGTAGGGCACTCGTTAAGGTGCATTGGAAACTTCATTTTACACATGTTTTGATAAAAAAAATAAATCTCAAAACATGTGTATTTTTATCTAAACACGTGTAAAAATGATTGTAAAATGAAGTTTCCAATGCACCTTAACGAGTGCCCTAACGAGTGCCCTTAGGGCACTCATTAACAATACCCTTTGTTTTATGTAGTCTTTTTCCCCTGTGGTACCATGAGTTGCAAATTTGGGTTTTCAGGGGGACTTCAAATGGGACCAGTTTTATGCGAAAGCAGGAGCTTATTGATGCGGCTGAAGCAAGTGGGCTTGCACGGGTGCCAATTGCGTGAGTAATTTCATATTGTCTGAGCAGGTCAACCCAGATTAGGAGGGATGAGAGGCATGGTGTCTAAACTATTATCTAATCTTAATAGGCCAGAAAAGGGGAAAGGAAAACCTGGGCAGTTCGGGAGTTCCCCTCGGGAGTGGTACAGTGGATGGACTTGCATGAAGACATTGATAACAAAAGGTTTAATTTTGAAATCGAGCTGCCCGGCAAAGTATGAATATGTTTATGGACAATTTTTTTTAATGTTGTTGGATACTGACTTGTCCTTTCTGTTGTGGCTGAATTTATCATGTAGTTGCTTTTGTTATCTCTGTTTATACTTGAAATGTTTGTATTGGTTTACCTGATGGTTTATGGCCTACTTTCATGACATTAGGAGACCTTTTCCGTAGAACTTATACCAGTATTCTTACTATATACCAGAGAGGTCACTCTGCAAGATTCCTACCTTGGAGCACTATATTGAAGACTATAAACACCTTGTGACTTTTGACTTGTTCTGAATTCATGGATTTTATTAAGAAGCACTAGTTCATTAATGGGAATCCCTCCCTTGGTCGTTTACAATATTCTTTATCTGAGCATAACAGCTTTATGTTGTTTGCGCCTTGGTCCAAAGCCTGTGAATTTTGTGGCTTATTGTGGTATATGTTTTGGTAAATATTTAAATCACTAGTATGTGCCTTGTAGTTGAAAATGTAAGGTTTTGCAACTTGCCTTTTTGAATCTCTGTGAAAGTCATCAATGTACGATGCAACATCACTGGCTTACTCTCAATGCAAAAAGTTCCTCAATAAAGATACTGTGCGAAGTTAATTTGTGTCTTAGTTTTAATTTGTAATTGCATTGTGTGTTAATGGTTGGACTTATAGAGTTGAGTATCAATTGAGTTTTGTGGCTTCACCTAAATCAAATGCTTCACTTTATATATATATATATATATATATATATATATATATATATATATATATGGACACTGCGAAGATGCATAGCGAGGCAAGGGACAAAAAGGGAATGATGTGATGCAGGTGCATTCCCGCTACAATGCTGCTGCCCGATTTTCAAGATGATTTTTGGACCATTAGATGGAAGATTCCGGAAAAATGGTAAACTAGGAAGTTTGTAGCCCTTTTTGAGATGTTTCCAATGAGTATTTGCACTCTTAATTTGGCCAAGTGGCTAGTGAGATATGACTATTTTAGTAGACTATGTCTACTAGTTCCTAGGCTAGGTATTGCGTTTGTGTGTTACTAAGTTATTTATGATTTTGTAAGTCCCTAAACTAGTTAGTAGGGCTGCAACTCGGGTCGGGTGAGTCGGGTTTTCCAAAATCCTACCCTACGAGCGAAATAATATCGGGTCGGTTGGGGTCTAATTTTTTACAGGGAAACCCAAGATTTGTAAACCCGACCCTACCCAAGATAGTTTCTCAGGTCGGGTCAAGTTTTTATTTTTAGCGTAGGATAGTGACTAATTTTAAAGATTGTACCAAGAAAACAAATTTTGACACCAAAAATCTCTAAATTTATGTCATCAAGCGTATAAATTTAAGGAAACTATATTTTCCAATCACAAACATGATCACCTTAATGAAAACAATTATATCAATAAAAAAAAGGTCGGCCCAATGAACGAGGCTCCTACCATTGCGGAGTCTGGGGAGGGCTAGATGTACACAGCCTTACCCCTGTTTTTCAGAGAGGCTGTTTCCGTGACTCTAACCTTTGACCACCAGGGCACAATGGAGCAACCTTACCGTTGCACCAAGGCTCCCTCTAATGAAAACAATTATATCAATATACTAGAAAAATAATTCGATATGTTTTTTTTTAACATATACATCAATTTGATTTGAATATAAGAGCAATTTTTTTACAGAAAGCTGTCTACAATTACACAAGAACATTACTAGTTCTTTGCTCTAATCCATCTTGTTTCTTGGCCTTCTCTTTCTCTAGAAGGTAGATTTGTTCTGCCTCTGGTATTGCCAACATGATTGCCTTCATTCTGAAGTTCATTTCCCCAATCTTTTCCATTAGTCTGCCATTTGTAAACATGCCAAGGAAGACCCTGTGGATTGTTTCCCTATGTTATTCAAGAGATAATTTGATGTTATTTAAGACAAGGTTTTAAATCTCGGTTTCGGTTTCGGTACGAAATTTCGGACGAAATCTTGTAAAAATTTCACCGAAATTTCCGAAACGTTTCACCGAAATTTCCGAAATTTCACCGAAATTTTACCAAAACGAAACGTTACGGCCGAAATTTCCGAAACGTTTCGGCGAAGTTTGGTACTTTTCCGACTCACAATGAATTTCGTTTCGGTTTCCACCGAAACAGAAATATTTCGGCCGAAACGAAACGTTTCAGCCGAAATTTAAAACCATGATATTCAAGAAAGTTACACTACAGCTGTATAAGTCGGGTTTCGGGTTGTTTTCTTCAAACACTACCCTACCCAAGATTGAGTCGGGTTTTTCAATCTAAAACTCGACCCTACCCAAGACCCATGATTTCTAAACCCGACCCATGTTATTTTCGAGTCGGGTCGATGCGGGTCTGGTAAAACCCGACCCAAGTTGCACCCCTACTCGTTAGTGGGCTAGGTTGAACATTTCTTTCTCTTGTATTCCTCTATTTAAAGTGCACCAAAAATCTGTAATGGCAAGTTTAGTTGAAGAAGAAAAGCTTTTCTAATATATTGGTAAGAATTTTACTTCTTGTTCTTTCCTCACAACCCTAAGGATTGCGTTCGTCGATCCAAGTGGTATCAGAGCATTTGGGTGTAACCTTACGGCAATGATCGTGAGGCTATCCTACATTAGTGCTTACCAACGATCTATTTGCTAGTTCGAATTTCTCAATGGCCAAGCGACGTCGCCGGAGTCCAATTGAAACTGAGGCTCCCAACCGAGAGATGGATCTCTGTGATATCGAGATTGAGGAGTTGAGGCGTCAAGTCCAAACCCTTACCGAGAGGTTAGCTCTAGAAGAGCCTCTTGATGAGGTGGAGGAAAGTAATAGTTTGGAGTCGGACATCAACTCTTTTACTCGGCCATGCCAACACCAAGGAGAGAGCGACGGTTCTTCTTTGAAACGTCCCCCTATACGTCCACGTTTCATCAATGTTGAGGCGAAGGTTCTCGAGTTTGAAGGAAAGATACAATCGGATATCTTCACAGAATGCCTTACTACTGTTGTATCGAATGTTCTAGATGACCAACCACATTTTGACGAGTTCAATGATGATGAGGGTGACAAGATCAATTGGAACAATTGTGGCAAGGCGTTAGTTATTCGGTGTGCTATGAATACAACTAAAGTAGAAGAAAAGCCTGACGGGTTGCCGCATAATGTTTTTCATAAAGGATATACGTCGAATGAAGAGATTTGCAATCTTATCATTGATAGTGGGCGTTGCAATGTGGTGGCACAAGAGATGGTCGACATTGTCAACCTTGAGACCGAGATGAGGCCGATGACTTTTAAGTTTGCATGGCTCAAGAAAGGAAAGGGGGTGTACTTGTTAATCAACTCTGTTTTGTTTCTTTTTCTCTTGGCAAACAACATCAAGATTCCCAATTGTGTGATGTGGTGCCGATTTATTCTTGTCACTTATTGTTGGGTCCATCTAAGGTGGAAATTATTCCTAAGCCTTTAAAAGGGAGGGAAGTAACTTTCAATCAATGACAATTTTTTTTGAGAATTTAAAAGAAAATAAGGAATTGATACAAGAGAACAACCACAAGTACAAAGAATTGGCCAATAAGACAAGGAAGCATGTGAAATTTAAAGGAGATTTTGTTTGTATCAACATGCGGAAGGAAATGTTTTCAAGGGGTAAACGTGGCAGGTTGCATGACCGAGTCAATGGACAATTTCGTGTACTAAAGCATATTGGTGAGAATAATTACATGATTAATCTGCACAGTGACAGGGGAGTTTCCAGTTCTACAACTTTCAACATGGCTGGTTTGGGGGCATATCACAGAGTAGATGGTGTTGATCATTCGGACTCGAGGACGAGTCCTTCTCAACAGGGGGAGAATGATATAGGTGCGTTCCCGCTACAATGCTGCTGCCCGATTTTCAAAATGATTTTTTGGACTATTAGATGGAAAATTCTAGTAAAATGGTAAACGAAGAAGTTGTGGCCCTTTTTGAGATGTTTCCAACGAGTATTTGCACTCTTAATTTGGCCCAGTGGTTAGTGAGATATGACTATTTTAGTGGGCTATGTCTTCTAGTTTGGGACAAAGGCTTAGTTGAGTTGAGTTGAGAGGTCTGCTAGTTGCTAGGCTAGTCAATGCATTTGTGAGTTACTAAGTTATTTATGAGTTTCAAGTCCCTAAAGAATGTTTTTTCTCTTGTATTCCTCTATTTAGAGTGTACCAAAATCTGTAATGACAAGTTTAGTTAAAGAAGAAAAGCTTGTCTAATATTTTGGCAAGAATTTTACTTCTTGTTCTTCCTCAACAACCCTAAGGATTGCGTTTGTCGATCCGAACGGTATCAATGTTGATCTATTGATATGAATGTTTCTAAACCAATTTAATTCATTGGTAATGGATCATCAGTTCATAAAAAGAATTGTTGGATTTGGGAAAATTATTGATAAATGGTTTTTTTTTTTGAAAGATGACATATTTCATTGATACTATGAAAATTGCATTGGGGACCAGGAGTCCCAACCTGCATTGCATAGAAAATTATTGATAAATGGTTAATTCTGGCCTTTTTATTTTTCAGTTTCTTAGATTAATTGATGTGCATTTTCACCCTTGAACGCACAAGTTTTCGAAACTAAGCAGTTAACCTTGTTATATGTTAAGGCCCTTTTTTTTCCAATTATGAAGTTTGAATGGATTAGAGCTACACCAGAGTTATTAAAAAAAATTATTGAAGAAATAAATACTTGGAAATATTTGCAAGATCACATTGCAGTAATATTGCTCTAGTCGCCTTGATAAGACATTTGGAAGATAGCATCTCCATACGTTAGGTTCGAAGGCTGTTTTTGACATTGTCTTGAATATATCATTGACAATACTACCTTCATGGAAAATGGTGAAGCTCTTTGGCAGTACTGGAATGAACTCTTTATATCAATATTGAGATATCTTAGTTTTCATCCATAATTACATTTCCGCTATAATAATTTATGAAGGGTATTGAGCCTCCTTACTAATTTTTTGAACCTAAGAGAGAGGGAAAAGTGAAGTCTGAAACGTGTTCTCAATTTTGATTCATCTTCAATATTTGATCTTATTCCATACTTGAAGGTTATACAAGAGTTCCCTTTGCTACCTGTCCATGGAAATGTAACTAAGGGATGATAAATATCTTGGTATAAGGGGTGAGTGAGAAACATGTTATTTTCATTGCAGGTATGTATGCATCTTCCTCCTATATATAATTAGAAGCAAATGATCCGAGTCTAGGCTTACATGAATGATAAATAGCCAAGATGACAAAATAATCAGAATGGGATGATAGCTACTACCCACTCCCCAATTTATGGCTTGGAGGCAATCTTAATGGCATGTCAAAGTGGTTGGACGATGTGACCCACACAGTGAGATCCCAATATGCGCGGGGGAGGGGGGGGGGATTATACCATCTTGTTGGAATTAAAGGACATGTCTTGATTTTTTGCAGTTATGCTAGGAATGATGCCCATATGGTAGTTTCGTGTTCTTACATGCAACGAGAGAAGCAAAGGAATGACAATAACCAGTGGTGGAGCAACATTCTAACACAACTTACTTAATTAGAAGAAGATATATATGATTATATCCAATGGAAGGGTAGAGGACTTGAACAGGGCATGGTTGACAGTGGCCTGTATGTCGCCACTGATTTGATGAGCGGATAAGGTAACCACATTGTGGATCAGCCATGAATTGAATAATTGATCACGCTATGTTGATCACTTAACATACAGACTGCTGGTGTGTGTCTTCCAACGCATGATTAACATTCATGTTAAAGTTTCTTTCCTATACAACGTTATCATTATAGTGCGAGAAGCTTGTTGAAAGACATTAGTCATCATGGGAGTGTGTCAAGCATTTCCTTTATGGAAATGAGATTCATGCAAGCATTTCATGGAGTACTTTGTTGAGTAGATGTCATAGGCCGTATTAATAGTTTAATACTATGTTTTTGATAGAGTAGTAAACTAGTAATAGAGAGCAGGGAGGGCCTCTATAGGAGTTTTAGTATTATTATTGTAGTCTTTCTCAGCACATCGGTTATATGCTCGATATGAAAAATGCCTCTGTTTTTTAACATATACATGTTTTCAATTCATTTTTAGATCCCAATGAACCATTGTCATTCTGAAGCTTCTATTACTTCTATATTATAAATGACAAGTTTATGGAAAGAAAAAAAAGAAACAAACAAATGGCTGTGGTAGCAAAAAACATAAACACTGGGAAAAGTGACTTAAAATGGGGCAATGATTATTGAGTACACAAACGACCTAGCTAGTCCATCCATTATATCAATTGCTTCACTCGTTTTTATTTAGTGACATGCGCTCTGCTTGCAATATCTTTGAATATATTTAAATAATCTTGAACAAGGTTTTGATATACACACACATACGTTGTGATTTTGCTAATTTAGTTGCGCAGGTATATGCTAACTGAAGAAGGGCAAGAAGCAGCTCGTGAATGCCTCTTGAGGTCTGGTTTAGTTGGTTCAATAAATCATTTGCCAACACCGGATGCATCTCCAAGTTGTGTAGTGCCACAAAATGGATCAAATGTAGGGTTTGCTCATCCTATTTCAATCAATAAAGAAGCAGGCCCATCAATTGATTTGGATAGCCAAATGAAACCAATTGATACTCCTATCGACATACTCGAGAGGGTAAATTCTTTCTCACATGATTTATCATGTATTCATGCATTATATTTTCTCTCTGTGTGCGTGCGTGCCATCAATAAGAACATATTTCATAAAAAGAGTATGTTATATGTAGACAGACGGTGGTTGTCAATACTGTTTCGATTCGTACGGAATGGACAAAACATACCGTACTAGTTAAAATTCTGATAAATTTGAGGTGGACAGAATGTACCAATTAGAAATCACATTGAGATTTAAGCAAAGCAGGTGAATATTTTCTTCCTCTACTCTTCTTCATCCCCTTCTTTTTTTCTTCCCTTGTTTTCTTCTCCCTTCTTTTCTCTCTCAGCTTTTTCTTGTTCTTTGCTACTCCTTTTTTCCTTGTTCTATCTACTTTGTGGAGATGCAGAAAATCGAGGTGAAAGATTAATTTTGTTATTAATGATGTGTGTGTTACACAGGGCTCTTTGAGTTACTTCAAGAGGGCTACATGAAACAGAATGGGGTAGACAAACGAGTTTGGATTTGGAACTCTTCTGGTGACTTCTTAGTTAAATCATTATATCATCACCTAGGGGCTAGCCTTGTGTCCTTCAAGGTAGTCAGAGTGTGGACAGTCCAAGCTCCTCCTAGAGTATGCACTTTTGGTTGGGCGGCACTTTGGGAGAGGATTCAAATGGTGGACTTTCTTCATAGAAGGGATGTACTTATTATTGATCATTGTGCTCTCTGCCTTGAGGCGGGGGAATCTGTGGATCATCTCTTCATTCATTGCAAAATAGCTACTTAGCTAGGGATATTTGGAGTAAAGTATTATGAAGATTTAGAATATGTTGGGTTTTCCCTACAAAACTCATTGATCTTTTTCAGGATTGGTTGGTGATCCCATAGAAGAAAAAAGGAAAAGTCTTATGGAATCTTTCTTTCTTAGCTACCATATGGGTGCTATGTAAGGAAAGAAACGCTAAGAGTGTTTGAGGGGACTTCTAAATGTTCCACCTTCCTTTTTATCAAAGTGATAGCCTTGTTGATCTATTGGGAAAAATCACTTCCCCAATTCAAATTTGTATTTGCTTATGAGCTCTGGGAAAAGTGGAGAGAAGTTTGTTGTAGTGTGGAACCCAAGCAAAATGTGGTTCAAGAATGGACCCCCCTCCTCTTGGCTTTTTAGAACTTAACTTTGATGGATCTAATTTGGGAAACCCTGGCTCGACCGGGGTTGGGGGAGTTTTGAGAAATGAGATAGGGGGAGTAGTTTGGGCCTTTGTGGGGTGGCAGATGCAACAGAAGCAGAGATGCGTGCGGTTCACCAAGGACTAAAGTTGGAGGTGAGAGATCGATTAAGTAATGCAGTGTTAGAAGGGGATTTGTCGAATGTTATTCGATGGCAAAATAGAGTGCAAAAGCCTCCTTGGAGATTTGATAGATTGTTTGATGTGGTGTCTGATTGGGTGAGGCCTTTATCTTTAGTGTTCCAGCATGTCCGTCGATCTGCCAATGAGGTGGCAGACGGCCTAGCTAGAGATAGTGTCCAAGGAAGCTTTGGCCCTCTTTGACTCTTTGCTGCCTTGACCCTCCTGTTTTTCTTTGTATTGAATAGCCTTATTGTATTGCTTTTGTACTCTCTTGTATCAACCATCTCGGTGTCTCTTGTTTTTCTCAATAAAATTGGCTACCAGTTTCAAAAAATAAAATCTATACACATGTGGCCTTCTATTGTACTGCATGTATAATTGTGGTTAGCAAGTTCCCAAAATTATATTGGACATAATGTACCCTTAAATAGATGCAAAAATGTAATTTTCATGTCTTTTTGCCATTTACAACACATTAAACTAAATTACAAAGAATGCCATTAATTTCATGACAGAAATATCCTCTAGAATTCCAACCAAAATCCGAGTGAACTTTCTCCATAATATATCCATGTTTGTTAGTTGCCAAACTAGGCCAAAGTCATCGGCATTGCGCATCGAACGACGCTGAACACCCGCTCAACCGCCGACATCATTTTTTATTCAAAATCACCATGTTTTCTTTGAGTGTTTCCACATGATATATGGTTGTTTACCCTTTAATCTTTCAACTGCGAATTCATCGACAATGGAATGAAGATCTTGAAGTGAAGGAACCTTCACTGAACAAAAAGTCAGTAATTACACTGATAACCAAATCTAGAAGCTTCTAGCATGGATTTAGGAGATCTCGAGTTCAGGCTCGATAATTCAATAACTGTTCTTCTTGCGGATGAGATTTTCTACAATAAGAAGGTTGTGCCATTGCAGCTTGCAACCATCTGTCACATGAAAGATTTGGCTATGCATAAATAGACAAGGTTTTAAATTTTGATTTCGGTTTCGGTTGCCACAGAAATAGAAGCCTTTCGGTTTTGCTTGGAAATTTTGGTGGAAATCCTTTAAAATCATGGAATGTATGGAAACACATGCCAATGATAGAATTTTAAGATGAAACTTCAGGAAATAGTAGCCATTGCTCCATTAAAAAAAACACACAGAAAAAGAAAAAACAAAAAAAAAGCTTCAGGAAATAGTAGAACATGCACAAATACACACTTTGAAACCATCACACAAGCAAGAAAACCATCCATAATGGTTTAATAACATCGAAAACCTAGTGACATGAGTTTTCACGCATGTCTAATAATTCAACACCTACCACATTTTACATATGATCACACAAGCAAGAAAACCATCCATAATGGTTTAATAACATCGAAAACCTAGTGACATGAGTTTTCACGCATGTCTAATAATTCAACACCTACCACATTTTACATATGATTCATATAAATATTTATTCATAATACATACACCACATTTCACATGCAATTCATAGAAATATAATTATGTAAAACATATTGATATATTATACCATCATTGCAGTTACGATTTTGGTTTCAGTATGCATTTCAGTTTTGGTTTCGTTTTGGTGAGGATGGAAACCGAAAATTTCGTTCATTTCATCTCGGTTTCGAGGATAGTTCCTTTCGCCTGATTGCCTGGTCCCTAGTTTTATCTTCTCCCGTATATCTAGTCAGCTGCTCGGTCTATCACCATCCATCACCATCGCCGTCAATTTCTCACCCCGTCGTAATTTCCAGCTCGTGCGGCTGGTTTCCCGTTGACTCTAGCTAGGTTTTACAACCACTAAGGGGTAAAACATGTGGGAAATAGTTAGGATTTCGGTTAGGATGGGTGTGGTGGTGGTGGTGGGGTTTAGGGTGGGGGGTGGCGAGGAGAGTTAGGGTTTTCACTTTTTATGTAGGGCATGCTTGTCATTAAATTTAATGACAAATTTGTTATTTAGTTATGGTTTTCTCGAATGACATAAAACCCAATCTTTAAGTTACATTTTTACCACGTAAGGTCATATTGCGTCCGATATAGTTTTGTGAACTTGCTAACCTCAGCTGAACATGCTGTAGGTTAAAGCTGTCTATATGTATAGTAAGAACTTCAATTCTATTTTCTGTTCATTAAAAAAAATCACAAATGAAGTGATGTTTAAAACCTATTCATGCCTTGGAAATTCGATGAAATCCGGAAAATAGCGAACCATTGAATTTACCAACAACAACAACAGCAACAATTCAGCAGTAACATCAATCATTCCAAAAAAAAAAAAAACAACAATATGATACCAAGAACTGCTTGGTTTAGGATTTTCTTGAATCCTTGCCCATATGTTGCTGTGCTCGTGTGTACACAAAATAAGGGTGTTTTAATCAATTTCTAAAAAATCAGAACTGCTAAATGGCTATTAATTTTTTGCTGGACACGTGGATTGAGAGGGATCCTAGTTAGAGACATTCCTAAACCACATAGTTCTTCCCAACAGCTCCTATATGTATGTATGTATGTATAGATGTATGTATATGTATATGTGTGTGTGTATACGTGCGTGCATGCGTAATTGTGTGTCTATATATATATATATTTAATATTATGATACGAATCATGTTTTGATCCATTGTAAACACGACACTTTATGGTGATTGGTCTGATTGATTTGGTGGGCGACCAAATGACTAATAGCCTAACCTATTTGCTCTGATCTTTCCATGATCCTTTGCCTTTGATCAATGCCTCGATAAAAATGTGCTCTCATCGTGATTCAATGATCCTAAGCCATTGATCAACAGCTTGACAGGATAGATGTGGCTTTAGTTTTTTTTTTTTTTAAATCCTAAAATTACTCTTTTTTTTTTATATCAAGTGTTGATCACGGCTTAGGATCATTTGACCATGTTAAGACCCGATACAATGGTTCGAGTTAGTGGTGGCTCACCAGATTGAGGGAGCTGACCACCACCGTCCTGGGTGTGGTGAATAGACTATGAACAATAATATGAGCATGTCTCTATGTAACTACTATTCTCCCTTTGTATATCACCATATTCTTTATGGTTGCTTTTATATATATATATATATATATATATATAGAGAGAGAGAGAGAGAGAGAGAGAGAGAGAGAGAGAGAGAAGTGTGATTGGGCACTCGAGCGTACCATAAGCTTGGTACGTTCGAGCATACTTTATATATATATATATATATATATATATATATATATATATATATATATAAAGTTATCTACACACTAGCTTAAAATACAGTGGAAGGCATATTGTTTGGGTGATCCAAACCATTCATAAAGTTATCTTCACACTAGCTTAAAATACAGTAGAAGGCATATTGTTTGGGTGATCCAAACCATTCATTTGATTGGCCCTCACATAGATAGGGTGTCCACAAAAAATCAGCTCTATAGGATCATCCCAACCCTACGATTTGTGGAGGTAAAATGGATGTCTTTACACCTTCACAAATTAGTTCATTTTTTGCCTCCACAGTTCGAATGGTTAGGATGATCCTATGGATCTGATTTTTTGTGGACACCCTATCTATGTGAGGGCCTTAAAAATGAATGGTTTGGATCACCCAAATAATGTGGCCCCCATTGTATTTTAAGCTAGTGTGTAGAGAACTTATCTACACATATGTGTAGGAACCGTTTTCTCTCTCTCTCTCTCTCTCTATATATATATATATATATATATATATAATTTTTGTTGCTCAGCGGATACAACTTAGTAACTTACCAACCAAAAAGACACCATTATATTCTACTTTAATTGAACTAGATAACATTGATAATTCCTCGAAGCAGATAAGCAGGTTTCTTCAAGAAAGTGTTATTTCGTGAGTCTTTGGTGAGACCTCACTATAATTAATATGTGGATGAAAATTCAAGATAGTGGAACATGAATAGTCAATTGCCACTAATCCATTTTTTGGGTTTTGCCTTCTGACTGGTTGGTCCTTTGCTTTCTGTAGCTTACAGGTATGGGGTATTCCGAGGAACAAATTCATCTTGCTTTTGTGAAAGTTTCAGAAGGTTCCCAAAATAGGGATTCTTTTTCCCTTTCGTTTGACATTTTAAATCATCTCCAAAAAGATAAAGTTGATTCATTGCAGTCAAATAGAATGCAATTTCATGGAAAGCGTTCTCCTGTGGTATCAAACACCCGCACCGTCATGGATAATGGTACCTTTTCTTGACACTTGTAATGAAAGCAACTAAGCAGATCAGTACAAGACATTATTAGGCATCATGGATTTAAATTTCAGTTTCGGTCATTTCAGCCGAAATTTTTACAATTTTGGTCAAAATTACCAAATTTCGGCCGAAACCAAACTGAAATCCGAAATTGAAAACCGAAATTTATAACCATGCTAGCCATAGAATATTTTAAATCTGCTGCCTTGGTCTGACACCTCCTCACATTTCAGGTCAAGCATATTTGGTTACCGAAGAGAATAATAAGACGAAGTTTTCTTCTGGTGGTGCACAATGCGATGCCCATCTTTCATACTCTGCTGATTCAACACTGGGATTTTGTAGCTTGCGGGCTTGCACATCATCTGTATGTGTGCATTGGATAGATAGAACAAATATATGGTTCTTTATGGCATTATAAGGGATAAGAATTGGCTTATAATGATTGCAACATGCCGTATATGTTCATAATTGGTACACTCATTTCCTGTTATTCTTACTAGGATTTTCCTCTGCACAAGTCATTGGATGCCGATGGTCCGGAAGGCAACATGAATAGTTTAGCGATGCCACCTCGTAGGTCTGGAGAGAAATTCGAAGATGTCTATGATGTCATATTGATATTGGATGATCGGGAGCAATTTGCCAAAAATAATCGTGGGTATATTCTTATCAGCTTTGCTATGGGCTTGCATTAGAATGGCGATTAATGGCGATCTCAGCGTGTTTTTTTGTGACTCAGATTCCATTTTCTTTATTTATTCCTTGTTCTTTTATTGCTATTTATTGCCAGTTTTCTTATCAGCAAATGAGCTTGCATTGGAATGGCAATTAATGGTGATATCAGTGTGCTTATTTTCAACTTTATTCTTTTTATTTAGTCCCTGCCCCTTTTCACTTTCCTGTAACCTTTCAAATTCACCGCCTTTACCATTTCCTCCTAATTTACAAACCATCTTAACCGATTCTTGAATCCTGTTCTTGATCTCATATTGGATCAAGAAACTGTTTTGAAAAATTAGATTACTGCAGATCTCACATTTTCCGATCCAAGAACCTGATTTTGACCAAATTTTAGGAGAAAATTCTACTCTACCGTTTCCGTAACATATCCAAAATTCAAGATAATCCAATGGTTAGATCTGAATCTTAGATCAGATTAGAACCGTCCAATGTTCTTTCCCGATCGTCAATCCGACAATCCGATCGTCTTCAACCTTGGTAGATTGGTCCTAGTCTCTGATCTAATCCATATTCCAAAATCTGCTTGATCCAACGGTCAGATCATCCTAGAATGCTAAGATGCTATGATTTGCGGACACTGATACGGAGTGTCGGACACATCAAGCCCCCAAAATTTACAAAAGGTGACCTGGCAAACATAGAAAGTATATCTAATCATAATTTGTGGATATGGATTCGTGTGTCAAGTTTCGACACGGAAATGAGTTGACTGGCATGGCAACATCTAAAATCTAGAAATTGTGATATGTGAATACGTAAAAAATTACAGTTTACTATCATTATTTATACCAATATAAATATGATATTTATTTAACAAACTAATAAATCGTAGAATTAATTTACTATAATCTAAAAGAAACATGAGATAATCAAATCAGAGAAGCAGGATTCGTACCTGGAGTTGGGGATTCGCGAATCCCCGAATCGCGAATCCGAACCGTGATTTGATTCGAATCCCTGATTCTGGGGAACCCCGATTCCCAATTTTGGGAACCCCGATTCCCAATTTATGAAAACCCCGATTCCCACTTTATAGGAACCCCGATTCCCAGGCGATTCCCTACGAATCCCCATCGAATCCTAACTCCTCAGCGACTTCTCGGCGAATCCCCGGCGAATCCCCGTCGAATCTCTGGCAAACCCACGATTCCCGCTTCCAACCATCCCAGGAGCCTTCGATTTCCACTTTCGATCCCGAATCGAATCCCGCTTTCGATTCCCACCTTGGCAACCTTGAATCAAATAACAACGCATTCATCAATTTAATCTAGTGTTCTTCCGTCTCCAATATACATCGAGAAAGGGAGACCAATATGATACAACGAATATACTCAACTCAACTAAGCCTTTGTCCCAAACTAGTAGGGGTCGGCTAATGAATCCTTTAGAAAATTTTCGTTGAAGAAGGTGAAAGAGTCTACCCAGCTCAAATTGACTAAGTCTAATCCTGACACTAGTTGGGTTTGTCTACATGGATCATTTTCTTCCATTCTCTCCTCTCTAAGTTCATGTTCTCTGTTATGTTCCTAGCCATCAAGTCTTTTCTCAGTATTTCTACCCAAGTTGTTTTCGGTCTGCCCCTTCCTCTTTTTACTCCATCAACTTGGCATGAGTCACTTCTTCTCACTAGAGCATCCAAAGGCCTTCGTTGGATATGCCCAAACCATCTTAAGCGGTGCTCTCTCATCTTCTCCTCAATTGGTGCCACCCCACCTTTTTACGGATGTCTTCATTTTTAATTCTGTCTAACCTTGTGTGGCCGCATCCATCGAAGCATTTGCATCTCCGCTACACCCATCTTATGCACATACTGCTTTTTGGTGGCCCAACATTCTGAGCCGTATGGCATGGATGGCCTCACAACTGTCTTACAAAACTTTCTCTTCAACTGGTAGGTATTTTACGGTCCCACTGAACTGCTGAAGCATACTTTCACTTCAACCAACCTGCTCTTATTCTGTGGTTAACATCCTTTTCAATCTTTCCTTCCTCATGTAGGATTGAACCAAGATAGCGAAAGATAGCCCTCTTAGGTACCTCCTGTCCAGTCATATTTACTACAGCCTCGCCCCGCCTCCTTACATTACTAGAGTTGCACTCCATATACTATGTCTTCGTCCTACTGAGTCTAAAACCTTTGGATTCCAGAGGAGTTCTCCATAACTCTAACTTTGCATTAACTCCTGCTTTGGTTTCGTCAATTAATACTGTCTTCTGCAAATAACATACACCACGCCCCCTCATCCTTGATACCCTCCGTAAGTTCATCATAACTAGCATAAAATGATAAGCGCTTAGAGCTGATCCTTGGTGCAGTCCTATTGTAATTGGAAACTCATTAGATGTGCCATCCGTAGTTCTGACACTTAGTTACTGCCTCATTGTACATATCCTTAATCACATCAACATATTTAGTAAGCACTTTTTTCCTTTCAAGGACCCACCACATAACACTCCTGGGAACCCTATGATACAATGAATATAGTATTGGAATAATAGTTTGTTTAGGGTTTTAGGTTTAGGGGAGAGGAAATAACAACAAATATTAGCTAAAGAAGAGCTAAAAGAAGAATTTATAATGAAAGAAGAGTTAATAATAAAAGAGGTAAACACAATATTCTATAATAAAATAGAATATCACACTTGACAAGGTACAAAAACGTGGCCACACACCCACATTAAGTCTAACACTTCTAGCCGTATATTTAAAAGTGTCCAAAGGAGTGTCAACATGTGTGGCGGGTTGCTTATATTTTAGTAAGTTATATGTTGCGACGGGTGGATTATATCTCACGAGTCTCTTTGTGGAATCATGGAAGCAGAAGATGGTTCATGAATGAACAATAAATTTTTTTATCAAAATGGAAGCAGGAAAGATTCTTTGAAGCTAGTTATACCATTACATTATATTGACAAATCCAAGAAAACTACTTCTTTCTGCTCTTAGAAGTGCATATTCTCACATGCAAACTTCCTCTTTTACAACCTTTTCTTTTCTAGCTTATTTCTAGAAATAATTTTTCTATCTTATTTTCCCTTCTGATTTGCAGGCCACGCTGTAGAAAAATTATTGATAGCATATGTACTCAGTTCAAAATTCAAGTAGAGGTCAGTTTTTGAGTTGTTAATGAATGATTCTGCTCAATGTCCATTTATTGTCTTTGTTTGTGCCTAGTTTTGGTCTTGCTTTCTTGCTTTATTTACTAATTGTTGTCATCTGCGACCGATATTAAAAAACATGCCCTCAAATCAGGAATTACATAAAAATTTTGCCAGCCGATCCAATTGAATGGATGTACAAGTTATCTTGTTGAACAATATTTTTGAAATATTATTCAAGAACAAGACAAGATTAAGAGAACACATGGAATGCAACAATGGACCTATGTATTCTAAAAAGGTACCAATTAAATAAATTACATAGATATAGGGTTTCTGTTAACAAGAAACTTTAAATTCTTTTGTTCCTATGGAAAGACGACTAGTCTTTTCATTTTAATTTTTAGATAATATATTATATGAATATTCTGTACTTCTAAATATTGTATCTCTACTGCATTTACACAGTACACAAGGTCATTTCCGGCATTATTCATCATTAGGAACGGTTACGTTCATTTTTTCCATTATTTTATAATTGTGTGTAACCTAATTAATTCTCAGAAATACTACACTTTGTTATCCCTAATTCATTGTTTTTCCATGTTAGGGTCGACAAGGGTTTTGAGGAATTCTTGTGTTGGCATCATGAAGGATGATTCATAGATTGAAGATTCAACAACTGAATCTTTCAAAAAAAAAAAAAAAACAGAGAGAATTGAACATTCACTGCAGAAGCCATGACAACAATCTTGTTCATATTCTCTAGGCTGCGCATGTGTTGGAATCCGATACGCATCGACAAGCCTAAAAAAGGATAATTCATGGATTCACCAAAATATTTTAATCAATTCTCAAATTTTACTTTTTTATAAAATTATGGTTATAATAAGTAATATATTGAAAATTTAATAGCTTATGTTAAGGAAATATAATGTTTTATTTCCATTTAAGAAACTTACTATTACAATTGTTAATACTCTTAACTTGAGGTAATTGTAAAGTTGTTGAAGTAGTATTTAGAAAAGAAAAATAGATAAAAGAGATCAAGAAGTGCCCCAGTGAATCCCAAAGGATCGGAACCAGTGTGTGTTCGACACAGGTGCTTCACTCATTTAGAAGAATCCATGTAACATTTGTCTCCAATACCCTCTGGTGCTATCATCCTTTCATTTCAGTGATGACGGCAGTTTGTAAGAGGGTTCTATTTTAAAACTGTGGTGAAATTTTCAATAAATTTGACAAATCTTATTTTTTTCATAGGCCACATTTTATTATTCTAGAAAATTTACTTTCATATTGCTTCTTGATCTGTGGATTTATGATATGCTTCAGTTTTAGTTCTTGTATTTGATGAAATTTACCACCTTTTCATCAAAAACTTGAAGCTGATTTCATCGATCCTTTGGGGGATACCATAAAACACGACTATTTATCCCTTTAATGCATCAATTTTGTCTGTTTTATTGATATTAGAATGTGTTTTAAGTGGTATATTTCATGTTCTAATGATTAGTTTTATGGGCTATGATAGAGTCCATTAACATTAATGGCTTTATCATAATTTTCTTTCGACCCCACATATAAAGGTATATATTTCATGGGGTTGGTCTCAACCAAACCTTAAAGCATCTTTCTTTCTTCTCCTTTTTTCTTCCCTCTATTCTAGATCTTGGGTGATCTTCTCCATGAATCTTCTTTCTTTTACTTTAATGCTGTAACAAAGCCAACCTCCACAAGTACCTTGGTCTGATTTCCTGTTTGCTTCTTGAAAACCTTAGATTGATCTCTCCTTTTCTATTTGCTTGGAGTTTCTTTGTGCTGAGCAAAACACATGTTTTCCCCTTAATTTGTCCACAAAAAGACCATGTGATTCTTTGTGCCACTACTACTTTCTGAGCATGTGTGTCTGATCAAGAGAATTGTTGCTTGATAGCTCTCTCCTGACAGTCAAAGTGAAATTCTTGTGATGCAAATCCACCACCACCGTCACTCCTGACAGTCAGCGAAATTCTTGTGATACAAATCCACCACCACCATCACTTCCTAGAAATTTAATACAAATATCATAGCGCCATTGGATAAATGTACAAAATGTGTGAAATATTCCGAAGACATGGGCTTTATTTAAAAAAATAGATTGATGTCACACGTGTTAAGTCATCGACGAAAATGACATTATAGCGACATCTCGGCAGCGAAAAATTGGGGCAGGGCTCCAAACATAATAATGAATTAATTCCAATAGTCAATAAGTAATTTCATTTATAGAAACTAATGGTAACTGCATGTGCTTCCACAATCCACATACAGTCAGAATTTACAAAAGCTTCAGTAGCATTACTACATGCACTAGAGAATAGCTGACTTAACATTAGACTATCAAAACTATTGTAATTGGCATGACCTATGCGATGATGCTGGACAGAAGAGGAACCAATGAAGAAGTGGGCGAGCGTTTGATCGTGTGGGAGGGATAGGAATTACAAATTTCCACGTCAAAGACCTTCAACAAGAGTACTCCCCAACTAAGTTGCAGATATCATTCTCGTGAATTTCTTAGCAGGGGAAAATCTTGGTATATATATATATATATATATATATATATATATATATAGAGAGAGAGAGAGAGAGAGAGAGAGAGAGAGAGAGAGAGAGAGAGATGATTGTGCGGTCGACCGCTTAGGTGCGGTCGAGGGCCCCAAACTCATGCGGGCCCACTTTGTTAGGATGACCCAAAGCATTCATTTGAAAGGCCCTTACATAGATGGGGTATGTACAAAAAATCAGTTCCTTAGGATCATCCTAACCCATCCATTTGTGGAGGCCAAAATGGACTGACACCGTTTGCCACAAATCTGCCCATTTTTGCCCTCCATTTTTGGAGGGGTTAGGATGATCCAATGGACCTGATTTTTTGTACACACCCTATCTATGTTGGGGCCTTGCAAATGAATGGTTTTGATCAGCACAAAAACTGTGGGACCCATGTGTTTGGGCCCTCGACCGCACCTACTTAGGTGCGGTCGACCGCACAATCTTATTCCATATATATATAAGTTTTTGGTTTATACTAGGAAAAACGCTAAAAAAAATTATGTAAAAATATATAATTTAAGAAAATAAAAAATATCATGAAAAATTTGTTTTATTATCGCAATATTTTCACAGTAAATATGGTAGTTCGGATATCAGTCCCCTATATATATATATATATATATATATATATATATATATATAAGCTCACCAAACTTATGGTGAGCTTAAGCGCCCAATCACATTGGGGCCTACTTTGTTAGGATCCAGAGCATTCATTTGAAAGGCCCTTACATAGATGGGGTGTGTACCAAAATCAGCTTCATAGGATCATCCTAACCCATCCATTTGTGGAGGTCAAAATGGACAGACATTATTTGTCCACAAATCTGCCCATTTTTGTCCTCCACAAATGGAGGGGTTAGGATGATCCTATGGAGCTGATTTTTGGTACACACTCTATCTATGATAGGGCCTTGCAAATGAATGGTTTGGATCACCACAGAAAATGTGGGACCCATGTGATTGGGGCGCTTAAGCTCACCATACTTATGGTGAGCTTAAGCGCCCCAATCACATGGGGGCCCACTTTGTTAGGATGATCCAAATCATTCATTTGAAAGGCCCTTACATAGATGGGGTGTGTACCAAAAACCAGCTCCATAGGATCATCCTAACCCATCCATTTGTGGTGGTAAAAATGGACGGACATTGTTTGTCCACAAATCTGCCCATTTTTCCCCTCCACAAATGAGGGGTTAGGATGATCCTATCGAGCTGATTTTTGGTATACACCCTATCTATGATAGGGCCTTGCAAATGAATGGTTTGGATCATCACAGAAAATGTGGGACCCATGTGATTGTGAGCTTAAGCGCACCATAAGTTTGGTGAGCTTAAGCTCACCAATACTTTCCTCATATATATATATATATATATATATAGATATATATAGAGGAAACTGTTGGTGAGCTTAAGCTCACCAAACTTATGGTGAGCTAGCTTGCCCAATCACATGGGGGCCCACTTTGTTAGGATGATCCAAACCATTCATTTGAGAGTCCCTTACATATGTGTCTGTCCATTTTAGTCCTCCACAAATGGAGGGGTTAGGATGATCCTATGGAGCTGATTTTTGGTACACTCCCCATCTATGATAAGGCCTTGCAAATGAATGGTTTGGATCACTCCCCAAAATGTGGGACCCATGTGATTGGGCAAGCTAGCTCACCATAAGTTTGGTGAGCTTAAGCTCACCAACAGTTTCCTCATATATATATATATATATATATATATATATATATATATATAGAGAGAGAGAGAGAGAGAGAGAGAGAGAGAGAGAGAGAGAGAGAGGAAAAGGATTGTAAGCTCGAGCGTACCAACCTTATGGTACGCTCGAGTGCCCAATCACATGGGTCCCTCATTTTTTTGTGGTGATCCAAAGCATTCATTTGCAAGGCCCTATCATAGATAGGGTGTGTATGAAAAATCAGCTCCATTGAATCATCCTAACCCCTCCAAAGTGGAGGGCAAAAATGGGCAGATTTGTGGACAAACAGTGTCTGTCCATTTTGACCTCCACAAATGGATGGGTTAGGATGATCCTATGGAGCTGATTTTTGGTACACACCCCATCTATATAAGGGCCTTTCAAATGAATGCTCTGGATCATCCTAAAAATGTGGACCCACATGTGATTGGGCACTCGAGCGTACCGTAAGGTTGGTACACTCGAGCGTACAATCCTTTTCCTCATATATATATATATATATATATATATATATATATATATATATATATATATATATATATATATATATGGGATTCGCTAGGCAATTTCACGGAAAGCCATTTCGCGGTTGGCTTTTGCATGTGAGAACAGACACCTCAGATGAATTAAATGAATAAAACAAAAAGTCAACCTGTGTCTGCTCTCACATGCAAAAGCCAGCCGCGAAATGGCTTTCTGCGAAATTGCGTAGCAAATCCCTCTGTGTGTGCGTGCGCGCGCGCGTGCAACTCGACTCAACTCAACAAAGCCTTTGTCCCAAACTAGTTGGGGTCGGCTAAATGAATCCTTTAGATTAAATTACAGAAGACAATATACATTGAGATTAAGTTACAGAAGTACTTCTACACGAGTTTATTCTAACATGCAATCCCCTCATACCAAAAGAGTTACCGCCATCCTATCTGCCTTTGCCAACCCAACCACCAAATTGACGAGCATCCTTGAGTGGTCAACAAGAGTAATTATATGTGTTATCTTCTATGAATATCTTCATCACCCCCTCACTGTTTGTTGTATGGTCAACAAGGGTAATTAAATGTTCTGCCTTTCATGAATATCTTCATCCCCCCTGTGCTACCTCCCTGCTTGGTTTATTCATAGGGGTGATTCTTCAACTGTTGTTTCTTAAGACTTCACTTAGATTTTCAACTAGTTGGCTAGATTATTTCCTCTTATGGTATTAATGGAACATATGGTATGTCACACTTTTGTTTGCCATTTTTTATATGTTGTTGATTTCACATATTATGCTATTTTCTTTGTCATTTTATGCGGCAGCTCCTCAGTTCAACTTTCACATCTGATCTTTTAGTTTGGCAGATCCTCAGTCCAACTTTCACATCTATTCTTTTAGTTTTTTACAACTTTTGGCCGCTCAGGTTTCTTAATTACTTCATTGATATTTCTTTGAGGAACAAAATAGGTCGCTCTCCTGAAAATGAAATAAAGGCGTATGTTTTTCAAGCATTAAGGCTTCTGGATATCTGAGTTGAATTCTTGACTTTCTGTGGTGCTTTTCAACTTTATCTTGTGGTACTATTTAATTATTATTTGAATATCTATAATTTTCTGCAAATTAATTTGTTTCGTTATTGTTTTCTCAAATTATACACTGAAAATGTCCAGCTGTAGGTTTCTATTTTCGGCAGTTGATACACTGAAAATATCTAGCTATCACATCATTCAAAAAAGAAAAGAAAATCCAGCTAGTAATTGGTAACAATTTCACAACTGCCATTTTGCACCAGGTTAGGCGCCTACCTGTTGGAGATGGAATCTGGATAGCTCGGCATAAACATCTTGATAGTGAATACGTACTTGATTTTGTTGTTGAAAGGAAGCAAATTGATGATTTATGCGACTCAATTAAGGATAACCGTTACAGAGATCAGAAACTGAGGCTCCTGGTATTTTTTCTAGTCCATATGATAGGTCTTTGTGATGTTTCGTGTTTTCCACTGCTAATTGTTACTTAATGTCAGTAACCTTTACAGAGATGGTTTCGTAATATTTAGAGATGGTCAACTTTTCCTAATCTTTTGAAACATAAAAATTCGAGAATTTTTTTTATTAAATTGGATTGCATATTCTTTGAATTCCTAATACTCATTCAGCGATCAAAATCCATGTAGTGATGTCTGGATAGCACCCGATGTCTTCATCGGAGTTAATTTGCTCTAATGATGAGGACGAGGCGGTCTATGCCTCATTAGACTCATGGTGTATGTGAGCTGTTGTGGATCAAGATGATCATCTGGGGCTAGGGGTTAGTCATCAATGCCCGATGAGATTATATTGGGACTACAAGGCTTCCATCAACATTACCCATAATCCAGCATGACAGGACTAAGCATACCGAGGTTGATAGGTGTTTCATAAGAGAGAAACTAAGCTTGGGCCTTATTTGGCCTCCTTTTATGTGGACAAGAGATCAACTTGCATTCATCTTGATAAAGGGAGTTATTAGTTTGGTTTTTTCATCTGTTTTATCCAAATTGGGTATCTTCAAGGTTTTAAATAATGCCTTTGGTTTCGGTCACCGTGGAAGCGGAAACATTTCGATTTCGGTCACCATGGGAATCTTAGTGGAAATCCGCAACTTATGGAAACACATGCAAATGATAGAATTTTAAGATTAAACTTCAAGAAATGCTAGAATACGCACAAATGAACTCATAGAATTTTTATTTATTTATTAAATATGTTAAGGATATGTATTTCATTGTTTGAAGAGTTTGTGAAACACTCGTGTATTCGTAGTATTTAATAAATCATGTAAAACAAGAACTTCTTGTGAATGCCTCCAGATTCAATTATAGGCTTTCTTTATCATGGAAAAGAACTGGGTGTCCGTGACATTTCAGAAGTAATGGTTTGAGTTGGTGAAGGAAGTTCATGATTTACTTGCATTTGGTTTATATTTTCTCTTTCTCTGCTTTGCATGTAGAAGTGAGAATGTCAACGGCTAACCAAAGTCAATATCAAACTCTTATCTTACGAATTCTGGACTTGTAAATGTTGTTTTATAGAGATGTGGGCTTCAGAAGCTGATATATCTGGTAGAAGGTGACCCAAATGCATGCGAAGGAGCTGAAAGCATCAAAACTGCGTAAGCATTTCTTGTATTATATTTTATTGTTCTGTAGTTACTTCTATGGCAGACTAAGGTTTGTTGTGATTTTTTTATTCCCTTCAGCAACACTGTATCATATCTGGGTTATGCATGTGGCATACTTACCTTGTATCGCTTAAGGTTTTGCTTTCACTCGTGTATTCATAAAGTAATCTGTAATCTGTGGTGGCAGTAGAGAACTGTATGTGTTAACATTTGTGGGAAAAACATAACACGGAGGCTACAACGATGTAGATAGGGATTTTGCATTTAAGTACAGGCAGTTGCTTCATATTTCAGTCATCAGCGAAACAGAATCACTTAGGTTTCGGTTCAAAATTTCGGCCTAAATCTTATAAATTCACTGAGGCCTATAGTTCCTTATGCAGGCACTATAGTACTGCACTTCAAGTTGACGTTTCTCCATATGACCATCCTTCCCTAAAGATTGGAAAAATCATGGGACCTTCACTTTGTCATAGTTAAACTTTGGAGTTTGTGAAGAGATGACTGCACTACATGCGAATGACGGATGGGAGTTATCGTACTTGCCTATAGGGATAAGTGATTTTTTTTTTTTGAATGGTCGTAAGTTGGTATACACAGTTAAGTATCTTCCAGATGGATCAGTTGATTGATTGAAGGCTCGCTTGGTAGTCAAAGGTTTTTCTTAGGCTTATGGTATTGATTAAATGTTAGCATTTTCTCTTGTCGCCAATCTTATTTATATTGACATCATTATTTTGCTTGGAACTAATTTTCATTGGCCTTTCTTTCAGTTAGACATTAAAAACGTCTAAAAACTTTTTTCTTAATGGAGATTTTCAAGAAGTGTTTATGGAGCAACCCTCCGTGTTTGTTGTTAGGGGAGTTTAGATAAGGTGCATAGATTGAAGAGGCAACATATTCTTTGCGAAAATTTCCATATGCTTTGTTTCATAAATTCAATGCGGCAGTGATGGCTTATGGAATGAAGAGAAATGAAGCTGTGCATTCTTTCGTTTGTTGAAGCCATGAAGGAGTAAGCCAGGGTATGCTTTATTAGTGGTGTGTGTTGATATCATTTTGACATAAGGTGTTGTGGGAATTCAGAACCTGTAAGACTACCTTGGTAGTCACTCACTCCCATACAAATATTACACTAAATTGATTGCCGTTTTGTTTGCAATAAAGTGATAAACATGGAAGTCCCTACCCAATTTGTCCGATATCAGAACCAGTTAGCTGATATTTTTACCAAGGCAATAGCCTATGCCGGATTTTATTTGCACCAAGACGAGGCATTCATGACAGCTAAGCTCTAGCTTGAAGGGGGTGTTGAATTAGAAGTGGCCTACTTGTAATTTTGAGAGTGAAGTCGTGGGGTTTACTATTCAATCCGCACACACTTCTTTCCCCCTTTCCTCTTTCTTTTGTTTCTCTCCTCTGTAATCCATATGAAGTAACAACCAAGGAAGCAGGATTCGTTTTCACAGGTGGGGAATCGCGATTCCCCGATTCGCGAATCGGATTCGGGATTCTGTTCGATTCCCCAAAATAGGGGAATCCCGAATCCTTTTCATCGGAAACACGAATCCCTATTTAGGAATCACGATTTCTTTTCCACATGAATCACGATTCTTCATTTATGGATTCGCGTTTTATTGATAATAAAATTCGCGGATTCACATTACTCAAAACCGCGAATCCCATTCCGTGAAATCCGTTTCCCCGGCGATTCCCCGGATATAAACCCAAACCCCCTCTTGAACGGTTTCTGTGTGAATGGTTAACTGCTTGAGAGGTTTCCGGGCTTGAGAATGGTTTAGGGGAGTGATATTTACGCCCATTTTGATCACCCCACATCCATCGTTAGTGGCAATGGGTGAGAAAAATTCAGTGGCTTTGATTGCAAAGGGGGCTAATGTACATGATGTGAGAAAAATCCAGTGGCTTTGATTGCAAAGTACACTGGGGTGTCCCCGGCGACTCTCCGGCGAATCCCCGGCTAATCTCCGGCGACTCCCCGACGATTCCCCGGCGATTCCCCGGCGATTCCTCGGCGAAATTTTGAATCCCGCTCCCAACCATCCCTGGAGCCTTTGAATCCCGAATCGAATCCCGTTTTCAATTCCCGCCCTGGCAACCTTGGTAACAACCACCAATAATGCATCTGCTATGAACTTGCCAGAATAAATTTGATGGATAGGAGACACCATCTATGTGGTGTCCATATACCGCACACATGCATCGACCCTATGCTAGAGAACATTGGAAATCTGAAAACAATTCAGAAGGTCAAGGGTAGGAAAATATCTAGGCCCATCTACAGTTCTCCATTCTGGTGAGTTTGATGAAGTTCACTGATGGTATGTGTCTACATCAGCATAGCATCACGAGATTCCCTACAAACAATGTAGCGTTGGAGATCCTTTTCAAGCATAAGGATGAACTAAGGCGGATGCTCATATAGTCATATTAGATGAGTATGTTGCAAGCCATGAGTAAGGTTGAGACAATTCGAAAGAAGTTAAGAAAATTGTGTTAGATAAGCTTCTAACATTTAGAGCTCACATTGCCTAGCATGCAATGTCACAAGTAGCTACATATAAGACTGTTGGAGTCTCAAGACACGACATTAGGCCATAGCATTTAGATCCATCTCTCTCTCATGGACTGAATGCTGACATTGAACTCCGTTGGTGTTTCAACAATGTTGTATCACACAAATCATCCTGTGAGACAAGCTCCATAGAATGCTTGAGCTGGCTGGGAAAATATCTTGAGGTCTGCTAGACCTCAATATACAAGAAGTCCTGATAACTCACCCAGGTCCTTCATCTTGAGTTGTTTCTCTGATTTAACTTAAGAAGAGAGATGGTACTCATTATTTCCTGTAACACAAATGTCATCTATGTATACACAGAATGATAATACCATGATGTGATCGAAACTGATCTGATGAAATCGAGCACCCATCAATGCTGAATCAATCAAACCAAGCGAGAGGTACTTGTTTAAGACCATATAGAACATTTTTTTCCAGACGACGTACAATACTAGAGGGCAAATAACTGGAAGGAGGCTTCAAATAAGCCTCTTCCTGCATGTCTTCATGTCTGAATGCTGATACAATTTCAGAGGGCCCACAGATCCCACCTGCAATCACATCTAAAGTCCCGGCTACTATGAAAATTTACAACAGAAGAGAAGAAAAGGCAGCAGCTACAGGAGCTATACTATGATGTCAGCAAGAATCATGTTGATGTCAGAACTGGGGTCTAGAGTTGTCAATTCGGTCAGAAGTTCTGGAAAACCTTCTGTTATGATCTATTGGAATATGTCATGGATATTTTGGAGTGATAGATGGTGTTTAACTAGGAATTGGTTCGGGTTTAAACTTTAAACTATAATTGTTTTATGTTAAAGCTGAAGTTGGTTTAAAGTTCAGAGATAAGTTAGAAACTGTCCATCACTTTTACACACTGGCAACTTTCAATTAAAGTTTGAATTAGCTTCAACTTTTTTTTGCTCTTTTTTTCTTTTCTTTTTCAATATAAAATGCTCTTCTTATTTGCAGTTGTTTCACAACAGAGATTTTGGAAGGGTTTGATGTACATCGAACAAATGGCTTGACAGATACCCTGAGGAAATATGGTTATCTTACACAAGCAATAAGCCATTATTACAGAACACAGTTCTCAAATGACACATACAAGAGCAGTGGAACCTGCCCATCCTTTGATGCATTTATTAAGCAGTGTCAAGATCTCGACAAAATGACGATAAGTGATCTATTTGCTGTCCAACTCATGCAGGTAATGTTCCGTTTATTTTCAAGAGAACAAGTTATACTGTATTTTGGGCAATTACTTGTAGCATCCGTGGTTGTGCAACACATCTATTTTTCAAAGTAGTTATGTTCCACATTTATAGAAGTTGAACTAGACATTATTTTATAATATCAAGCAAGATTGATTCCTGCATATTAGTTTGCATTTTGATCCGTGATGTTTTCCTCGTGATGACAAATACAGGTTCCACAGGTTACAGAGGAGGTTGCATTTGCAGTTCTAGAGCTGTATCCAACACTTCTATCCCTAACCCGTGCATATTGTACTCTTGTGAGTCATCTCGGCTTTAGTTTTGGTTCATTAAAAGAATAAATGCATGTATTTGTTAACATGCTGAGCTTTTTCCTTTATACCAATGAAAATACTCATTTCACCAAGAACCTGGATCTTAATAACCTTGCCCCTTTTTAGATGTCATTGTATAAATAGTATCTATTGCAACTCTTGGAAAACATGGGAAGATCAGTAACAGATATACCATTGGATGTTCATGAGTTTCAGCAATATGGTTAGTGGAAACAATAGGAAAATTTCCACTATGGACGTGAATTTATTTTCCTTGATTAAAAGTTCAACAATTAGGCCATGCTTGGCAACCTTGGCAACCTTGGCAAAATTTTCCATGGAATATTTGTGGGCCAATTGTAAGAGATAGCGGGAGAGGGGGAAACATGAGAGGGTGTGGATGCGGGGAGCATGGAAAACTCTTAAAAATCAGGAAAACAAAGTACTGATTGTAAGTAGGTATTATTTTTTCACTATTTTTTAGGAATTGCAGATGCTTCCTCCATGCCCCACCAACTCAAGCCTCTCCCTCTCCCTCTCCCCCCTCCACCCGTCTCGCACACTTGGGCCCATTATTATTCCATGGAATAATTTTTATGGTTACCAAACATGGCCTTAGTGTCTTCTCTAATGTTGATGATTGTCTTAGCAAATAAAACAGTCGAACCATTCCCACTAATTAAAACTGCTTGGTTGCTTTGTAAAAGGAGGGTGATATTCGAGCTCAGGAGGAGATGTTGAAGAACCAGAGTAGTGTGATCAGTGCTGCTGCGAGCAAGAACATCTTCAAAGTAGTTTGGGGTTGATGGATTTCATCATAATCAAGTAATGTATTTTGGTTCGACGCTAGGGAAGATATCTTCTGAAGATTCTAGACATTGCTAACCCATTAACTCAATGGCTTTGTATCCTCTTTCATCAATACTAAATGTTTCCATCGTCATGTAAAAGGGCTACTTATTGGTATTTTTTGAGATTCAAAGTTTGATGCTGAAAAATAATATGTAAAATCCAGCAGTTGCAATTCAAGTTCTTTCATATTTTGCAATGCCTCCAGAATCACAGCTCTGATGGAACCGTAAAAACTACAAAACTAGGCCATTTTTGGCAACCATGAAATGTTTTTCATGGAATATTTGCTTACATAATATTTTCATATATAGGGACATGTGCGGGCTCAATCTTGCACGAATTCCATACCAAGCAATTCCGAAAAAAATGCAAGGTGAAAAGACCTTAAGGCCATGTTTGGCAGCAAGGATTTTTTTTTTTCATGATAAATTAGTGTGTCCAGGGGTTGAAAGAGGGTTAGGCCAGGTGGGAGAAGGAGAGAGATTTGAGACTTTGAGAGGGCCGATGGAGATGAGGGTGAAAAGTGCCTAAAATTTAGGAAAAATTCGATCAGATTTTGAGTAGAGTTTTTTGTTTCTTGATTTTTAGTCCCTAACCACTTGGAGAAGCTAGTTTCCTGTATTTTGTTTCCTGATTTTTAGCCACTTCACCTGCCCAACCCCTGTCTCACCACTACGAGGCGCGAGTTTATCATGAAAAAAATAATTCATGGTGACCCATCGTGCCATTAAAGTTCTTACTATTTTGATGGAGCCTTTTATTACTATAACATGGTGTAATAAATGCTCACGGATTGTTGGACTCAAATTTAAACGTAATTTTGAGTCCAATAATCGGTTTGGCACTCACAATCGGTTGTCATAATCTAAAACGAACACGGACCCTAACCCAAAAACTGCCACCTCCTGTCCATCTGCCCCATGCCCTGATGAACCCGAAGACTACAGGCTGGGCTAAAAGGGCTCTGCTTGCAGGTATGTGCTCTCTGTACTTACATTATATCGTGGGCTGAAAGGGCTCTGCTTGACTTCTCCCCAACAGATCCTTTAGTTGCTGTTCTTTAATACCCAAGACTGCAATTGCTTTGGATTTAATAAGGAGCTTAGAAGAGAGACTCAAATAATCCCACTTCCAGGGGGATAGCCTCGGGAACTACAGAAGAATATGGGAAGAAGAAGACTATTTTCATTGATATCTTGAAAAATGGCAATTACTTGCTTAATAAGAGATCTCTTCTACAACACTTTTCTACTAAAAAAGAAGCATAATAAAGCTAAATAAGCTAATAGCCAATAAGAGCAAAGATTCTTACTAAATTGGTGAATATATGATAATTATCATATACTAACCAATAGAAACAATATAATAATATCTACTCAATCTATATCCTGATCGTAACAATTCCCTTCTCGTTCAAAATGGCCTTGTCCTCAAGGTCTAAAATTTGTAAATTGTTACTGAAAGTTATGCCATTGTTCTCATGTGGCATCATCGAGATATGATTCGAGTGATATTTTCTGCCTGTAGGGAGCATAATTGTGCTACCATTCCTTGCTTAGATTTCTGCAGAACCCTGCTCATCTGTTGAGAGTCCATTGTTTGAACATCACCCGACGTGGAACCCCGTAAAACAATTTTTTTTTTCCATCACGAGAAAACTCCATACGTAATTTGCAAAATCCCACATTATTGGGCCTAACGTTGTCAACCATTGTATCCCTAGAACCATGTCGTAGGCGCCTAATGGAAATAAACGCGCCTCAACACAAAATTTGTTTCCACGGACGGCGAACCTATAAGTGTGAACACAGATATCTGTAAATCCGCAGGTGGAATTTCTTCAGGGGAAAGATCAATATCTTCAATTTCTGCCTCAACCTTGTTGTTATCACAATCTTCTAATAGAAACAGTTGGGGTCGCTTACAACGGTGTCCGGGTACAAACTCCTCATCACAGTTGTAGCAGAGGCTTTTTTCTCGGCGTTCCATCAATTGTTTTTCAGTGACGTGTTTGATGGGAGTGACGTGTTTGATGGGAGGAAGGCCATTGCTACCATTAAATTGAGGTTTCGGACCCGGCAGTGAAGGCAGTAGAGCGAGTTTAGGAGGGGGTCGAGGACGACAACTAATAGCATCAACGGATTCCTCATGTAGCCCAGCCAACTCAATGGCCTGATCAAGAGTTGTAGGTTTTTGTAATTGCACTCTCATCCTTTAAGTCCCGCAAGGAACGCACTTACAAAAAAATTGATTAGGAAGATCTTTAGTTTTACTGGATAAATTTTCAAAACGTTTTCGATATGCTACAACCGTCCCAGTCTGTCGAAGCCTCATAATATCTCCAATGGGATCATCTCACACTCTTGGTCCAACACGCTGACAAATAGCCTTTTTGAAGACTGGCCAAGAAACAATGTCATGGGTGTGCTCAAACCATTGGAACCATTGAACAACTTTCCCTTCTAAGTGAATCGAAGCAAGGACCACCCTTTGCTCCGTATCAATTCCATTAACCCCAAAAAATTTGTCGCTACGATAAACCCAACTCTTTGGATCATCGCCACCAAATTTAAAAAAATCGATCTTTGTATAACGGAGTTGGAAAGTACCTGAAGGAGGGGCTGGGATTATTGGAAAAACGACCTCACTTTGATCGACAGTATTACCTCCAGTTTCCGAATCAGAGGGCATATTACAAATGATTATCGATCCCAAGCGTCATAGAATTTTTGTAAACTAATTTGTAGTCGAAGCTTCTATTCGAGCAACAACATCCTGCAACTTCATGAGATTTTCGAAATGATGAGAGGCGGATTCTTGCAATTTAGAAATTGTGGTAGAATGGAGTTTCAATTCCGCCTCAATTTGTTTAATTCTGGTTCAATCTGCCATGATTGTTGATACGCAAGCCGAAGATTGTCCACTATGATACCATTTAATACGGGACTTGGAAAAGAGACTCAAATAATCCCACTTCTAGGGTGATAGCCTCAAGAACTACTGAAGAATAGGGGAAGAAGAAGACTATTTTTCATTGATATCTTCAAAATTGGCAATTATATGCTTAATAAGAGATCTCTTCTACAGCACTTTCTTACTATAAAAGAATCCTAATAAAGCTAAATAAGCTAATAGCCAATAAGAGCAAAGATTCTTATTAAATTGGTAAATTTAAGATAATTAGCATATACTCACTAATAGAAACAATCTAAAAATATCTACTCAATCTATAACCTGTTCATAGGATTACATCCCTGACCCTATTTACTTTTACCTTTTTTTTTAACCGTAGACCCCAATCTACATTTCTTTTCTTCTTAGGGTTGTAATTATGTTGCAAGTGTGAACAAAAAAGGAATATATATGTTTCTCCCTCTTTGTTTATTTGTTCCATTTTCTTTTACTCTTTTTACTACATTTCTTTTAGGGGTTGTGATTCTGTTGCGTGCAGTGACCCTGTAGTTTGATGGGTTTTTTTTAGAATCTCACCATTATAGGGGTATGTGTGAAATTTTAGAGTGGTAGCAGCTAAGATGATCAAGCGTTTTTTCAAATTTATAATTTATATAAATTTTGGATCTGAGTTACATTGATCTAAGTTGTTATTTGTAGATCTGTAGCTTCTCAACATTTTCCTTCTCTTTAAAATCTTTGTAAGAAATTTTATCAGTCCAAATATGACAGTTTCTCTTAGGGCACGTTTGGATGCCGAGAAGATTTTGATTTGGATTTCTCACATTTGCAGCCCTTTTTGTATTGTGATTTGGATCCAGATCAAATCCTTTGATTTCCAAATATGCGACCGACAGTGAAAAAAATCAGATTTCCAAATATACTGTGGAAATAAGTAATTGGAAATCCACAGATCTGGCAGTTTCCTTCACCCTTTTTGGTCCTCAGCTTGTCAATCTAAGTCAATCAAGATACAAGTGTATCAAAATTTTTAATATAGAAATGATATAAGTACAACACTTTTTATTAAGGACGCAGTTGTTGCTTGTCTTTTCTTTTTTAATTGGGTTGTGAGAGTTTTTGGGAACTGTGATAACCATTTTAAGAGAAAAATACGAAATGCAGATAGTTCCAAAACTTTTCTATGCTAAAGGGCACCTTTGATCTTATTAACACGCACGGATATTAAAAAGGTGGTGGGAAAAAGACCCTATTTCCTTTCCTGACACCATCAGAGCCTAAAAAGCCTCCTCAGATTTTGTGGAAGATAGTACATGTGAAACCCCTCATGTTATTAAGAATGGCCACTAAAAATTCCTTTAAACTGCAACGTTATCAAAGTATTTTGTTGAATATCTCTGAATATACCGCCAACGTTCTCAGAATATAGTTTTAAAGAGATCTTCAGAAACGGCAATGTTATTAAGAATATAATGGCAATGTTGCCGTTGCCAACAAACAAAAACCTTAAAAACAGAAACAACAACGTTAATAAGAATATAGCGGCAACATTCCTCGGCCCGTTGTTGCCAACGAAAGTAAACCTTAAACTCAGAAACGGCCGCCAATGAATAGAAACCTTAAACCCAGATTTAGACTGACTTGCAGTTTTGTCCGTGATAATTTGGAGATTTCCACAAATTACAAACCAACTAAGAAATGGCAACGTTATTAAATTTAACTCGCTTTCAGTTTTGTCCGTGATAATTTGGAGATTTCCACAATTACAAACCATCATAATTAGTACTTGGTTTGTCCGTGATAATTTGGAGATTTCCACAAATTACAAACCATCATAATTAGTACATAGTTTGGGAAGGTTGGTTATCTTCTGGAACAACCACTTTATTCCTTTATCTTAATAACTAGGGGAGTGATAAATCGACTCCCAAATATCTTAAATCGACCCTCATGTGTCTTTCTCTCTCTAAGCCAGAGGAGAGAAAAAGACACATGGGGAGTCTATTTAAAATGTTTGGGAGTCGATTTATCACTGCCCAATAAGTATTACTCAATTTTGAAATATAATTAGAGCTATAAGATTGTGCGCTCAAGGCACCAAAAAAATGGTGAGCTTGAGGAGTTATACTTATAACGCCTCCCATTGGTTCTGCTATGTGGGACCCAAACATTTAAACCAATGGGAGGCGTTATAATATAACGCCTCAAGCACACCAACACTTGTCTCATATAATTATAGATTTTAATTATCTACCAATGTAAAAAAAAAAAGAGAGAGGTTCTCAAAGTTCTCCTGGACGGGTTCTCAAAGATCTCCTTATTTTTAGGAAATGGACATCTATTTTTCATTTTTCTATTTGCTTTCATTGCATTCATTATGAATTCAAACTCCTATAGTCCTAATCCTATATAACATTTTAATTTTGACCTTTTGAGTAACAAGAAAATCATGAAGGTTAATCAGAAATAAACCCAACCAATCTTAGCAATGAAAGATTCAAGGTATGCCGTAAAATTTGTCTCTTCTGTTGGGCATGTTCAAAAGTGCAGATCGGCCAGAAAACAATGCGACTCATACTAAGCATACAGAGACCCATATCATTTCAAGAGCTCCTCAATCTTCCATCAATGTGAACACAGTTGTTTTAAGCTGATCGTTTTATGGACTAGAGCTGAACCAGACTAAATAAATCATACTGAATCAGACTGGCAAACTGGAGCAACTATGGCAATGGATTATGTAAATACTCCGGGTTCAACTGAATTTGGGAACTCGAACCCAAATCAATTGAATTGTTGGACTAGGTAATTGTGGTCAGAGTTTTTGCACTTCCCATCTAGCCTTTGAGGCTGTTATTTCAATTTTATGACAGGTGAAATATTTTTAGTGAGTGGCTCGCATTTGTATTTGATTAAACTGAGAACACATCAGTCTGCTGGCCCCACATTTCATCACCATAATCATGAACCAACAAATTCTCAGACAATATTCTATTGATATGCGAGTCAACCAATGGGTCATTTCTCAAAAGATAAGATGGATTCAGAGTGCATTTGTTGCCTTCTTTGAATAGTCATGAAAATTCTATCATTTGGTAAACATTGACTGTTCTGTTGAAATGCATAGAAGATATTTGTCTGCATTTCTATTGAATGTTTATCTGAATTTCTTTCAATAAATTATTTTTTATAGTTTTACTATGAAATTTTCAAGATGGGAAATGATAAATTTGCCCCTTTTCATCACTTGGGACACCCAACTGCATTGTATGTAGCTGTCAGGCCACTTCATTCCTTTAAATGTGAAGTACATCAGCCCCTTTGCAGTCGGAGATACACTGTGGCTGGGTGTCCCAAGTGATGAAAAGGGGCGCATTTATCATTTCCCTAAAAGATGGCTGTGTCGATGTCATTTCCTATGAGCTGAGCATCCATCCCATCATCCCCGGACCGAGCTTCACCTAAACATCTAAGCCGAGGACCTCGTCCCCGTAAGCCAGAAACAAGTTCCTTGACATGAGATCCTAATTACTTCCTCACCGCGTGCAGGCCAAAGGAAGTAGGGGGCTACATGTTGGGGAAAATCGGGCATTTGATCTGACTTGTGAATTGGGTTTGGGTTGATTCCAATTCATTTTTTTTTACCAAAATCACAACCGACCAGACCCAAGTTGTACCTCTACTTAAGAGCTCTTTTATGTAGATATCCTATTTTGATGATGACACCACACTATTGGATTCTACTGATTTGTTATTGAAAACAGGAATTGTAGATTAAACACATAGATTAGGTTGCAATTACTGATATATGGAGCAGGAATATCAGTTCCATAAAAAAAAATCTTGTTATCATAAGTACAAATTATTATTTTTTGAACTTGGTTATATTAGAAATATGCTTTAATTTTAGTATCTATTTTGTCATATATTTTTGCTAACAAAGTTGTTTGGAAGTTGGAGAGGTAGAAATCAACCAACCACGGCCTTGGCTGTGACATCGGTGTGAGCGAGAATGAACCCTATGACCATCTTGTAGCCTCTTACTACCGCAGAGACTCGGTTGAAAGAATCTACTGCAGCCATCTCTATTTACCTTTATGAATTCTAACCCCAACAAGTCGTGACAAGGCTGAATTTATTAGAATCGTTGTTGTTTAGAAAGGTCAGGATCTATTCCTCTAGAACTTAACCAAGAAAAGGAGATTCCTTGCTAACCTCGAGAAGGAGCGGAATGAGGTTGCGCCGCGAGAAAGAGAGATGCGGTCCAGGGCAAAGAAGTAAGAGGGTTTTTATCTTAGAAATTAATTATGGAATGAGGCCCATTAGAAGACACCTATAAGAGAATGGTATACATAAGTGCATCCTAGCCAATCTTCTTCCTATTTTTAGATGAACGTTGTCTAAGTTCTGGCAAGAAACTGAGCATTTGTTTTACCTTATTTCCGGGCTGCTCAAGTTTGTTAACAGCTCTGATACGTGTCTTGAACAAAACGAAATCTTTCGGTAGGAGAGTTAACCCTGTTTTTCTTGATATGATTGCCAATGATATGATTGCCCATCCCCGGGTCATGCATGCTTAGATAGGTTGATGTTCTAGGGGATGCCCGTTCCCATTTCATGATTTTTTGCCCAAAATTCTTCTTGGGCGAGTGGGGTGCCTAACACCTTCCCCACTCGTAACCAACCACAGACCTGTTTATTTCTGGTTATCCATTGCACATAGTATTTTATGGGTTCCAGGTATTAATCCTGGATGGCGATCTCTCGGTAGGAGAAGTCTCTGTCGATGAGCTGCTCTTCGGTTGATGGTTCGAGCTATGCCTCACACTGTACATTAATTTAAACCGATCATTTTATAAGCCTTATTTTCTTTGGCCAAAAATTTAAGCAAATCATGAAACTCTAACATCTAATAATGCATTCTTACCGTGGTTAAATATGCATTGTTGCTATCTTCTTTTAGCATCCATACCCATTGACCAAGAATACATATTATTGGGCATTAATATTGTATTATTTGTATAATTTTTTGGCTCTAAGATATCCAAACCAAGCCCTTTGAAATGAATAGTTCAGGTCAACTTAAGTGGAACACGACTATGGAGGAAAAACATACAGAGGCTTGTATATATTGTGGATTGACATGCTTTTGGTGTTTAATTGGTTGTTGGAGTTGGAGAATCCAACTCCAACTCAAACACCGACACATAATAATTTTGGGTTTGGCTAGGCCCCCTCTTTACTAACACAAATGTGGGTTAGTTGAAATGACAAATGTTAAATATCTACATTTTTCAACCTCCAAATAAAATTGGAAAAAAAAAACTTAAACACCTAGAAAAATGACCTTTTAGAATTTCCTTTGCACATGGCAAACTCAGGTAACTTTCAAATTGACTTCAATTCCACCAGGTCAATAGATTCTAATGGGACCTTTAAATGATTTTCACTTTGCATCCCATACAATTTTGAATAATCAGCTTATGACTTACCATTTATATCAATTCTTGATGAGTGATGCCTTTCCATGATTAACACATCAAAACATTGAAAATTAGAAGATTATCATTCAAGATCTAAGCATATATCGAAGGAAAAGAAAGAACTTATAAATTTTGGTTTCAAACTGTTTAATGTTCCTTCTAAATTAGATTGTATCTGTAAATTTTAGCATGTTAAATTTAGGTGCAAGGGTTGTAAAGATCCAATTAGTTAATCACATTTTGTACAAAGAAGATACCAAGAAGAAGTAGAAAAGAGAGAGAGAGAGTTCAATTTTTACTTCTCAAAAGGTGATGTATGTAGACCATGAGAAATGCCTTTAGCCCAAACTAAAGAAATTCAATAAGGTTAGCTATATATATACTTTAAGGAAAGAAAACTAATTCCTAGAGAACTAAAACTAATTACTAATGCAATCCACATAAAATTTTAAGAAATTATAAACATAAGATGAAATCAAATATAATATTTAAACAAATTATTTAAACAACACCTAAAAACAGGCGGGAACTACTAACCATTAAAAAGAAGACTACAAAATTTAGTTTCCTCCAATTTCTCATTGCTGGGAGTGTAGCTTTTCTATCACGTATCTTAAATATTCTGATATTCGTTTCACCTTGAGTTTCCTCCATTTTTAATATGTCAATCACCAAAGAATAAAAAAACATCAACATCTTCTCAATACACCAAAGAGGATATAAACCTTTTATTTATAGCTGATTTGACTAACCTAGCATGCATATGATATGATATTCTTCATATACGAAGAAGGAAATTGTTGCTTCCATACTAATGAGAAGTGTGGCTCTCCATCTTGTTACTGAACCTCTAAATTGGAAGAGGACAAGGCACATTGCCCTTAAAGAATGTCACAACATTGGAATGGATGCAAATTAGAAGAGGACGAGACACATTGCACTTAAAGAATATCATAACATTGGAATGGATTCTACAGCTTCATCCTCCATGTGAAAAAGAGGATGTGTTGCATCCATACACTTCACATGAAGTGGAGAATATCACATTATGTCTGTGAGAAAACTACTATCATTATCAGGTTTTATTTGTGCATGTGATTAGAGAAGTGTTGTTTCTTTTTCATTCTTCTATTGGGATGGATAGGGTGTCTATAAGGGAGAAATGAAGGAAATGGAACCATTTTTTTAGCAATAACTGTGAGATCCCACATCAGAAAGGGAGGAAAAGTTGCTGGGCTATATATGTAGATTTCCGATCAGATCAACCAGCGACCCTGTTTACGGAACAAGGAGTGAAGCAAGGGCCAGGAGATTGCCGAAGCCGAAGCCGAAGCCCATGGTTTTGTTGGGGTCACTAGTTCATTTCATTAGCCCGTTCCGATGTCAGAGATGCCATCTTCAACCAGACAACTTCCATTTCGAATGAGACAAGGAACGATAGATCTCGTATGCCCCGCGGAGAAGTCCAACATCATACACCGTAAAGTAAGTCAAAGTCCTCTCTCCTTGTGTAGATGCGTTTTAAGCATCTCCAAGGAGCGGGCCCCATGGAGTGGGTCGGGCACGGTTAGTGCTGCTCGAAAATAAAACCGGGGAGGGTGGAAGACGCCAGAACCGAGCAATATTTACATAATAGGGCCGAGGCGTGACAAAATCGTATCAGAGCGGGACCTCCCATCTAGTATGGTGTGCTAGCGAGGATGCTGGGCCCCAAGGGGGTGGGATTGTGAGATCCCACGTCAGAAAGGGAAGAAAAGTTGTTGGGCTATATATGTGGATTTCCCCTCTCCTTTGGTAGACGTGTTTTCGGCATTTCCAAGGGGTGGGCCCCGCGGAGTGGGTCGGGCACGATTAGTGCTGTTGGAAAACAAAATCGGGGAACGTGGAAGACCCAGAACCGGACAATATGTACACAGTGGGGTTGGGGCGTGACAATAACTGTTCAGTTTCCTTCAATATCTTACCTACAATTATCCAACCATAATAATCTAATTATCATTTAATAGTGAATAATTTGCTCCACATAACTGAGAGCGAATGATCATAAAGGAACACTCTCCATACTCTCATGGTCTCTACTACTGTTTAACAAAAAGAAAACACAAAGCTCACAGTAAGTATAGAAATTTCCTCAAGATAACTACAAATTTCTATAAAAAAACTTACAGTATCTACACTTACAAATGCATTTTTCATAGATGTACTCCCCTCCAAGTCTTCAATCAATATGTGTTGAAACTAATGCCTTAGTTGAAGTAAGCCCACGTACGATGTCAGAAAGGGAGCAGTGCTTATACTAATTACTTATGGAGGATTTTTGGCATAATTTTTTAACAACCTTTAAAAGGTCTGTAAAATAACTCAGGTCCTTTGATGCTCCTCAAATCAGTCCTGATGCTCGAATGATTTTTATTGCGCTGGGTCGAGTCTTCTGCCTAGTATTGACGGTGGGGAGGGAGAGTTCATCTCAACCTACGACCTGCACCCATAGACAAAAAGGTTGAGTACGGGAAACCCTTTGTTAAGTCAGACGGAGGCACCAAAATGAGGGCTGAATACACAGAGGGTTCCAGTAAGGATATGTGCACCTAAGGTGTGTATGAGTTACCCTAATGGTGGAGAAGAGCCCTTGGAAGAGTTTTCCAAATCCAAAAACCAGGGCCCCCGGATGTGGGGGTGGAATCAGAAGCCCGTTAAAATAAAAAAAAGACAAGTTGAGTTCGTGCAATCGTTAAAATACGGTAGTGCCAAAATCAGTCATATTTAGATTTCATCCACACCATCCATCTTAAGCCCTGTTCTTATTCAAGCTATTTCAACCCCATCACTCCACCTTTCAGGCGAAACAAAACAGAGAAGAAAAAGCCTTGAGAGGCTTCTTTTTCCACCTCCAATGGCGGCAAAAAACGCTCTTCTGAAGCATCTGAGAGTGAAAATCCAACCCTCTGCACTTTCTCTTCCTCCTTTTCCCCTTTCCTTCAATCTTATTCGGCGCCGCTTCTCCGAAGAGGTTAAAGGATCCTTCCTCGACAAATCAGAGGTCTCCGATCGCATAATCTCTGTCGTCAAAAACTTTCAGAAAGTCGATCCCTCCAGGGTAAATTACTTACTTTTTTTTGTACAGAAATTTAGGGCATTCTCACTCTATTTCTGATTTTCTTCTCTTTTTATTCCTCTGTAGTTTCTGAACCGCTAGGGTTTGTGTTTCAGATTCAAAATTAAGCTGTAGGTTCTTGTCTTTGCATCTATACTACATATGTAAATGTGACATTGTATCATATATCCGGAAATTGTTGTTTCGCGACTGTTACAAGGTAAATTACGCGCCTCGTTGATACAGAAATTTAGGGCATTTTCACTCTTTTATGTATCTTATTCTCTTTACTTCGTTTTTAGTTTCTAACCTGCTAGGGTTTGTGTTCCAGATTGAAAATTAAGCTGTAGGTTCTTGTCTTTGCATCTATACTAGATATGTAAATGTGACATTGTATCATATATCTGGAAATTGATGTTTCGCGACTGTTACAAAAATTTAGTGCATTTTCACTTTATTTTGTATCTTCATATCTTTTAGTTCGTTTGTAGTTTCCAAACCGATAGGGTTTGCATTGCAGATTGAAAATTAATCTATAGGATCTTCCATTTGTATCTATAGTAGATACATAAATGTGATAACAACTAGCGATTATGAAATGTAGTTCTTTCGTACCATCTTTCTACCTTCTTTTATGATTTCCACTCATAACAGTTCCCTTTTTATGTGGGCATTTGATGTTGTCAGCCTTAGAAGCTGTGTTTTCTTAGGTTATCTTCTTTTGTGGATTGATATTACCATATCTAGGTTTTGGCACCAACGACTATTTAGAAGCTTGATGTTGTGTTGCGACTACATGGTTCAATTACAAGCTATGTTATTATCCTTGATCAATCATATGCTAGTGTTACAGCTCGAGCAAGTTATTCATATCTCCTTGCATTTCCTATTTTGTCATTGTTGGTGTCGAAATCCGAACTGCCTCTCGGGCTGTAGATGTCCCACGGTGAGGTTGGCTCCTTCGGATGACCTTCAGCCTGCAAGCACAGGGGGTCTGGAGTGAGATATGTAAGGAGCTAGAATAGCACCACAACACAAAAGTGTTGATCGACAAGCTTCAGACCTTGCATGGTTATTATTGGGATGACCAAGTGCTGCCCTACAAGTGAAGAACTTTTAGTGGCCAAAACTTCCAATATCATAGAAAATTTGTTACAGGAGTTTCTCTCCGCTATCGATGTCGGACATTCAAGTCCTTTGTGCATATACGAAAGGCTTTCTAGATAGTTTTATTGGTGGGGAATGAAGAGGCAGATTAGGGACTGTGTGGCCACTTGTTGTGTTTGGCAGATGAGCAAATCTGTGAATCTTTCTCTACCAGGATTTGCTTCAGCTATTGCCCATTATAGAATTGATTTGGTCAGTCATCTCTATGGATTTTGTTGATGGGTTACAAAGCTCTCAAAGAAAAACAGCTATCATGGCTGCAGTTGACCGTTTGTATAAATATCTACATTTCGTAGCTCTCGCATACCCCTTATATCTACTTTTCAGTTGACTGTTTGAATAAATATCTACATTTTGAGCATTTATGTAATATTTTCTATATATGGTTTTCAAAATTCAAGTGCATCAAAAAATAATAATTTCTAACTATCTTCGTATATATCATTCAAAATTTAAGTACATCAAAAAGTAGTAATTTCTAACCATTTTCATTTTCGTACACTCTTTCCTCGTACCTTCTTAAGATGCATTTGTGCTTGCTCCAATGAGTACTTTGAAGAGTTGGAGGAGTTTGATGTAGGGGAGTTGGTGATGGTGGGAGTGATGGAGTAATTGAAAAGGTTGGGAGCGCCATGGGAGCAGTTTCCGTCTCTTTGGGGGAGTCATGGGAGCGGTTTTCATCCTAGGGAGTGTGGAATCGTGGTTCTAGCTTGGGAGCGGCACCCATGAGGAAGATTCCTGCTTCTAAGGTTATACGCCTGCTTAGAGAAATCAGGGTGACTTCCATTTGAGACTGTCTTCAGGCAAGTCTGTTACTCACAACAGCATAGCCAACCCTTGGCTTTTGGGATGTGGAGGTTGAGACTTGAGACACACAGGGAGGTGTAGTCATCACCTATGTCATCCATTCAATCGGCACTACACTTATTGCATAAAGCTTATCATCCCAACATGGAGACTGCAAGACATTTAATGAAATCCTATTCAAGCACAAAAATATAATAGCCTTGCAGTCCACTTCCTCTATTTTGAAGGACTCCGCAAGAGTTCCTTCACTAGCTGATGTGTGCTAAAAAGAACCAGCAGTGCTAGAAACTTTACTTGTACTTTCAAGCGCTTGACTTCTTTAGAGGCAGCATACCTTGTAGGCCCTCAGCTCGCCAAACTTTTATTTTTATCTCATCTTGTAACTCTATGTCCCCTTTGACAGTGGGGCGATAACAAACTCCCTCCCACTCTCTTCCCTTTATTTTCCTCATAAGGTGCGCATAAACCCTCGTGTAGGTCTGTCTCACGGTAAACTTTCTAATAGTGTGTGCATTTAAATATCACAGCTCTCCGCATCCTTTCCCACTTCTTCCCCTATATGTGTTTCCATAATATAGTTGCCTCATTAGCTAGAAGGGGGAAGCAGCTCATCGTCCTCATAATGGTTATCCAACTCATCACCATCATCACAATATTCATCATCAGCGTCTTCAACTATATACTCATTCTAAATCTCTCCACTTTCTTGATTTTGCAAATCTTAGTCTTCACAATCAACTAAATCTCTCCACTTTCTTGATTTTGAAAATCGTAGTCTTCACAATCAATTTCCTTACATTCTACTCATCTTCTTGAGTTGACTGAATTTACAAAGTAACAAACATTTACTTTTTTTTTTTTTTTATTGCAACGACCATTTTCTTCTGCATATCTAATTCACTAAGTAACACAACTATTTGCTACTTTTTTTTTTTGAAAAGATAACGAAGATTGCATTAAATCAGAGAGTGTACAAAGGGACGAGACGTCCCCAAGGTCAACAATGACAATGCAAAAAAGCCCCACCCATAATAGGGCCACAAGAAAAATCCCAAAAAAAAATTTACATCACAGGATTAGAGAAGAGAAACAAAGAATTGCGATCCACCCCTGCCTTGGCTAGCACATCCGCAATATCATTGCCCGATCTACAAGTATGCTTGAGCACAGGCCGAATAGATGCCACCAAATCCCTAATCTCATCAATCTTGAAAGCGAGAAACCAAGGACCACAAGCTTTATTACCAGCCCACACGATGGTATTGGAGGAGTCTCCTTCGGCAATGAGGGGTCCGAGATCATTCTGGGCATACCACCGCAAACCAAATAGGAGAGCCAACACCTCTGCTTCATTCGCATCGCAGACATCCAGCGACCCTAAGAAAGTCATACAAATATTAGCTGAGTGGTCCCGGATGACACCCCCGATACCAGCCCTTCCAGGATTACCACACGAGATTCCGTCGAAATTAATTTTGAACCATCCCACAGGAGGAGGTTTCCATTGAGGCAATAACTGGACCAAGGCTTTCTGCTCTGAAATCACCACTGCCCAATTTCTAATCTTTTCACCGGTCGAGTAGTGAATACCACCTCTGACTTTTGCCCAACTTATGATGGAGAGTTTGATGTCAAAGATCACCTTGGACCACCTTTCCACAGAAAATACGGTTGTTACGCTTTGCCCATAGATGCCATACAACCGCATACGGAATTGACAGCCACATGGAGTCACCAGGACGGCCAGCCAGCATGCCCCACCAGTTATTGATAACATTACATATGCTCCCCTGAAGGACCCATGAAAAACCAAAAAACCGAAAAATTCCCATCCATACCTTAAAGGCGAATGGGCAGAGAAGGAATAGTGATCCAAATTTTCTTCCGCATTTTTGCACATAACACAACGGTTAGCTAATTGAAATCCCCGGGCCTTCAATCTTTCACAGGTATTGATGCCGTTGAGCAATAAAGTCCATAGGAACCCCTTGATGCGAGGCGGGCAATGTTTTTCCAGATTTTAGCCAAAGGAGATGGATTGCCACATTCGTCATTTAGTTTTCTAAAAAATGATCTCACCGAGAAAAACCCATGAGATTCGGGCGTCCAGATCCATGTATCCTCACCTGTAGATGGTAAGTAGGTGGCAGATAGTTTGTGAAGAAGAGACCCGAAATAATCGATCTCGGAGTCATTAAGATTATGTCTCAACCTGCTATCCCATACTAGATTAGCATGTCCATGGTTTCGAATAACATTTTGTGCGATGGTAGAGCCCGGATCAACTGCAAGACGAAACATATCTGGATAAGCCTCAGCCAAAGTACAGTTGCCCACCCACAAATCGACCCATAAACGAACAGAGTTGCTTGTTCCAGGTTCGTACCGCACTAATGGGAGGAAAGCATCCCTTGCAGGTGAGACAGATTTTCAAATGCCAGACCCCTTCTGATTTGATACTTCATTAACTATCCAATCACCCCATCCTCTACCATATTTTTCACCCGCAACATTTTGCCACAAAGCGTCCTTCTCCGTGCCGAACCGCCAAAACCACTTACCGAAAAGGGCTTTGTTCCGGAGACGGATTTTGCCGATGCCCAAATCCCCGTTTCTTTTGGAACGACACACCATTTTCCATGCAATAAGGTGCTTAAGCCGTTTACCCCTTTCTTTACCTTCCCAAAAGAAATCCCTCTGAATTTTTTCAATACGAGAAGCAACAGCCGCAGGGATCTTGAAAGCCGACATGGAATATACCCGGCATATTCGCGAGTGCGGCTTCAATTAGGGTAATACGACCCCGAAATGACAGGTACTTCTTTTTCCAAGACACAAGCTTCCTTTCGATCCGCTCAATAACTGGATCCCATTGCGCAGCTTTTGGGATACCATACCCCAACGGCAATCCAAGATATTTGATAGGAAGCATGGCAACTTGACACCCAAGATTCTCCGCATAAGCGGCACAAGTAGACACGTCCACATTAATACCAGCAACCGCTCGAAAGAGGCGTTTCGCATTAACCACCTCATTAATGTTATCTTCTAGAAAGAGAATAGTGTCGTCCGCAAACTGTAAATGCGATATAGAGGAGGAAGCCACGGGGCCAGGAGCAAGGCCGCGAATATAACCACAAGATTCCGCCTTGGCAATAAGAGAGTGGAGTGACTCAGCCACAATAATGAATAAGTACGGAGCTAGTGGATCACCTTGACGCAAACCACGCGAGCAGCCAAAATACGCTTCGGGTGTCCCATTAATGATAATAGAGAACATTGCAGATTTTAGACATGCCGACATCCAACAACACCATTTCTGACCAAATCCCATGCAGGATTGTATATAGTCTAAGACCGCCCAATCTACGTGATCGTATGCTTTTTCAAAATCAACCATGATCAGAACACCAAGCTCCCCCTTCCTCCTCATAGTATCGTGGAACTTATATGCAGTAAGAATGCCGTCCAATATTTGTATTTTGAGATTACCTCTTTCATGACAACACGAATGAGCCTTGCAAGAACCTTGGACAGTAGCTTATAGCTCCCGTGTAGAAGACTAATAGGTCGGAAGTCCTGTAAGGAGGCTGCCCTGTCTTTTTTCGGGATAAGAGTAATAAGCGTAGAGTTCATTTCCCTGCTGATGATACCTCTCTTGTGGAATTCCAGCATGAAGGCAAGCACAACTATTTGCTACTTTCAATATGATAAGTGATGCAAAAATGCAAACATAACTTATGTTTACCACATTACATAGTTATGGTTACATAACTTATGTTTAGCATAGTATATAGTTATGGTTACAATTACATAGTAAGTGATGCGATACAGTGACTAAGTGTTACATAGTAAGTGATGCAGATGTAGTGATTGTTCACAATTTTACATAGTAAGTGATGACACAATTTTACTTGGTAAGTGATGATTTTTTAAGTGTTTACAATTTACAACATCACATAGTAAGTGATTGCAAGCAAGTGATGCAGTGTAAAGCGCGAACCTATCTCTTACTTTAACACATTCAGAAACAAAAATAGCAAACTTTTAAATTTTATCGTTCACATAGTAGCAGCCATTTACTTCTAAATGTGTATAACACATTCACTAAATGAAAAAAAATAAAAATAAACAATGGCAAACTGAGCAATAAATGATTGATGAAGCAATCGAGTAACAGCCATTTACTCACTGTTTTGCGCGTCTTCCTGTAAGTTGTAATAGATTATTCGATCCCAAGATCCTGTTAGATTTCATTGATTTCACGGTGGATTATTTAGCTTAACCTTGATCTGAGATTAAGAGTTGATGTGAGGCTAGATCTGATTCTATTTTTAGAAATTTTGCTAAAACAGTAAAACCCTAGATTGACTAGAATAGAGTGACTTTCGCATAGCCAAAAGCATGGAGGACATTTTCACTCTTATGCTACACCATTTTTAGTGATCAGAGCTACAAGAACTAGTATTGGATATTAGGTTTATACAAGAATTAGTTTACTTCCTATTGGTCAAACACCACAAGGTCTAGGATCATACAATGATGTTGAGACCAGGGGCAGTGGGCTGGGCCAGTGATGGCTCACAAGATACATGAACCTGATTACACTTCACGTGGTGTTAGGCCCAGGCAGTACGCTGAACAATTCTTTAGGGAAACGGTGACCATTTAAAAAGGCTTTTGCACGTGATTAAGAATGGTGCCCCCTTGGCAGTATTAGGTTTGGGAGGATACTGCTATAAATTTACAAGGAAACGCTGATGAACCTCAGTATATTCAAATCTCAATAATTGTATGATAAATTGGGATTGATCATTAAGTAGAGCTGTGTTGCCAGTTCTAACTTAGAGCTGATGTTATTGTATGCAGTTTTTTCATCAGAGAAATGTATTACTGCAAATAAAATTTTGATGAATTGCTGCCTTGTAAACCTGAATTTTGCTGCAAAATCTTTGACTAAGTAGTGCTGGATTTCTTTTTTATGCACAGGTTACACCAAATGCTCATTTCCAGAACGACCTTGGGCTTGACAGTTTGGACGCTGTAGAAGTTGTCATGGCTCTAGAAGAAGAGTTTGGGTTCGAGATCCCTGATAATGAAGCAGACAAGATCAACTCCATCAACCTTGCCGTTGATTTCATCGCATCGCATCCTCAGGCCAAATGAAACAAATAAGCATTTGTGTTCGTTTCTGTTCGTTGGCTTTCTTTAAACCCTGAGAGATATTTCTTTTTCTTGGAGTTTCTAGTTGAACAGGCACAAACAATCTTGTTGCCTTATTTTGTTATGTGGACATCCCTTTTTTCATTCTATTTTCGGAACTCTAGTTGAATCGGAAGATATAATTTTGGTGTAATAATTACTTTTGTGGAAGCATTAGGGGACAGCACTCGTCCAGTGGGCAGTGAAAGTCATTCGTGCAACATTGGTCATCGATTTTCGCCTTAAACCATCCTTGTCTCGAGTGGATGGATTCATCTAATCCATCATGGCTCCCATTATATCTGATTCACTTCAGCCTACAAGCGTCGCGGTGTGTCTATTCTCAGGGCTTCAACACCCTTGACTCGTTTAACTTACACCCACCGCCTCGGAAACACGAGCATCACAATGGGTTCTGCATTGGCATGTGGCCATTGAGCCTCTGCAATATTCCTTATGCCTTGGGAATCTGGTGGTTACTCTAGCTAAAGTTGAGGATGGCTTCTCCTTTGGCATGTCTCCTTTCTCTCCTTTACCTAGCCAATGACCAGATGGTTATGGAAGGCCATGGGAGCCATTCCTTGCAATTGGGTCCCATTTTTCAACTTAATATCATATTAGGAGGTTCTTTCAGGAGATTACCAAACCATAGTATGCGATAAACATACATCTCATGAATTTTAAAGCATGAAGACATGGAATCCAAACCAAATAATATCCATCAAGATAGCTCACATTTGACATCTTGGCGTAAGAGGATCCTCCCAACTACTCAATTGGAATCAAGCAATCCTCATAGGCCATATTGCCAAATCGAGGGTAACATAAAGGCAACTAATGCTTTTGCATTAAGGAAAAATTTGCCGACATCAAGGCGATTTTTCCCGTGGAAATGATGATCCAATCACCACAACTACTTCATCTCATGAAGCTGATGAACTGTTATCCTCTTGCTTGATTAGTCGGTGCATAACATGCTTCGAATTATCACGACCGTCAATCTCCGTCAGTCCATCTGGTGAATCCAATGCCACGGTCCATCCAATCCCACTGTTGATCATCCGTTAGATCACCTCGTGCATCCAATACTTCGAATCTCCATTTCTAATTCTAGCCTATAGATTTTATATACACCAATATAAATCTCCTTGGGAAACTGGTTATCCACACAACCGCTCAAAGGGAGTACATCAATAAGGAAAGAAAAGAAAAGAAAAGAAAAGAAGGAATTAAGTCATTGCCGATCATGACCGTACATCCCCATGGACTAATAATTAAATAAAGGGGTTTGGTAGGCAATTTCGCGGAAAGCCATTTTGCGCCTGGCTTTTGCATCTGAGGAGAAAATAAATAAAATAAAGTATAACTAGACTGTCTGGTGGTTGAGGGTGTGAAACAACCAGTTACTCCAAAAGCTTAAGCTGTTGGAGAAGGTGTTATTTAATCTTTTTTATACTTTTACACTCCCCCTCATGTGTGGCCCCTCTTTTTAGGATTGGCCTACACATGGCACATGTGGCCCCTCTTTTTGGGTTTGGCCATTGCATGTGGATTTTGCTATCAAGTTGGAGAAGTTGGTAAGTTAACATGGTATCAAAGCAAATGCCTGGGTTCAAACCTCCTAGATAGCAAAATCCACATGCAATGGCTAAACCCAAAAGTGGGGCCACATGTGCCACGTGTAGGCCAACCCTAGAAAGTAGGGCCACACCTGAGGGGGAGTGTTAAAGTATAAAAGATTAAATACTGCCTTTCTACAAAAGCTTAAGCTATTGGAGAAGTTGGTAAGCCATGTTAAATTTTGAAGAGAAGAATTTTCTGTTATTCTTGGATCTATTACAATCAAGCCCAATAAGTGTTTATATAGAGAACACTCAAGAAGATAAACATAGAAAGAGATATGACATGATTTGGGGAGATAATCCTTGAAACAACAGTTACTCCAAAAGCTTAAGCTATTGGAGAAGGTGTTATTTAAACTTTTTATACTTTTACAGAGGGAGACTCTGAATGTGAACAGATGTTGACATGAGATTTTGCACACTAGATTGACGAAATTCAGGAGAGAGTGCAAGGCTCATCCATTGTTTTTCATCACATCACAAGGGGAGCAAATGCAGAGGTGGATAGGGTAGCCAGAGATGGTGGAGATTTGCACACTGGATTGACGAAATTCAGGAGAGGGTGCAAGGCTTGATGGATTGGTTAACCAGAGATGGTGTAGTCATGGATATTCTTCCGTTTTTCAATTTTATGCCCCCTTTGAGGGTCTTTGGTCTTTGTATATCTTCCCATTTTTCTTTGCTATGTATGTTCGGACCAGCTTGATCGCTTGGGTTTTCCATTTTTTTTCAATATAATCTCATCATTTTTTTTTCTCTATTGAGTCATTTAGGCTATTTTTGGAAACCATGAATTTCTTTTCGATGGAATATAAGCATACCCAATGGGGAGGTAGAGCGGTAGGTGGAGAGACTTGAGAGGGACTAAGTGAGGAGAGAGTGAGAGAAGGCTGAAAAATAAGGAAAGAAAAACTACACTCAGAATACAATATATTTTCCCCTGTTTTTTAGCCACTTCTCAGCCTCTCCTCATTGTGCCCCACCCCTCTCTCACCACTTGATAAACTAATATTCCACTGAAAAAAATCAGGGTTGCCAAACAAGGACTAAATGTTGTTACAATTACCAGAAAGCTATAAAGAGCCAGAAATGGCTTTTCCTTATCACACACAGATACACAATCAGATGGTTTTTTTTTTTTTTTGAAATGGTTCTTATTTTTCTATACACAATCAGATGATTACTTTCATCTCTTTGTTCATCTACAAAGGAACCAGAAGTACCAATCAGCAGATGATACCATTAATTAATGGTCACTGAAAACTAATTCAGAAGCAAAGATATATCATTATAAATAAACATAATCTGAAGTTAGAAACAACCTTTACAACTACAGAGGATCCACATCTTGAAAAAAACTAGATGTCACGCTCTTATCATTTTTCATACATGAGATTTCTAACAGACTCTATTTACTCTACCATCAAACAACATTGGCAAACCTTTCCATCACCCGAAATTCCCATCCATCTTGGAACATTAGCAGAAATCATAGCACTGTATGTACAGTTCAACACTACATTTAGTACTGACTTACATCAAGCTGGTGTGGCCTACAACACTTAGTTGTTCGATTCGAACTTATTCCACTTGTAAACATTGTTTCTTGAACTAACATCACAGAGTACTACAATTCATTTTTAAAGTACATAACTATAAAAGATTTCATTCAGTTACCTTCATTGTTGTTTCGGTTCATAGCTTGATCATCATTAGCTGCAAGCTTGAATTGGTCTGGCATGAGGAAAATTTGCTGTGGCATCTTGCAAATGAGTTTCGTATTTAGGCACTGGTGTGACAGTTTCGAATGCTTCAACGAGTAGAGAGACTCGCTTCTTTCGAGCAGGAGCTAGTTTGGACACAGCCTGTTGGAGTGCATAATCTAGCATCCATTCCTCTGCACCTTTTCTTTCGTCCATCATCTGATGTCTGAGATCGACCTTTTCTGCTTCTGGGTCGGGCTCCGGGATAAGATATCTTGGTGCCCGTGGGTTGAATTCCCTGTCTTCCTCACAATCCTCGATGGTCTTCATGCCCTTTCTGTTGGCTATTCTTTTCAGATCACAACATGTCATGTCTGACTCAGTACCTGCACTGATGATGAGTTTATCTTCCTCTGAGATTTTGATATTAGATGCATCTGAATCAGTTTCATATTCTATTTTCATTTTATCATCTCCCCCTTCGGAGCCTTCAGAAGAATTTGACTCAGTCTTTTCTGTATCAATGCAATCTTTACACCCCCCAAGCTCTCTCTGATCCTTTTCCAAATGCTCTTGGATATTTACTATCTCACAAATATCTGATTGATCATCTGATGAGTAATTCTGACTTGCAGGAGGAACAATTTCATCAAGGATGGTTATGTTCAGATCAACAAGAGCTTCTTGACTGCATTTCTTCTCATCACAGTGGCGATCTTCGGCCTCCATTGTTTGAAGTAGGCTATGATCTTCGTTAGCTATATCCTGACCTGCTTCGGAGTAACCAGAAATTCCAATTTCGTGCAAGCCGCTGGAATCTTCAACTTGTTCTGTCCTTTCTGCTCCATCTTCAGGATGAACGCCTTGATCAAGAACAGAGCTGTTTGGATCAATAAGTGTTTCTTGAATGCAATTCTTCTTTTCACAGTGGCAACCTTCAGACTTCGTTTGTTGGACTAGGCTCTGATCTTCTTCAGACTCCATTGGTTGGACTAGGCTCTGATCTTCTTTAAGTATATCCTGATCTGCTCCAGAGTAACCTTGATGAGAACTGGAAATATCAATTTGGAGGAAGCTACTGACATCTTCAACTTGTTCTGTCCTTTCCATTCCATCTTCATCGTCAGCACCTGATGCATGATCTGGCTTATCATCGCTTGTAAATGCTTCATCGTCGGTTTCTGAATCAATAGATTCTGCTGTTTTGCCTTCAAGTATACTGCCAACAAACACATCACTTGTAACTGCTTCCTGGTCTGTTTCTGAATCAGTAGATTCAGTTGTTTCGCCTTTGAGTACACCACCGCCAAGCACATCGCTTGTAACTGCTTCCTCATCTGTTTCTGAGCTTTGATCCTCTGTAACAAAATGATTATCCATTTCTGAATCATCTTGAAGAGAATCTTCTTGTTCATCTACAACTCCAAGTAGAGGATTTACTTGGAGTGAGACATTGTCCAATTCCGGATTTCCATTCTCCTCTTCGCCGACTTCAGTTTGTTTCTCAATCGAATCAGTGGAAGCTGAAAGGGTTAGGAATTCGATGACATCCATGCAATTCACATTGTCAGTCTCTTCAATTTCAAGAATATCAACAACTCCAGAAGTCTGATCTCCGTCTAAGTTGGTGCCATCGCCTTCATAAGTACCACTTCGAGTAAAATCTCTGGTATCTTCTTCACATGTGCTGACAGAATCATCTCGCTTGAACAAAAGCCCATCATGGAATCCCACATCCTCATTCCCTGGTAGTGTGACGGTCAGTGGATCAGATCCATCACTGGACAATGTAGGAAAATCATTCCCATTATCCGGATACGAGGCTACTTGCTCCTCCCAATCCATGTCAGAGGCTTTCGAAATTGTTGATTCATCTAGTTCACTCTCCTTGCCTGAGTCCCTCTCAATGCAACAATTGAAACCTGTTTCTTCTAGATCTGCTTGTATCAATTTGGGTGAATTTTCCTTGTCTGGAATTTCAAATTGCACATCATAATCACATTCAAGGGAACTCATCAACAAATCCATTTCCTCAGAAAGAATTTCGATGTTTTGGTCTGGATCATCTTCTGAACTTATTTCTGAATGAGGATCATCATCTCCAAGCAAGGATATTTCATCAAAACCATCAGGAATTTGAGAAATTTCTGATGTTGATCCATCATCCTCATCATGGGTTCTTCTTCTATCATTTTGATTTACGGGTTCCTTGCTTTCTTCTCTTGATCTAGCATAGATCTCTACAAAGAAATCAATGCCCTGTTCTGCTATTACAGGGGAGATCGATGACCCCTCAAAATCTTCTTCTAAAACTATAGGATCAACAATAGTATCCATCTGACCTGTATCAATTCCCTTCCTTCTCCCACTAGTACTTTTAATTCTCGGCGAAGATAGTCCTTTCATCATCATGCTCTTTTGCATCCTAAGAAAACGCCTCTTTGCTGATAAGAAGCGCTTCAATGGAGGCAAAGGTTCATGGTGATGACCATTCAAAGAACAATAAGTATATGGACAGACCTTCACGATCGATGTTCCTTGCGATTCAGTTGCCCCAGGATGAAGAGCCACGTATTCGGGGAATTTCGAATCTTTCAAAGTCGATGAACAGGTCGCCCGATTTACGTTTGGATTGGGATATGAAGCAACCCCAGAACTAGTTTTCTTCATAGAAGGCCTTACTAGTTTCAAACTAGAAGTCCTCCTCAAAATCTTCTTCATGGGTTTTAGACTAGAAGGATCAGAATTCTTGGAATTTGAATTCCTTGGATTCTGACTCTTAGCCTTAACATTAGAATTAGAAGAACTAGTAGCTTGAGAATGAGAATGAGAAGTTACCTTCAAGCTCTCCTTCCTAGCATCCCAACTGCTTGTGGGTTTCATATAATTTGGAGACCCATCAAAAGAAGGGCTATTGAATTTTAAGTGTTGATTTTCTTCATTTTCCAAATCCAAGGCCTTGAAAGATCTTGCCTTCTTCATTTTCTTCTTTAGCTCGTTTCCTCCCTTGTTCTTGATATCTTGATGTTGAGAAGATGGTTTGAGGGTCATAGACCATTTGTCAGATTTAACTTGATCTTTCGTTGATTCAGTTTTGATTCCAAGCTTGCTCACGGCTTTTCTTTGCACCATCTTGGAAGAAAAAAGAAACCCTTTGGAGGGAGAAACCCAAAGAGATTACTTGATAATTGAGGTTGCAAGTGTGGTGGGTTTCTCTATGAGATGGTGGAGATATCTTTCTTTCTTTAGATGGGGAGTTTAAGATTCAGAAGAAGAGAAATCTTTGTGGTCTGAGCCAGGAAGAAAAGGAGGTTTAAAAGAAAGGAATAAACCAGAGAGAGAGAGACAGAGAGAGAGATTCCAAATTATTAGAGCATAGAAGAAAGAAAGTTTCTAAAAAGGAAAGAAATCCCAACTATGATTTTGGTCACAACGGGTGGCCTCTTTCTTTTTCGATTGGGCCTTCCAAAATTGAATATTGCTGGAATAAGAGACGTTTATAATTTGGACGGTTGGACCAATAGGTTTGGCCTATTTTGACTTCTGGTGCACTCGGATTTTAAAATTTTGACTCATGTAAAAGAAAATGTGGACTCTGGAATTTTGTGGAAAAGTTTGGAAAGGAAATTTTTTTGTAAAATTGTGTATTTTTTTACCCATGAAAAAAAATAGCTTGAACCAACTTTGGTTGCCCGAATTTTTTTGGTTCTTGGGACTTTTGTGGAATTTCTGCAGGAAACCCACGTTAGTTGCTGGGTCCAAAATAATCCCAGGAACCAAAATAACCCCGCACGAGTGCTTTGTTTGGATGCCGGGTTTTTTTTTTACTGGGATTTATGTGGGTAAAGGTAGGAGACAAAAGAGGGGACAAGCATTAATTAGAGAAAGATATTATGATGAGTGGAGAGAGGGGGTAGAGAGAGAACACCCTTTTCAAGACAAGATTTTGCTGATGTCACCAAGAAAAAGCTGATGTGACCACTAAACCTTTACCCACATAAATCCTGGGAACAAAAAAAACCCAGCAACCAAACAGAGCACTCGTGCGGGGTTATAAGCTAGCACGAGTGCTCCCAGGAACCAAAAATAAGCTAGCAGAAGAATTTTTTTCTTCCCAACAATTCAAGCAACCAAACATGGGATTTTTATTTTACCGGGATACTTCTAGGGAATTTTTTTTCCACCAATCTCCCAGGGAGTTTTTTGTTCCACAGAAATCCCAAGAACCCAAAAAATTCCGGCAACCAAACGGATAGGGTTTTCTTAACGAGTGCCCTTCTGGTGCATTGGGAAAGAAATTTTCAAATCATTATTCACATCGTTTGAGAATTTTACAAATGTTTTGTGTCATTTTTATCAGACATGTGTAGAATTTATTTCCCAATGCACCTCAACGAGTGCCCTCACTGTTAACAAAACTCTTTAATTTATGATGATATTCTTCTAAATTAACCACAATCATATTATTTCCCTCTAATTTGTACAAGGAAATATTTTAAGAGGAAAAATATTCCAGCAGAAATATTTTTCTTGCAATCCAAACAAGCCTGAACGACTCCTTTCTTCGCCTACGTCTTTCTCACTGATTCCATCCCTCCTTGCTACGATGAATTATAGGCTGCACGGCCGTGCATGCACAAAAATACAGTGTGGCCCACATTATGATCCAAACCATTCATTTGTTGTGCCCTCGTATAGATAGGGTGTTCCCAGAAAATCATTTTTCTCATTAGGATGATCTAACCGTCCGATCTGTAGAGATTCAAAATGGACGGCAGAGTATAGACACCTTCACAGATTAGAGGGTTAAGATCATCCTATGGAGAAGATTTTCTAGGCAGCCCTATCTATATCAAGCCCAGCAAATGAATGGTTTAGATCACCCAAACAATGTGGGCCTCACTTTATTTTTAGACTGCACGAGTGCATGCACGACCATCCACCCTATAAAATCTCACTTTCCACAAGCAAGAGCTAAATAAGTGTAAAAAGAAGAAAAGGAATCATCACTCAAACCATTGGAGTGAGGAAAAGAGGGAAATAGGGGTGGATGGTCGGCCAAAAGGCACCAGGGGTGGGACCCTTGAAATGGACGGCACCCACCTACCGACCGACCAATGAGTCTCTTTCGAAAGGTAAAACAAAGCCATTTTACTTTCGGCATTCTCCTCTATTTTTGCTTATATCCAACCCACTAACGACACTTAATTCCCTTCTTTTTTTTATCCTCACTAAAATGTCCTCATCACATATTTTTGTTTCACTCGATTCAGTTTTTGTTTTCAGCACTCTGAATAATTGACAACAAGATAGGTGTTGGATGACACATTTTTGTTTGCCATGTGTTACTCAAAGGTGACAACACTTCACATGGCTATAGTGGTTTAATCCAATCAGAAAGAAATTCAGGATGAAAATAGGCACATGTAGTGTGTAATCGAGACACTTGATTTTGAACGCACATTGAACAAACATCTTATACGAAGAGATTAAAGGTGGACAAAAATTAATGGTTGAGATTTTTTCTAAAAGAACTATAAATGAGGCTTGATCGATCTACGGTCCATGGACAGCCGATCAATGTGGGATCAAGGGTCCATGGTCATCCCAAATGAGCCTAGGAAGTTAGAAAACGAGGCTTGAAGTAATGGACAAGTGCCCGAGAGGAGGCTTTTATCAAAAGAGTAACCTTGCCAAAAAAAAAAAACCCATCTAAAGGGGACTACTATTGGTCCTTCTCAACAAGTTTCATTTATTGTTCCTTTAACATTATATTTGTGCGTACCATTTTCATATTCTAATGTGAGAAATTATATGGTGGCAGACCGTCAAGTCCCGTGAAGGTGGTACGATGGAAATACCATCATTCATTGATATTTGATCCGATGTCAGCCTCTTAAAAGTGCGCTGCTGTTGGATCAATTATCAAGGGTGGTACTGATTTGACGGTACTTGACGGTCAGGCACCATATAAAAACTCTCCTTCTGTATCCTTATAAATGAACAGTCTTGAGATTATCAATGGGGGGATGCCCATATCCTTGTAGCTGGTTTTTGCAAGGGCGCACTTCACTTTATCATTCCTCTTACCAGAATATACAAAATGCCCTTATAATAGAGGTAACATTTTTCTTTTTATAGAACCTTTCCGCCTTACCAATATGGCCGGCAAAAGGCGGCCTGTTGGTGGCTGGAAAATTAATCCAAAACAGCCCAATTTGCTCGAAAAATTAACCCATAAGTGAAGTTTTATTTCCTAGAAGGCATCTCTGTTTTGAAAGACTCTTTAAGATTACATCTGCTTAACCTCATTTATAAGTGAGACAATAAGGCCTCTTTAGAAATCATTGACGATATCACTAATGAAACAATGATAACCATTATTTAAAAAGGGGAATGATAAATGCAACCCCTTTCTAAATCATATCATATGCAAATAATTTATAAAGGTATCCAAAGAGGACCTTATTCAACGGCCGTATTTTATGACCCATGTGGTATGTGCACATTGTTTTCAAGGGGTTATTGGGGTTCTCATGGAACATGCACTTCACATTTGGAGACACTCGTGTATATTTATCTAGTTGTAACTTGTAAGAAACATCTCAAATTTGGTAGAGGAAGTTGTTGAATGCCTGATATTTTTATGAGCAATTGAATAAAGAAACTTGGGTCAACAAGTAGAGAAATTATATGGCGTAAGCCCTTATAGTCCCGTATTTTTCAAAAAGTTCACACGGACCATACTATAGGGTGATCCAAACCGTCCATGTGATGGGCCATGCCGTAAATAGGCTGTGCCAAAAAAAAAATCATTTCTATAGGATGATCCCAAGTCTCCGATCTATAGAGGAATGCATATTATGGAAACCTCTATAGATCGAAGGGCTAGGACCATCCTATGGAAATGATTTTTAGGGCACAACCTATTTATATTGTGTTCCACCACATGGATGGGTTGCATCATCCTATGATGTGGTCCATACTGTACTTTTTGAAATATAAGGGACTATAAGGGCTTACACAATGTATAATCCAGTATTTTTTCAAAATGTACTGTATGGATGATCCAAGCCGTCCATTTGATGGGCCACAATGTAAATAGGTTGTGTCCCACAAATCATTTCTATAGGATGATCCCAACCCTTCGATCTATAGTTTTCCAAAATATGCAGTTCCTCTGTAGATCGGGCTAGGGTCATCCTATGGAAATGATTTTTCGGACACAACCTATTTACGTTGTGGCCCATCAAATGACGATGGGTCTGGTTCTTGGTATCACAGTTTGCTCTCCCAGGAAGCACGAACCACCAACTTGTCATCGCCTCGTGTTGTTATATATGGAGTGCAGTCACTGCTTCTTGTGTTTTTCCTGGCCGTTTTGAGGCTCAGGAGCTGATGGCTAAGGATAGAAGTGGCGACATTGTTCCTTTTCATGCACCTTTTTTTGTGGGTCCTGAGGTGCTTTATGGTAATTCAGTGCGCAGGTGGAGGAGGATAGTTTGGAGAGTGATTTGCCTATGATGCAGCTGAATGAGTAGTTCAATGTCAATCATTTCATCATTAGTCAGGCAAATCCTTACATAGCTCCATTCTTTAGGCTAAAGGAGCTCATTAGAGCTTATGGAGGAAACGACGCTGCAAAAGTTTACTTTTTAATTGGCTTAAGCTTTGATTTTAATGCTTTTATCGTTTTTCTACTCCGGTTTATCTTGTGAACTAATTTCTCTAATCACTATATACTACATTGTGGGGAACTTGTGTATCAAATGAAACTACTTTGGTAAAATTACATTCTGTATTTTCCTTTGCATTACGTAATCACTTTATATTCAAAAATTATATATGTTAGTCTTTGTCCAAAAGTTCCGAGTCTCTAATCCGTAGTTGCCAGAGTAGGAAGCAAGGGGTTTAGAAAAGATAAAATACGGGAAGCGAAAAGCTCTAAAGAAAGTAAAGAAAAAACGTGAAGAACATCACTGAAAGTCAACATGAAGCATGTAGGAAGCCCCATTAGAAGCAAATAAAATGTACATAAAAATAGTAGGATTGTAGTAGGAACATGAGGAAGGGCTAATATAGGTAAGGATTGCAAGTAAAACAAAATACTTCACGACTATCTAGAATTATAAGTTTTAGGAATTTTACAGTTTCACATATTTATTCATGTAAATTTAATGTCAAGATTTTGGAGAAAGATCCACAATTTTTTTTTTTTTTTTTAAAATGGTAGGTCCACAAAATTTTCATTTGAAACTTAAGGTAAGTTTCAATATTTAAATGCACACTTTTCTTAAATACGCTCTTTCAACATTATCAAAAGCAAAAAACATTCTTTTAGGAAGAAACAATCACACAAATAGGAAGTGTGCTCTTCATTAATAGGAAACGCATAGGAAGCGTGCTTCCCCTAAATTTGGGAAGCGAGTAGAACTTAGCTTCCGAAGGGAGTTCCGAGGAAGGGAGCTTCCCATCCAACAAGGAAGTTTCATGTAACTATGCTCTAATCTTATACTAGCCATTTGTTCCCTATATCCCGTGTCTATGCAACATAATTTCTAGGATGCTTGGGTGTTTGGCGCTTCCATTTCTTTTATCATCTTGGATATGCTTGATAAATTTTAAATACTGCAGCTTGCTCATCTTATGGAGATGGAGGTCAAACATAGATGCAGTCAGATAATGGAACTTGGTTTTCCTCCGGGGAGTATTGCCAAGCTATTTATTCAATAATGGGAAGGCGATTATTACTGTTGTTATGCCTGCTACGCTGGCTCAAGTAGATCCTAAAGCACTTCTGGTTCCATTGTATACAAACTTCTTTATTTTATACTTTTTTGCTTGCTTTATTTAGGTTGATTGGAAATATTCTTTGAGGTAGGTTGACAAGTTTTCTTTTTCTTCATTTGTCTTTTCTATTATCAGTATTCAAAAATTATACAGAATCCATCCCATGTGGTGCTTTAAAAGCCCGCAAATCAGGGCATGCAATGAGATCGAAGGTTTAACAGTTTCTCCCAACACTATTGTGATTCAAATGGTTGGTATGAAACTGTGGATCCATATTATACCAACTCAAAGGTAACAGACCCAGATAGAAGTTCAGAAGATAGTGACTATGATTCACGGGATATTGCTCATAAAGTTCCTGTGACAGCATCTAGCATTATGGTTTTTGAAGGTGATCTTTTGCAAGCCGAAAGGATTCATAATGGAATTGTTTTCAATGTTGTGAAGAAGGAAGATCAGACTAGTTCCCATTGGGTTTCCAATTCTGAACAATACCATGGTTCTTCTCAAAGTCCAGTCACCGTGTGTGCGCAAGATGAATATCTAAGCAAGGAAATGGATAGTTACACTGTCAATTCCACTTCTGATTGTGGTGATGATGATGGATCCATCTTGAATTGCTTTGGGAAAAATTCTGCCCATGTGCATTTTGTTTTGGTGTCAGCTTCCTGACGTAAAAGCATTTTCCCTATGCGGTGAGTGCGTCTTGGTTGTATTAATATCATTCTCACATTCATATGAATTACTTCAAGAATGAATGTCTGAAATTGAAGCTTCTTTTTGTAACTTACAGGCTTTGCTTACAGATTCACTTCTCATGGTATGTGTATGTGATTGACGGAGGCATTCTTGTCAATGTTTTCATGATAAAGCTTTCACTATATGCTAATAAGGCATTTTTCTGTATTTCATTATTCATTTATATGTCTTCAAGCATGCTTCTTGTTAGGAAAGCAACAATGATAGGGGACCATTCCTGTGTCGTTTTTTTTTCTTGGGTGTCATTAGCATGTCAGGGTAATTTTATCACTTTGGAGTATAATTATCGGTTATGTGTAAATTATCAAGTCCCAATATCATCATTGACTGGAAGCCTAAAGACATGATATGAGGTGATGCCATGTCACTTTGAGTGACAAAGAGGACTAAATTTTTCATGGGGTTAGAATATGTTATGTATTTATGTTTAAGTTTCCTAATTACTATAGGTTAAGCATTTTTTGAAAGAAAATTTCATTAGTGCAAAAGGGGAGAATGCTCCCTGAGACGGTCAAATAGAAGATAAAAAAATCAGGAGAAGGTAACGATAAAAAAAACAAGTATGAAGAAATAAAATATTGCAATAGAAATAGTAGAAAAGAAATAATCTGTGAGGTGAAACGCTGAGGAGGAAAATGATCAAGAAGTAATAAAAACTCTTTGTCAACACCCATATGAGTGAGCATGTCCACGTTAGAGTTAGCCAATCACCACACATGTTTGAACTCTATGACAAGTCCATCTAAGACATCCAAGACCAGCATCCCTGAATCAGCTGACACCATCTCTCACCTATCTGACCATGATGAGGGAGTCTATCTCAATGATAATCAGATCCAACCGAGTCTAATCCAACTACCTAATGCCTTGAGGAAGCATATGGACCTCCTCTTCATTAGAATCATTTACTCCGATAAGTCTTGAAAAGGCCCAAAGTTTTCTCTATCTGTACAGCTCAAAAGGCCTCCGATACCTGCTCAGTTGGTACCAAGACTTGATCCATAGAAGTTCAGCTTCAACTTCTCGGGAGGGAGGCCCGTAGACCCTCCATGAAAAATCTCCTCCCATAGAAGGTCACTGAGATTCCTCTAAACGTAGGAAGTTTTGATGCCCATTGGACTACCACAGAGGAAAATTTGCCTTTACAAACTATGCACTTTCCCTTTGATACACCATTTACTTTTAATGAAAGTAACAATTTTATAAATAATGTAACCGAATTACAAAATGGGGATGAGTCATCCTACACATGTAACATTGCAGCTACACTATTCCAATGTTAGCCCCAAAAAGAATCTCACATCCACCTTTAGAACTCCAGCCTAACAGGCCCTTCCTCTAAACTGTGCCTTATCGATGCAGACCACAAAGAACCAATAGCAATGATGGTTTTTCGCATTCCGTTTGATAAAGCTTTAAAAATTCTCATTTTTCTTTCCTTTCAGACAAGCCAAAGAATGACAATAGATAATAAGTTTCATAGAATCTCACCTCTATAAGGCCTACGAGAAAATACCCTTGACTCGAAATGATCAATGATCTGTTCAAGGAGAACTCAACTATATCAAGGAGAACTCAACTAACTCCAAATAGATAAAAAAAAACAAAGGACCAAGGTTCCCGTGGGAAACTACAATGAAGAAATAATGGTTAACAAACTCTGCTTCATCTAGGTATAATGCACAGTGATTAGCAATGATCTTTCATTTGTGACAGAGGTGATCGACAGTGGGGATCTTATCAGGACAAGTTTTCCAGCAAAAGGCATTTACTCTCAGAGCAAGTTTCCTAATTAATATAGATTATGTTTTATGTCGATTTTCCGAAGTTTGAAGTTGTCTTTGCCCTGTGGTGTGTTCCTATTGGAACTCCTATAGTATAGAATTAGGAGCCCTTACCAATTTTGTTTGCTTTACTATGCTTATATATTGCAATGGCCTATATGACCTTAGAACTTGGTAATGAATATTGAATTTAACTTTTCAAGCTTGGTGTGACCAGTGTTACAAAATGTGAATGCGGGTCAAAGTGCAGCCGAAGTAAATCCTAGTTGACTCGCATGACGCGGTCGAGCACTTGGTTGATGCGGTCATAAATTAGGAGAGTCAAGGGAGTTTTGTTTGACTTTGTATGGTAGAATGTGGACTCGACAAGAACGAGGCCAAAACAAAAGGGAGTCGACTCGGGGGAGTCAACGATGAAGCGGGGGAGTTTTGAAACTATGGGTGTGACACTTCCTGCTCAAGCTGATCCAGGTTAGCTCTTGCTTTCTCTTTACACTCTTTCTTTTTTCTTATCCTTTATTTCTCATTGACCTGCAACCTTTGACTAACTGCTACTCTTCCACCTGCAAATCCATAGACCAGTTTTTCCATAACCATTCCCATCACTACAATGCTCAACCTTTACTCATGGCACTAGATCACCTTGTCCCCACTGTCTTCTAGTAACCCTCAATCTCCATATCCACAAACTATTCAAGAATCTTCATGAACACCCAACAGTCCATGAAGAGCATAAACCTGCAGCCTGTAAACCCACTATTTACTTAGGGAAATGATTTCTGCGCTCCAGTGTTTTGATTCAAGCCCTTTAAATACTACACGAGAAACAAGTGAGCGCATGTTTATCAAAACATTGTAGTGCTGAAATCATTTCCCTTTACTTATAGACCCATCCCTTATTTTCCCATTAAAACCCAATAGCTTTACATTGCCCTTTCACCCTTAGGTCAACCTAAATCCCAACCTAAACTCTACAAATTTTAGACGACCCAGATCTGACTTATGATTTATTTCAGATCCACGATCATACCCAATCCCTCACCCTTTTCAGACTGTAATGCCTATTACCATCATCAACAGCCCCTCTTATCATTAACCTTGGCTCTAAATCAATTTTATCTCCACTTTGAATCATTATATATCCAATACTACATCAGGAACCCATACTCTGTTTATTTACAAACCTAAAATTTCTCCTAAAACTCTTCCAACATTAACCTAGAACTCTTTTTCAACCCTGTAATTAAACTGTTCATTTGACAGTCTACTTCTTTGGACCGTTCGACCCTTGGTTACTTCCAGTCCCAACATAACCTCATCTGGGCCCAACTTAATCCTAATCCTAAACTCACCACCAATTCATTCCCATCGACCGTTACATGATTTCAGCATCCAACCTCCAAAAAAGTCCCACTGTTACACCCTATAGCAATCATATCTTTAGCCTGAAAAAATTGTCTTTAGGATCCTACCTAATCCAGAATTAATACCCAGGTTACAGATTTGTCCAGATTTACCACCTGTCATAAACAGTCCTAACAGTCTAAATTTCATATCATAAGTTACCTAAACCCATCCCTTAATCCTTGCTTATTTCCCTAACCTATTTGACCAAATTTGAGCATAAACCTAGGGGAAGATTGTTATCACTTAACCGTCCTGCATCAATATGTATCAGAGCTACGTATATAATCATCTCCCCTCGACCGTCCTGCGTCTACATGTATAGTTGTCTTCTATTAACTGTCCTGCGTCATTTGGCATCATAGCCACATATTTAGTTGTCTTCCCATAGCCGTCCTGCTTCACGTCATTTGGGATCAAAGCATATTGAAAGGCTACATGGAAGTAGCGAGATTTTTAAGGTAAGATATGTGCCTATGGATCTTGTGAGGTACATCATAGGAGGTATTAACATGGGAGTGTCCGAGTTTCATGGACGTAATGATGAGCAAGAATATCTTGAGTGGTTAGATGCAATAGAAGAATATTTTGATTTGTACAACATGACCGATGACCAGAGAATGAGATTTGCTGGAGTGATGGATGAGGCTGGATCAACGAGAACTATTGGGGCACCCCTCATATTCATTGGAAAGATATGAGGACTCAACTGATTAAACTATACACACCAAAAGCCTTGCAAAGTGAGGAGCTACCATTTAGATGTTTTAAAATGCTAGAATGTTGGGAGATTGAAGAGGAAACTTTTAGAATACAAAGAACGATCCACAATAACTGACATAAGAAGGCAGCAAGGAAACTCTCTACCTAGGACCAAGACTGCCAAAGCACAAGGAATATGTTGAAGGTGCAAGTCATGATTTCATCACATTAACTAGAAGAAGCAACTGTCAAGAAACTTCTTGTGCAATGGAAGTACATGATTCGATGGCAAGGGGAGCCATCATGCAGCTGAGCTCCCACAAGTGTTTACTAACTACTATGCTCTATGGGTTCGAGTTTCTTCAAGAGAGGAGAATGATAGAGGGCGAGAAATTATATGATGAAAGGCCTTATAAACACTCAAAGGTGGTACGACAGAGGTACCACTGATCTAACAGCACTCCTCAAAAAGTGAGCTGCTGTTGGATCAACTATCAAGGATGGTATGATGGGTACATGTTCATACAAGCCCTTAATCATTTAATTTCTCGATAGAGGACAATCTCTCTCAGGGTCCTATTTTTTTTTTCTCTTGGGTGTCATTATCATGTCAGGATGTCATTATCACTTTAGACAGAGTATTATTATCGATTATGGGTTTGTTATCAATAGGCTTTCCAATAGCATTAATGATTGGGACCCTGTTGACACATATGACATAAGGTGATGTCATGACACAAAGTGACAAAGGTGGGCCCACTTTAAATTTTCATGGGGTTTGAAACTTAGAATATAGGTTATGTTTTATGTTAATTCTTAATTACTATAAGTCATGTTTTATGTTATGTTTTCTAAATAACATAGGTGATCTTTTATGTTAAGATTCCTTGTCTAGGAGGTGTCAAGGTGGCAAGTTTATCAGCTCACAACTGTGAAAAGGTAAAAAGGGGGCGAATCTATCAGCTCTCTTTATCTTTTATGGTGCTGGTATAGACACCTTTAAATTAGGTATTATATAGTAAAAGTGACGCAGGGAGCATGAGAGGCAACACCAAGATGGAGATCGACACAAGAAGCGACTAACATAATCGCGTGGGCTCTCTTTACAAGTGATATCCCAAAAATAATTTATTCAATCTCCTCTTCTTTCCTCATGCCATTACATTATATAAAAAGTCAAAACCTAAGAATAGCAACCCTAAATTCTTGCCTAACTATTATTCTCAATCTTCTAACTAAAGCAACATAAATAAAAAGAAGAAACATGACTAAAACTTTCCTAAAATAGTAATCCCGTAATCTACCTATACTAAAATGCCTATATCTTAGCCAAATCAAGTCCAAATTGCGTAATCTTGGTATCTTTAGATAGGTAATCAGGTAACCTTCCTAAAAACACCAAAATCAAGCTAAATAGACAAGTTTTGACGCCCCAAAAAAATATTATAAATAAAATGACGAAAATAAAAAATAAAAAATAAAAGATTTGATTAACGCCATGTGTTTTGCATCAAAAAGCAAATCAAATAAGATAGAGAACCTCTCTCATACTAACAATCAAAGGGATCCCACCAAAACACAGCATACGAATAAAGGCAAATGAAAAGATAGAGAACCTCCAATCACCTCTTTATCAAATAGCTTATACTAGAAATAAGACCATACAAATAAGACTAGAACACAATTCCTTAATGATTCCAAGCTTGGGTGAGATTCGCATTTTTTGCACCATTTCTTCATGTCTCTGAGCACCATCGCGTCATGGTTAAAAGCAACTTTCGCATAGCCAACAGCAGCACAAAGCAAAGAGACTGCATGGTGAAATCTAACAAAGTTACTCGCAACAAGGAGAAGTAAACTCAACTCAACTCAACTCAACTCAACTAAGCCTTTGTCCCAAACTAGTTGGGGTTGGCTAATGAAACTTTAGAAATTTTTCAACAAGGAGAAGTAAACGTACGAAATATTTTCAGAAGTGACAATTCTTGTTATTTTGAAAATTCATTCATTTTTTTTCCCAAATTTTCCCTGAACTCTTCCCAAACATATGGCATTTTTTTTAACATTTGCCTTGATGAATTATTTCTGAATCAGAACTGTGTAACTCAGAATCCCACATTTCTCTCATTGAAATTGGAGCATCACATCATCCTTAAAAGGCAATTTCATAGAAAAAGGTTACAAATACTACATATAATTATTTTTTGAATATGATATTGTTGAAATCATATTTCCTGAAATTTGGAAATAACAGATAAAAAAAAATCATATAAAGATTGTTAAGATAATGTCTTTTGTTAGATTAGGATGTGTTTAGTTTCACTACAATGGACTTTTAAATATTTTTGAATTTATCATGAGATTTACAAATAGTATATGAGAAAGGGATTGAGCCTCTAGCTCAGTGGTAAAGCCTTTGGCCTTCAACCTTGAGGTCGAGGTTCGATCCCAGCTTGCCTACCAAAAAAAATGAGAAAGTAATGAATTATTAGTTAAATTTGTGTTTTATTCAAAAAAATTGTAGTTTTAATTTTGAAAAAATTTAAGAATTTTTGGTAAGTGATATTTTCGCCCCTTTTGATTACTAGGGCACCCAGCGCCAGTGTATCAATGACTAAAAGGGGAGCTAATTGACGTCAGAAGAATTCAGTGGGTTTGATTGCCACGTACACTGGCGCTGGTGTCCCTGGTGATCAAAAGGGGTGTAAATATCCCTTCCCGATTTATTCAACATGTTGGGTCCTAGAGCTTATGAAGGAAAATAATACCCCACTCCCTTGTTTCAATAAGACCACGTTTGGATCCCAAATGTTTTTCTATTTGGATTTGAGTTTTGGATACAGAATACATCAATCATCCCCGTGCTCATGTTGTACAAGAGAGGGAGGGACGTCTTGCGGTTGCTGCAGCAAGGTCGAGGAGCGGCTAGGGTGAAGGTAATTGCCACAAATATGGATTTTTAAATAATATCTCGCAGAAAAGATTTGAAAATCAGATTTTTTTTTAACTGTTGTTGTAGCTGATTTGGAAATCAAAGGATCCGATCCAGTTCCAAATTCTCAACTGCAAATATGAGAAATCCAAATCTAAATCTAGTGGGTATCCAAACGTGGCCTAAGGGATTTGCTAGGGACTTTCGCAGGAAGGGAAGGCATTTCACACGGTTGCATGAGAAAGCAACCACACATGCTCACTTTTTTGCAGATTTTGTCTTATTCATTTAGTTCATCTGAGGTGGTTCCTCTCCTTCAACAGCCAGCCGTGAAATGCCTTTCTACGAAAGTCCCTAGCAAATCCTAAAAGCTAATTAGAAAACTCTAAAGGGTGAGGTGCCACTGTTGAATAAGGCTGTGAGAATAACATATCCAGTATGAAATATCAAAAAGTACTTATGAGAAAGATTATGTAAATAACGAAGAAGACAGGTGACAGGAGTACGTACCATCCTTCGATGAAGCCTCTTTCTCCTTTCTTGGTGGAACGAGGGCAGGACGGGTTCTTTGCAGGGGGAGTTTCCGTTGGATATCCTAAAACAATTTAGCAAAATTAACCCACAAATTATGCCTAAGAAATTTAAGATATGAATTTCTTCTTTGGAATCCCACAAGAGCACACGCAACTAAGAAGAAGTAACAGTCGCTACCCTTGGTAATAATACCATAATAATTATTTATTTGAAACTAAACATACCATCTTTGCATTAAATAAGATATATGTGTTTGAGAAAGAAAGAGGTATCTAAAAGTTTGGAGAACAATTTCAAAACGTACTCCCAAGCGTAATCATCAACTCGCCCTGAATCGACTTCTCTTTTACCTTCGCCGCGTTCTCGTTCGAGCATTTTCACTCCCTTTTGTTTCAGCAAAATCAAAGAAATAGGGTGCAAATCCAGTTATTTTCAAATTTTACGTCTATTTTTACGTCGAAAAGAAACGGAGCCTAAAAAACACATATAGGGGTGGAAAATGAAAAAGAGGGTGGAAATGTCTTTTCACATATTATTATTACAACCTAAATATACCATCTTTCATTAAATAACAAAATAGAGAGAGAGAGAGAGAGAGAGAGAGAGAGAGAGAGAGAGAGAGACCAGGAGGAGGCTGGTCCTTACGCTCCGTGCCTTGGTTCTCGGACTTGGGCATTTTGAAAGAGGTACGGGGGTTGCAAAAAGAAAATAATGTTCTGCTAGCTCTAGTGGATTGAGGATCGGGTTAGTTCAGGGTGTATTTATAAACTCTTAAATGGGGCATCTATGTCTACGTAATAGGAATGGGAGTTTCTGGCCCACTTGCATGTAGGATGGTCGGCACGGAAAATTCTCTTCCCTCTCTTTTGAAGCTGTCAAGAAGAGATTAGATACCTTCCTTTACTTTAATCCCTCTTTTCCAGTACCCTTTTTCTTTTTTTTTGACTAATAAAACATAGTGTCTACATGCCATATACATATTATATATGCTTTCTTGATTCGGTGTTCTTCTTTACTTTTGGTTCCTTTTGACATGGTTGATTTGGTGTACACACGTATATGGTTCGAGATAGATGTTGCAAAAGCATTGATTGATTAGAAGATTGATTGAAGATAATTGTACATAAACTGATGGAACATTCCATCCGAGTGAGAGAAATATGAGGTATGAAAAATCACCAATGAAGATCACTAAGGTCTTTATCAAACTACGAATGTGTATTAGGGACACAAACTATGGCAGAAATGTCCAATAGATCTAGCAAGAACAATACCATCAATATGAAAATGGGTGTTTTGAAAGAGGTGTGTAAGTGCTTGTGGAAAAAAGTAAAAGTTTAGTCTTACATTGGAAAATAAGTATAGTTGAGGTTAATAAGTATGTCTCCCCTGTGCCTTTCTCAACTCGTGGAGCAATACTTACCGCCCTTGCACACATGTGGGAAATGAGCAATGGGCTGCATTTTGCACATCGCGAGGTGCCTTAAATTGTTTCGGATGAGATTTTGGTCTGATCATGATTTGTGACTAGGTTGGTGTGATCGGATGAGATTGATAATCTGGCCCACAGGATTGCGTCTACATGTGTTTCAACGATCATACTCGATATGATGTGATCCAGATCGTAGGATCTTATAGTAATGGTTGAAAATAGATCGGGTGTGATCTAGACTGTATTTCAAACAGAAAAGACATTAGGTGTACAAAAAAGACCAAAAACTTACCATGTGCAACAAATTTAAAAAAAATAAAATAAAGTGTGGTTGCTACATTTTAATGATTCCAAAGCATCTCTACACTCTCTGTAGAGCTTTTTCTAAAGTATATGTTTATTTTATTTCAGGTTCTTTCTCTCTAGTTATTTGTTATTATACATGCAGAACCCGAAACCAGTAACTCAGACACTACAACGAAAAGAACCAGTAGGAACATAATTTTTTGGGAAATGTTATCAGCACTACTGTATTTTGATGAGGGCACTCCTCACTTTATTAAAAGTATGGTATGGCCCGCACCATAAGATGATCCAAACGGTTCATTAGATGGGCCACAGCCTAAATAGGTTGTGCCCAAAAAATTATTTCCATAGGACATAGGTTGACCTTAACCCTCCGATCTATAGAGGGTTAGGATCAACCTATCGAAATGATTTTTGAGGCACAATCTATTTAGGCCGTGGCCCATCTAATGGACGGTTTGGATCATCCTATGGTGCGGACCATACCGTACTTTTAATAAAGTGAGGAGTGCCCTCATCAAAATACAGTAGTGCTGATAACATTTTCCAATTTTTTCATCACTATTATTCCCCACTTTTAGCAACGGTTACTTTTTCCGTCACCATTCGAAACAAAGTAGCAACGACATAAATTTCACCCTCATCGATTAACGTTTGTGGCTACGGTTACATATAATCTGTCACCATAGAAAAAGAAATATGTGATTTAATCGTTCTTAGTAAAATATTTAGACCCTGTTCGTTTGAGATTGTGGCAACGGATTGTGAGCCCTCAAACCGATTGTTGGACTCAGAATTAATGTAATTTTGAGCTCAATAATCGGTTGTCATAATCTCAAACGAACAGGGCATGGGAACGGGACTATGAGCCATCACTGTTACTTCCTCTTTAGCGACGTTGGAATGAGGTCCATCACTATTGGGATGAAATTAATCTCTTAATTGATAATTTTCTTAAAATATATCACGACGGAAACATGTTTTGCCCCGATGGCTTGTACATTTATATCTAGAAATTCCACCTTCAGATCCTAATTGGGATCAGATCTGATATTGAGAAGCAGTTGATGGACGGTCCAAATCCAAAGTAGGATTAGATCCAAAATCGGATTGTAGGATGGGCATGGGTAGATCCTAGCCATTGACAAGTTCGGGCAGCACCCGGCCCAAGTTGCACTGTAAGAGAGAGATAGAGAAACCAAAACGAATTGAAACACTCCTCAAACGCGCCGAAACAAACCTGTTTTTGAAATTTTATACTGTGTCCTGTATTGGGGGAGGGCGGGGGGCATCCACTCTTCGTAAACTAGCCTGTTAAACTTTTTAAGGGGCTGCTGTTGGATCAAATATGAAGGGCAGATGCCCTGCTAGTGTACGTGCCTGAGCGGGCTCCATATAATTTCTCACCTGTTTTCTGCAACTCACATTCAAGTTCTATTGTTCAGCAGGCCAAAACCCACATAAGCTTTTCAATAACCTCTAAATCGTTTTCTCTTTTAATTTATTTCCCTTATGGGTAATCACGTCTAAATCTTTTTTTTTTGTTTTTGCTGTGACCTCAAGGTTGAGATACAATACAGGCTCAACCCTAAAGAAATACCCTTGAGACTTGAACCATGACATTTAATAAAAAAAATGAAATTACTTACCAATTTACCAGAATATCGTTTCATAAACTTCGTCTAAATCTTATTGACAGAGATGAGCAATTTAGAGGCGGCTGCAATTGACGGAAAAAATAAAAATTTCAGTAAGACATAAAGTTACTCAAATCCAATGCATACTTGATGGTTTAACTGGTTTCTGACAATGGGAACAACTTCTCTATCATGCGATTAGAAAGGATCTTGTTGGGATCCAGTTCTTTTCGCGCTTCATTATATGCATCTACTGGAAAACGCTTCCTCAGTCTTGCTTGGAGGGCAGCAAGCTCTCCCTTGTCCCTTGGAACCTACAGAAGTAAAGGACATCAAGGGAAATTAGATGAACTCTCCATTTGTATCCAAAAGTAAATACTGTTACGTCAATGATGAAGGTTTCATCCCTCCCCTCAAGGAAAGAGATGCCCAGACTCCGTGCAATCAAATACATTTCATATCCAAAACATCGCTCCTCGACAACTACCAAATTCTCACCTGACTAGAATACTAACCAAAATTTCAAAAGGAAGCATTACAAAGATTTGAATGGCACGCATTTCTAAGAAAGAGACTTGGAAAGACAGACTATCAAACAGACCAGTTAAAGCTTATAAATACATTTGTGATGTATCAAAATAAATAATTATCAAAGTTTAAGAGTTTTCAGATGCCCAGAAATCCAATACATTTTAGATCCAAAACTTCTCTGCAGTCATTTTACTATAAAACCAATATGTTCAGAAGGAAAAATAATGAAAGAGCGCCAAGGTTTATGTAGTATGGGCCACATTTCCCAGAATCTTATAACATAACAAGTGGAAAGACATGACTACCAAACAGACCAATCAAAGCCTGCCTATCAAACTACCAAACAGACCAATCAAAGAATGCCAATCAAAAAGTTAAGCCGACATAGGCCGTTGATGGGAATGAGGTAGGTGGTCCATCTTGGGTACTTCATGCAACTCAGAGTGATTTGCTTTTTCCAGGCAGAGGTTTTGAAATTACTATCAAAGTTTCAAAAATAAGCAAGATGGCATGAATGACCAAGAAATTTCCCGAAAGAAAATATCCTACTTAAGTCAAATAGAAGTCATTTCTGGAACGCTTCACAAGAAGATGGCCATTGACTTTGTTCAAAATACAACAATTTTTAGAATTTTGCACACGTATGAGCTATGATTCATACCTCAATCTTAGCCCAATGTTCATAAGCAAAGTATTCATCCCACAAGTGGCTTTGAGACAAATGCCTATAATGGAAGAAGTCTTCTGTTATATCCTTTCTCTGGCGCGCATCGGTAGTAGGCAGGTACATGATTATACCGACCTGGTAAATAGATACAATGAAAAAGAAGATCAGGTAAATGTACCAGAAAACATATAAAAGGGGCTTGGTGCCCTTGAGTGCACAATCTTGCATTACCAAGATGAGAAAAAATAAAGAGCAAAACCAGAAGCCAGTTGGGAGAAGGATCTTCATGGATCGGATGTTTTGAGGAATGTCTCGAGAGAGAATCTAATATCGTTTGACAAGGTGTGCTACATAGACAAGGATCAGAAATTAGGAAGGTACAAAATGTCTCATCAAATATTCAATATGATTTTGCAAGATGTATTTTCATGTGGGTAATGAATTCTACCAATCAATCCAGATATCATACTGATCCCATATAATGAGGATTTGAAATAGGGAAATGACATCCACACTCCCTTTTACGCTTTAATAATGGCACTCCTCCCTTTATTTACACTTTCTACCTCGCTGGTGCATTTCTCAAAAAGACATCAACAACCAATTGGAAAAGTCTCATCAATAAATTGAGTCTCGTTACCAAAATAAAGGTGTTGATATCATTGTCCTTCAAAATATCACACATTGATCAATCAAACAGAGACAACATTAAAAGAAAGATCAATTCTTTGCAATACAAGAACTTTGTGTGATATGTTTAAGCCCCAAAAAGAACAGGGAAATTTTTTATGGGAAATAGCTAGGGGTGTCAATGGACTGAAACAGTCCGATGGATAATCCTAATCCGAACCTTAATAGACAGGATCTAGGACCATTGGAAGGATCCATGGACATATTTTGGATCCTCTTCATAAGATCCGAAAAATTTCAGATCGTGATCAAGGCATGGCAAAAAAATCCGATGGATAGTCACAATCCGAAGTCAATTTACTAAAATACCCTCAAAATATTTCTTATAATAAGTCCTGAAGGAGGGGCATTTCATAAAAATGAAGTAAATATTGCTTAGCTTACGATTTTCCACTTCCCCCCTTTCCCAGACATCTTTTTCTCTTCCTTAATCGGTTTTCTTCCTGTAAACTTGCCACTCACTCTCAACAAGAATTAGTTACTAGAAAGTTCTATCGTCACGCACCCTCAAACATTGGAGTTCTTTTCAACAATAAAATCCTATTCTTCATCAAAATCATGGATTGTTATTAGATATAGTGACTAATTCTTTTCTGAATTGAAGAAGTTTCGGAGTTCATTTCAAATGAAGAAAGCTGAGATTTTTTGTTGTTTTGTAAGTAGAACCTACTAGGACACTCTGATGGACGGTCCGATTTGAAATGGATCGTGACCGGGACACAAGAAGTAGGATTCAAAGAACACTCCGAATATGATCCGACCGATAAGGGAGTTGAATGGATCGTGACTAAGACATAGGTGGATCCGATCCGAAGTGGATCCGTTGACACCCCTAGAAATAGCTTGGTTCATTCCTGAAGATGGAAAGTTAATCCACCAGGTTTTTGAGAGGTCTAGTCAGAATCAATGTTTCAAAACACGGATGAAGAAAATCCTAGTCGACTCGGCACAACGTGGTCAAGTACTCGGTTTACGCGGTCCTAACTCAGGAGAATAGAAGGATTTTTTATTGGCTTTGTAGAACAATCCTACATAAGGAAGGAGAGATTGAAGAGGATGTTAACAACAGAATAAGAGCATGTTGGTTGAAGTGGAAGCATGCTTCAGGAGTTCTGTGCGACCGTAAAATACCTACCAAGTTGAAGGGAAAGCTTTATAAGACAGGTGTGAGGCCAGCCATGTTGTACGGCTTAGAATGTTGGGCCACCAAGAAGCAGTATGTGCATAAGATGAGTGGAGTGGAGTGGAGATGCGAATGGTTAGATGGATGTGTGGCCACACAACGTTAGATCGAATTAAAAATGAAGATATCCGTTAAAAGGTGGGGGTGGCACCAATTGAGGAGAAGATAAGAGAGCACTGCATAAGATGGTTTCGGCATATCCAAAGCAGACCTTTGGATGGTCCAGTGAGAAAAAGTGACTCGTGCCAACTTGATGGAGTAAAAACTAAAAAGAGGTATGGGCGGACCGAACACAACTTGGATAGAAACAGTGAGGAAATACCTGAGGGCTAGGAACATAACAGAGAACATGACCTTGGATAGGATACAATGGAAGAAAATGATCCATGTGGATGAACCCAACTAGTGTCAGGATTAGACTTAGTCAATTTGAGCCGGGTAGATCCTCTCACGTTCTTCATGGATGTTTTCTAAAGGATTCATTAGCCGACCCCAACTAGTTTGGGACAAAGGCTTAGTTGAGTTGAGTTGAGTATTCATTAGCCGACCCCAACTAATTTGGGAAAAAGCTTAGTTGAGTTGAGTTGAGTTCAGTAGAACAAAACGCAGAATGCGGCAAAAAAACGTAGAACGTGGCTAAGGTAAAAGGGAGTCGACTCAGGGAGTCCACGATGACATAGGAGTTTAAAAACTACAGGCCAAAATTCTTTCATATTGGTATAACCTACGAGTTCCCTATGTAAAGTTCATCAAAATTCAACATAATGAATAAAAATCAATTAAGCACAAATCTGGGACATCTACATGAAGACTTGAACCCGACTGGTAGTCTGTTTTTTTATACAGGAACTATCCTAGCATCAGACATCAGCAAAAATGCACCCCCCCCCCCCCCCCTCCTCTCTCTCTCTCTCTCTCACTCAAACACAGAGTGACACAGGAATCAAGACTAGAACCTTGTTTCTCTCATAAAGGCTCTCCAAGAACAAGAAAAAGTAATTAAAAATATGGAGAAAAACGTTCTAAGGGAATGTCATTGGCTAAAGCCTTTTCAGCTGGTATGTGAACAATTTTATTTTATTTTTTTAACGAAAGAAACTGTAATACGAATGGCATGAAAGTCACCGGCATCAAACCTTTACAGAAGATTTACTTATGGTCAGTTAAGTAGACGCATTAAAGCCTTGGTTTTAAAAAAAAGTTAATTAGAAGCATTAAAGCCTTGGTTTTATTATAAATAAATAAAAAGAGCATTGAAGCCTTTGGAAATGACACAATACATGTGATATGAACAAATTTCCACTTGAATTGTAAATATGAAGAAGTGAATGAGCAACTTAATTGACCAAGCAGTAATATGACCCACACCAAGCAAATACCCAAGTGGCGATGAACTTACCCATGAAAATATATCATCTTCTACTGAGCTTGAAGCTGGACTCATGAGGCTCCGGCTGCGAGCAGTCCACCTCTGCTCTATAGGAGCAGGTGCCGGTATTCCTTCACTCTGTATGAGCCGCTTCAACTCTTCTAAGTAGTCAAGGTCCTTCATGCTTGGCTTCGTAAGGGTCCCCACAGGGAAACAGGTCTCTGAAACCCACTGCTGTCCACCACAATCAAAGCCCAAAATTTCATCACTCCAACCTACTCTGTATCCTTCTGACTTCCTCCAGTATTCTGCCTCCGCTTGATTGATTTTCATGACATGATCTTTGTTGAGAGGATCAAGCGCAAGAAGTTTATCTCTCAACTCTGTAAACGAAATATCATTTATGTCTGGCTCGTCATTTTCTGTAGTTTTAGCACTTGGTTCTCCAATTCTGTAAACAACTGGTAGTTAATCTACAGAAAAAAAACTCAAGGCAGATTGGCATTGGTTTAAACTAAGAGATGCTTAGTTTAAAGATAGGAAATTAATAAAATGTTTTGTTTCCCCAAGGCAGATTGGCATTGGACTAGACAGTCAGCATAAATTGTGGGCCATAAAGCTCATAGGTATAATAAGGATGAAAAGATTGCATTTGTATGATACAATCAAACTAAAGATTTCTATGAGGAAAAGGATGAAAGTGTTGAAGCACTAAAAGTATTGCCTGAGTGTAATCTGTCCACCCATTTGCATGCCCAAATAGTATATTTGATAGCCTGCCGTTGCAATGACATGATCACCAATGGCACTTATCTAATGATCCCAACAATCCGTTGCAGTTCTACAGTCTCAATCTTCCAAAAGAAAGTTATGGGGTCAATGAGCAAATGTTCAAACATGGTGATGTTCAATATATGCCATCTACAACTCAAGGGCACTCAAATATTGATTTGGATCAAGCAGACACGGTGTGGGTGGGCCTAGCCGAAGCTTCTCATGTGCAAGTCAGTTTCAGTATGCAAGTCAGTGTCACAGAAATGGCAACATGTCAGTTTCGGTCATAGATTTTGGTAGAAATCCAGTAAAATCACGTACGCTTATAAAAATGCATACAAATTATGGAAATTTAAGATGAAACTTCAAGAAACGTTGCCGTGCATGTCCAGAACAGTAAAGTCTATTCTAAACTGAAATTTTTTGAATGACACATGCATATCCATCAAATTAACAAAACATATAGGAAAAAAGCTACTTCATTCATTAATCTCGTAAAGAAAGTACAATGTAATGGAATACAATATAATGATAGAAATTTGAAGGAATTTCTAACAAAAGAATTACTTAATTTTTGAAATAACAAATTCCAACTATGCTAATCGATAGATCGGGCAAGAATAACTCATGTAAAAAATAGAAGCTAGCATACACATATGATAAGTTTTTTTTTTAAATATATAGTTTTTCCTAATTTAAAACAATTTTAACAAAAATAAGTAAAATAATTAATTTTTAAAATAAAAGAAAAAACTCCGACTCCGTCAATCAATAGATCGGGCAAGAACTCACATATAAAATTAGAAGTTATGATTAGTTTTCACTCAAAAAGTATACTTTAAAAAAAAAAAAATTAAAACCAAAATTTCATGAAAAATGAAAATTCGTGCACTTGAAAATTCATCAAATCAATAATTAGTTGATGGATTTGCATCATAATTGAAGAAATAAGAAAGGAAAACATATAAAAGAAGCATTTACAAAGAAATTATGTGAAAACCGAAGCTCCTCTACCTTTGGTCAAAATTTCAAAATGTCGGCCGAAGTTCTATAATTTACATACTAAAGTGGTAGCCTTCGGTTCACATGACTGAATCATTATCGAAATCTATACAAGTCGACCAAAAAATTTAATTTCAGTGGGGATGGAAATGAAAGCATGCCCGGTTGTTTTGTGTTTGTTTCAGCCAGCATCTAAAACAATGCCCACGGTATCAATCATCACAAATAGTGTGTGTTGGTAATATGTGGCCATCAACCCCAGTCGAAAAGCTGCAATGAGATGGATAAATCTTCGTCATCGATAGCCTCCATCGCAAGATGAATTTTCCAAACACTTTGCACACACCATACATGAATTTGTTTGTATCAAATGCATTTCATGGGCATCGGGAACATTAGATTGAATGAGTCATGCCACATCAGGTGATGAATCAGCTTGATTTGGATGACTCATCATGTGGCAGACAAATATCAGATACAGAGCATGATTAGTTAACTCATTTAGTAGAAATTTTACCGATATTTCGTAAGTGAATCACGGTAAAGGTCGCGAACTTGCTGCAGTGCTTCATCCTTCGAATATTTGGGTTTGAACTTTGGTAGACCTTTCCTTTTTGTAAGAGGATTGCACGTCACCACCACTATTGTGTCAGTATATGGAATCCATAAATATTTCACATGCCTATTTTCAGCTAGCCATTTCCTGCAAACAAAATTAGATGGGAATGTAAAACTTCAGTGACAAAAGAAAATTTTGGACCATGCCACTTTAACAGGTAACCAAAATCAGTTACTGCCAAACCATGTGCATCAATCTCTATAAACCCTATTAACTGATACACTTAAAAGAAAGAAAAAGTGAGTTGTAACTTTTCCCGGTCAAAATATTTAAGGGAGAACGGTTACTTATGGTTTTTCCTGATCTCTTTGATATTAGAAACAAATGTGTGTTCCACAAGCTCATGTCTGTCAACACACTGAACGGTGACTTCAGCAACCACTCCAAGGCCCCCAAGGCCACAACGAGCTAGATAAAACAGTTTGGGATCTTTCTCTCTTGAAATCTCTATTGTTCCTTTGGCGGGGGTAACCAGTTTCATGCTGATAATCTGCTCATCAATGGGAGGCAGACTTGCACCAGTACCATGTGCACCAACCTGAAGAACCATGAATGCAAAAGCAAGCTAAACGTTAAGATAATCTGAACCATTAAAGAAAGAGGCATGTGTTGACTCAAAATTTAATCTTTCCAAATGTGACATCACTTTATATACCGAGAACACAAAAACATAGCATTGACTAAATTGCAATAACAAATATTAAAGAAATAGTAGAATTAAGACCAATATATGTAGTATATTAAAAAGAGTGGCTTTCTTTCACAAGTAACAAACTGAAGATAATGACTATAAAAGGCAGGTATATCATTTGACCGTAACAATTGCAGACACATCTTTTGTATGTATACATGCTTGTCAAGGTGTGTCTTGTATTCCTAATGAACTAATTCTTGAACTATATTGTCCTGTATTCCTAATGAATTAATTTTTAAAGACCATGTGCTTAAAGGCATCTATGACTATCAAATAGCTTTTAGTGTTAAAATCGATAACTTTAAACTGACTAATACGATTCATGGAAAATTAAGTTATTTACCAATTGTAGGTTGAAATTTTCGATGAAGACATCACATAATATGAGAAGCTATGCATTCTTGAAAGGATGTTTAGTGAAATCTCTCATAGGACTTTAATTTTCCCAAAGGGTTACCGACGCCTTTTCTCATGCCTGTGAGAAGATATGTATTCTTGAAGGGATGTTTCGTAAAACCTATCATAGGAATTTATTTTTCCCAAAGGGCTACCTAGGCCTTTTCTCATGCCTGTACTTCTAACTATAGGAGTTGTTCCTTTTGGGAGACAGAAGTGGTGTGAGTAAAAGAACTCCTATGTGATTTTTAGTTGACTCCATTAACAGCTTTAATTTGTCCTCCAGCTCTGTGTTTCGTCCAGTAAGCATAGTTCTACATCTCGGAGTTTGAAGTTACTAGCATTACAAAGGAATTGATTATTCAAAACATATGATGCAATTATTAAAAATAAAAACAATTTATCAATTATTAGTATTAGAATTCAAAAGTACAGGACTAAAAATCCAATATTAATATAATATCTTTTCCTATCAATTTTCAACCATCTTCAAGTACTAGAATTTAAAAGTTAAAAGCTCAGGATTGAAAAAAAAAATCCAATGTCTTTTGATATTAGGTCAATGCAAAGAGCACCACATAGGCTGGGTCTTCCCTTTCTAGCTTACTGAGCTTCTAGTGTGCTGGTTTTTTTGTCCTTTGGCAGAAAAATGGAGGATCATGTGGAATAGTAGTGATATTGGCCACTATATGGGTGCTAAGTAGGGAAAGGAATGCTCGGGTCTTTAGAAGCTTGGTTAAAAGGTCGCTCTTCATCTATACTAAGGTGAGATCTCTAAGCATCACAAGGGTGAAGATCCTCTGTTGTTTTCACTTTATCTCTAGCAATGACCCTTGGCGTAGCAGGAGAGAGATCTGCTCTAGTAGGGAGCAGATAGAGATCCCTGCCCCTTGCTGGGACCCCCTGGGTCTGGGCTTTTGAAGTTTAACTTTGATGGGTCTAGTTTGGGTGATCCAGGGTTTGCTGGTCTAGGTGAAATTCTTATGGATAAGAGAGGTCTGACCATATGAGCATTCTCAGGCCTGAGATTCCAATGAATCAGAAAGGATGGTCTTACAGGGCATCGGGCTTATGAAGAGCACAGACCTGGGCAACTTTATTGTTGAGGGAGATTCCTTCAATGTTATCAGGTGATGGATGGGAGTCATCCTCATCTGTGGAAATTTGCATATATGATTGATGAGATTCTAGGGATGAGGTAGGCAGGTAAAGTGAGCCTTTTCGGGTCCCATAGGGATTTCAGATTCTAGCAAAGCTGTAACGTTTGAACGATCTAAACAATTCACTTGTTAGGCTCCACCAAAGGTTCATGGAGAGAGAGAGAGAGAGAGAGAGAGAGAGAGAGAGAGAGAGAGAGAGAGAGAGAGAGCTATATTGGTTGGGAAGCCACAGACGGTAAAAGGGGTCGAATTTATTCTAAATGGGTGAGAATTTATCAGCCCCGTTTAAAAATTGAGAAATAGGATTTTCTCGAGTTTCAAAAAATGCAAACAAGTTATCCCTAAACCCCACATTATCTCTTGATCAAGTCAAGTTGACTTAGCATTGTTTTTGGGCACTCAATTAAGTTTCTAAACATTGGGACTGTTCATAAATCAACTAACTACAACACATGCCTAATAAAATATCCAATAAACTCTAAGATTTGTGGACACGGACACGGACACGGGTGTCGTGTGTCGACATAGACACGGAGTGTCGGACACGGCAAACCCCCAAAATTTAGAAACGGGGACACAGCTAAAATAGAAAGTATGTATATGATACAACAGCAAATATTAGCTAAAGAAGAGCTAAAAAAGAGTTTATAATAAAAGAAGAGTTAATAATAAAAGAGGTAAACACAATATGCAATAATAAAACAGAATGTCATACTTGACACAGCACAAAAACGTGTCCACACAACTAAATTAAGAGTAGCACTTATAGTAGTACATTTAAAAGTGTCCAAAGGAGTGTCGACACGGGTGGACATGTGTCATGTTGGACACGGCAGGACACGTGTGTCGGCAATAAATTCAAAGTGTGGGCTAAATCATAGAATAAACTGGATTAACATATAGGGTCCGATGCCAAAAAAAACCTTGGTGCTTCAATAGTCATTTCTCAAAAATAGTACATATATAAAAGCCCAACTCCACCTAACAATACCCAAAATAAGTAAACAAAATAAGAACAAAAAAATTAAAAAATGAGGGAAAATGGATCCCCAAGTAACATCAATGCAAACATTCTTGTAGAAAATGGATGAGTAAAATTAGCAATGACAAGGTAATGGAAAGTCCGCCAAGCGTACTGCATTTTAGCAATCGATGTCCACAGGATAACCAACAGTTCTGCAAATAAATTCATAAAAAAACAGAGTGAAATGTAGCTTCTTTGGAAAAAAAATGAATGACATCGGAAAAAAAACATGCTTAGTATACATTATAGACAAGCACTTAAGCACTCTTTTGATGCGGCAAGGTTCTGATTTTACTCATAATTATTCTCTCGTTGTGCCATAAAACAAAAGAAAATTCAAAATCGGAGAGAGAGAGAGAGAGAACAAAACCTGGACAATGCCGCCGATCTGCTGCTCTCTAATGGATGCAAAATTCTGCAAAGTGAGTCCATGCTCCTTAATCCCATCCACAAGTTGAGAAACCCTAACCCCAGCCTGAACCCTAACCCTCTTCTTCTCTTTATCAACCTCAAGAATCCTATCCATAAGCGCGAGATTCACCATTCCAGATCTCTGCAACCCAATCCCATTCGGCGAGAGCCCAGATCCAACGGGCCGGATCTTCTGGCGCTTCTGATTAGCATCTTCAACAATCTTCTCCAGCTCTTGAAGGTTCTCTGGCTGGAGAAAAACCCTAGTTTGAACCTCGTGAGTCCCACTCCAGTTAGAAACTGTGTGGAGATCTTCAGGTAAAGGGGCATAGCGAAAGAGTTGGGCTTTTTTGTGTTTTGCGTCTTCGGGAAGAGGGAATGAGTAGTATGTGGCTGCACCACAGCCGAGGAAGAGTGCGAAGTAGCCTAAGTACTTGCGAATTTCTGCATCAGATGTGGAGGAAGGAGGAGGAGATGAGCATAGGGTTCGGATGAGAATGCTAGGGTTAGGGTTAGGATTTTGAGGAGTGGTGAGGAAGGTTGAGCAGATGAATTTTCGGGCGGATTTGGTTGGATTTAGTGCGCGAAACATGTTCGACGTTTTTCCTGTGTTTGAGACCTTTTGACTTGGTCGGTGAGTAGGAGTGTGTAAAAACTTAAGAGGTGTGTTGAAACCCCATTTTTTATTTGCTCTGCTGAGGCCTGAGAGTGGAAATATGAGCTGTTTACTATGTCTTGGTGTGGTTGTGGTTGTGTGTGGTGTGACCTCTGATTAAGGCAGTTGGAAATGGCTAAGAGCTTCTCTAATCATTGCCACACTATAAGGCCAAATCCAATTTTTTATTCCCGAGGAAATTTTTTTTCCCAGTAAAATTTTTTATTTCCAAGATTTAGAGAGAAATGATAAATTTTAGAGGAGAAATTAGAGAGAAATGATAAATTTTAGAGGAGAAATTAGAAAGGAGAAAGGGTGTACAAAGACACAAAGGGGCCACGAGCTGCTGTTGGATCAAATATCTAAGGATGGGATGATGAGTACATGTGTCCACGCCCTTTCGTTGTAGAATTTCTGAATTTTAGAGATGCCGTTAGAAATTTAGGGTCCCATTAGCGGTGATTCAAGTGGTTTTTTTTTTTTTTCATTTGTAATCAAACAGTGAAAACGTGAAATTTCGAAAAGAATTTTTTTTTTTTCCAAAAAACTTCTTGCAATTCAAATAGGGCTTGCTTAAGAAGCTTCTCTATCATTGCTATTTGCCATTTTTTTCTCAACCCACACAAGCATGTGTTGATTGGGGCTCTAATTTGGGCTTTTGATCTTGTAGGTCACCTCATATATGAGTATCGATTTGATGGGCAGCGATCAAATGACAACACCCAACAAATTATAATCTGTTAGGAACAACAACTCAATCCTCAGGGCTGTGGAACTCCTTAGTCTTTACAGATGGTTGCTACCTTTTTCATGGAGGGACCCTTGAGAAATGTGTTCAATCTATCTCACTAATTAGTTTAGGGACTCGTATACTCATAAATAACCTTGGAAATCACAAACACATCTACTAAATTAGGAACTAAAAGATACAATCCAGTAAATTGGTCATAACTCTCCAGCCACTTGTTTGATTTTTGAGTGCCTACAGTGATTAGAAAGTTCTCAAAAAGTTCTACAACTTCCTAGTTTACCACTTTCCCAGATTCTGCCATCTAGAAGTTCAAAATTCATGCTAAAAAATGGGCTCATCATTATGGCCGGATGCTCCTACATCAATCTCCATTTGTATTTATTCTATGCAATAAGCATTCAATTGCAAAGCAACATAGATCAATTAATACAGAGACTGCTAGGAAAACGGGATTCCGTTTTGGGAATAAAAAAGGGGCTTCAACCATTTGAGCCATGTCCACTAAAAGACAAATGGAGGGAGCTCAAATCCCCATAAAAGCAATAAACACACATTTAAATGGCCAAATCAACCGTCTTTTCAATCCCTTTTTTATTTTCAAAACGGAATTCTGTTTTCAAAGTGTTTTTCAATCTGAAATTATCATGCATAAAACTAAATGAGTACTCTATGTCAAACATTTACATCCAGAGAGATGTGAAATCAAGGTTAAACATGGCATGCCGACTTGTTTGTTAAATACGGAGGTAACTTATACCATCACTGTCATTCTCATAAGTTTTTTTAGAAAAGCTGTGGTTGTAATAATACTAATATACTCAGTTTATTTCAGGGAGAAAAACCTAAAATAAACTGAGGATATTAGTATCAAAGGAAATAATCATGAACAAGATTATGATCCGATAATATTCTTACGTCAATAGTGATCCCCAACGATGAAATCTCCCACATGCTCCTTTCGCTCTCGATGTTTCGCTACCAAAGACTCTCTCTCTCTCTCCATTTCTTTCTCTCTTCTTCTCTCTCTATTTCTTTCTCTTTCTATCCATCTCTTGAACATTCACACCCTTGAATAGGTAAGATGGTCTATTCATATCAGGAGTCCAATGCCATAAGGAAAAGAGATGAAGTCTTACCTAAAACTTTTCTACTGATTGTAAATCTTAACCATCCCATTAGAGTTCATAAATGCCATATTTAGATCCCATCAGCCCAAAACTTCATCATTATACTCATAAATAACCTTGGAAATCACAAACACATCTACTAACTTAAGAACTAAAAGATACAATCCACTAAAATGGTCATAACTCTCCAGTAACTTGTCTGATTTTTGAGTGCCTATACTGATTAGAAAGTTCTCAAAAAGTTCTACAACTTCCTAGTTTACCACTTTACCAGATTCTGCCATCTAGAAGTTCAAAATTCATGCTAAATAATGGGCTCATCATTACGGCGAGATGCTCCTACATCAATCTCCATTTGTATTTATTCTATGCAATAAGCATTCAATTGCAAAGCAACATAAATCAATTAATATGAAGCACTGCTAGGAAAACAGGATTCCGTTTTGGGAATAAAAAAGGGGCTTCAACCATTTGAGCCATGTCCACTAAAAGACAAATGGAGGGAGCTCAAATCCCCATAAAAGCAATAAACACACATTTAAATGATCAAATCAACTGTCATATCAGTCCCGTTTTTATTTTTCGAAATAGAATTCCATTTTCAAAGTGTTTTTCAATCTGAAATTATCATGCAAAAAACTAAATGAGTACTCTACGTCAGACATTTACATCAAGAGAGATGTGAAATCAAGGTTAAACATGGCATGCCAACTTGTTTGTTAAATACGGAGGTAACTTATAGTCTTATACCATCATTGTCATTCTCATGAGTTTTTTTAGAAAAGCTGTGGTTGTAATAATACTAATATACTCAGTTTATTTCAGGGAGAAAAACCTAAAATAAACTGAGGATATTAGTATCAAAGGAAATAATCATGAACAAGATTATGATCCGATAATATTCTTACCTCAATAGTGATCCCCAACGATGAAATCGCCCGCATGCTCCTTTAGTTCTCGATGTTTTTCGCTACCAAAGACTCAAAAATTAGGGAAAGGTCTCTTCATTCCTCTCTCTCTCTCTCTCTCTCTCTCCATTTATTTCTCTCTTCTTCTTCTTCTTCTTCTTCTTCTTCTTCTTCTCCTCTCTCTCTATCCATCTCTTGAACATTCACACCCTTGAATAGGTAAGATGGTCTATTCATATTAGGAGTCCAATGCCATAAGGAAAAGAGATGAAGGCTTCCCTAAAACTTTTCTACTGATTGTGAATCTTAACCATCCCATTAGAGTCCATAAATGCCATCTTTAGATCCCATCAGCCCAAAACTTCATCATTAAGTCTCTCTCCCACTCTCTTAGGGGCCGTTTGGATACGCGGATTTTAGAATCCATGTTTTTAGTTAGTTTGAAAACAGTGTAAAAGATGGTTCATGATTAGGGGTGTAAACGAGCCGAGCCGAGCCTAGCTTGGCTAGGCTCGGCTCGGCTTGTTAAGCTCAAAGGCTAGGCTCGGGCTGGGCTGGGCTCGGTCAGGCTCGGCTAGGCTCGCGAGCCTTATCGAGCTTGGGTTATATTAAATTCAGTACAATATTTTTTGAAAAATTCTGGAATATACATGACCTATCAAATGGACAATTTGGATTATCCCAGTGAGAGTGCCCTTGTAAGAAAACAGTAGTTGATAACATTTCCTCTTTTTTTTATAGGAATTTGCTAGCAAACTTCTCCTATGCCACTTCTCGGGCATGTGTCCTTGGTGCAGAGATTCGCACATGCCAAAGGTGCCTAGTAAAAGCAAAAATAATAAAAAATAATAATCATTACGAAAAAAGTAAAATAGCTGAATGTATAAAGTTTTAAATGAAAAATTACCAACAAAAGGTAGAAAGTTATGACAATTACCAAAAAAAATACCAACAAAAGGTAGGGAGTTATGACAATTACGGAAAAAAGTTATGACAACACCAACCTCATGATGATTATGCGTCCAACTGTTTCCTACTGTATTATATTTATATTATATTTAGGACTATTCTTTTATACGGGTTTTCTTAACGAGCCTTAAGAAGCCGAGCCGAGCCGAGCCTGGCCTAACTCGGGCTCAGCTCGTTAAGCTTAACGAGCCTAGCCAACCGGCTCGACTCGGCTCGTTAAGGATTCGAGCCGAGCTCGAGCAAGCTTCCTAGCCCGAGCTAAAATTGACACCCCTATTCATGATCAAGTTGTTGCCGTTGTCCTCGCAGCATTTCTTGTATTTTAAGTATGAAAACCAGGTTTTAGAAACCTCTCCCCCATCATGAGATTTCTATAACCTGGTTTTCTTACTTAAAATCCAAGAAACGCTGCAAGGACAGCATACAACAGCTTGATCATGAACTCTCTTTAATACTGTTTTTAAACTAAAAACCTGAATTCTAAAATCCGTGTATGCAAATGAAAATTTTCAACCCGTTCGATCACTCCCTTAAAATCCAATTTCAGTTCACAAAAATGTAAGAGAGGAAATGTTTCTCTCCTAAAAATCCTCCCCAAAACGACTTTATAAGAGCTGAGAGTTTCCTAAAATTCCTCCTCCACACATCCAACAAGGATTAGGAAATTCCATCAAAATCTTTCCCACTGGTCAAATTTCTAATAAAAGATACCCAAGTGGGCTAACAAATCTTAGGAACTTTTCTCTAAAATTCCATATACTTTTGATCATCAGTTTGATAAAGACACCTCTTGCAACCTTAATAAAACTCAAGCTTAGTTTTTGATAAGGACGCTCACAATGTTTTCCATTTTGGGGCCGGGTATTACAATATCTTTCGATTGGATACAATCAGTAGCCAACTGTTCCCCAAGTTGGATACACATCTTCTACACCTACTCAGGGCTTCCACCATCTTAGCCAGGCTATGATCAGATGGGTGTTTCTCAGACATGATTTTTTGGACACCAAGAGGCACGCATCCCACCGCCAAGGTTTGGAAAGGCAGCATGGGAAGAAATGTGCATGAAGGAAGTGTTTGACGGCATGAAAATAAAACTTTTTATTCCCAAGACTTAAACCCATAGACCTAGCTACTAGATTTCTTTCGTGATAAATCCAAATTCCGGAGTCATAGAAAACATTAGCACTTGATTAGCAGATTGATAACCACTGCTTAATCCACTCCCTGCTTGGCGAACGGTATTTCTCAAACCCAAACACTCCTGAAGTTGTAGTAGCTTCTATCATTTCTAAGGATTGAAGGAGGCAGCAGAACTCTTCTCCTTGGAGGTGAGATCCAATCCAAATTATAGAAATTAAAGCTAATATCCTTTGGCCTATTGATTTTCCAAGATATAGAACAAGAGAGAAGGATAGAAGGCAAGAGGGAGGTGGGCGTCCAAGAGCAATTAGGGAGTTGGACGTCCCCTTTCTCTTTCTATTTATTTTATTTGCTTGCTTAAGTTCTTTCCTAATTAGAATTCCTTTAGTTAGAGGTTTTCATAAAATAAAACTCTTTTTATTTTAATAGTTGTGAAAAAACAAATTTCTATATTTGTAGAAAACAATTTTTCAACCAAATAAAATTCCTTTAATTTAGCAACACATAATTTAGAAACTCTTTCTAATTTACCTCCCTCTCTCAACCAATAGGATTCAAGATAATTTTCACTATTAGCCAATAGGATTTAAGATTTTAATTAGCACGTGTTTAATAAACATGCATAAACCATAAGTACGGCGCCTCTCCTCCATAATAAACGTGCACACACAATATGTATGGTGTGCCTCCTCCCAGTATGACATATAGTGGATCATATCTGTCCATGTGAACCATCAAATTTGTTACCCAGATCGTCCAACGATCCGTAACGGTCAAGCGAGTCATGAATGGGATCAATGCAGGGATCCAACAGCCTATCTAGTAGAACCCACAATGTGTCCCACTACGATCTCACGCAATGCAACCTAACTACGATCGCATTAGGCAAGTGGCTCCCACCAAGACATTACCTTGAATATGACTATCAAATCGATGTGCCTCTAATCACATCCAATGTGTATGTCCTTCCTCCAATCCTCATTTATGGGGTTGGGAATTTCAGGGGGTGGACATCAATTACCCCTGGGTCCACCTAATGGTATACCTTTCAATCTATAGGCCTGGGCCCGCAAATGCATTTACAAATACCTTTTGAAATAACCATCGTTTTTCTAAAACCTTTTAATAACTAATTTATCAAATCGTCTGGCCAGACATAATTTAAAGGTGTAACTAAGATTGAAACTGTAAATGGCTTTTCTCTGTAATAGAAGTAGAGGATTCCTTGTTGGGCATCACTATTGATCACATGGCATCACTATCTCGTGACCCAACACTACGCGTAAGTTATCCTGGACCAAGGACCACTCTGAGATAGACCAAAGCCATAAGGCGCGCCCACAGAACAAAATGATTCCTTAGGTCAAAGCCATAAGGCGCACTCACATATTAAAGGGCCCCGACTAACAGAATACCCTTATCTATATCCTCATCCACATGTTATTCTATAAATTGATCTAGTTCAGTGTGTGAACCACTCATCACACCCATTCTACCTGCTTGGGGTCTACTACCTAGTGACCGATATAAGGCACCCCAATGCGTGAATGGAGGCAAGTCTGATGTTGGTTGTGTACAGTTACGGTATATCCGATCTCAAACCCTATTAGGAACTTTTAGGTTTGCAAAGAGTTGGAATGTCACATCTCTCTGCTCCTTAGGATCTGTGAATCCATAGGTATGGCCCTTCCTAAAATGTTGCCTAAGGACGGGCGCATATCAATAAGCACATCACACACTCCTGTATATGTCATGAAATATAAACAACAATAATTTCAATACATCAATGACTATCTTTTAAGGCATAAACTCTAACATGTTCTAACTTAGCTATGAAAATATGGTGTAGACACCCCCATTTTTCATAAGCTCAGACTGACTTGTTTGTTGCAATGAGAACTCTAATGATGAGCAACTCCTAAATGTACGAACCAGAGGCCTTTGTTGGGACAAAACAAAATAAATCCGCCGCCATCTACTACCCACGCAATTATCAGCCACCTCTGAACGCTTCAAAAACCTAGAAATCCTCTTGTTCAACATCGGGCACTAGGCCATTCGTTTTCATACCTATCACAAACACATAAATTAGGGTTACAATTGCGGTGATGTGGTTGCCAGTTTCCCAATTTAGAAACAAGCTAAAAACTGCAAAATTCTCCACTCTGCTAATCCCACATCGCTTGATACATGAAATATCTTTGGTTTCCGTGTCTATAAAAGGCCCAAGGCCCTATACATTCGAGGAAAAGTACTTTTAACTCAAAATTTGGCCAAAAGTCCTAGGAAAGAGCCTAAAACCTTAAGAATTAAGAGTTTTGGCTCTCTAAAAGGGCAAAAAGGATGAATAACAAGGAAGAAGATGCCAAGGAATCAAGCGGCGCACCCCTGGATCGACACCGAGATTTCGTTGTAATCTCTTCCTCCTCCCTTTATTTCTTCTTTTGATTCGCAATCACGTAGCATCATGCTAGGCTGAATATGGGTTGATTAAGAGAAGGCCACAAGGTTAGGGTTCCATGAACCCTAAACCTCGAGGCATTATCTAATTATGGAGTAGATGATTTTAGTAGTTTCTTTTCTCCTTATGCTTTAGCTTAGATTGTTACTCAATTTATGGGACCAATTCTTCCATAATTCGTCTGTGCCCCTAACTTTGTGTTCCTAACTCCGATCATATGGTGCTTAATTATTTTGATCTCATGCGTACTTTTTTTTATGGGTAAGCTGGCGGTTAGGCGGAGCCCTACCGGTATAAAGAAAGATTTTACAATAGCAGGAATAAGACAACTGCCCAATCTTTAGAACAATCTAATTAAACGGGCAAAAGAACTAGGGCCATGATATCCTTGAATTCAAATTCAAAACAAGCAAGAGAAAGAAAATACACGAGCTAGATTTGTGCAATTTGGAGGTCTTGGGAGACACCTGATCCATAGAGCAGGATTCCATACGCAGGCGAAGCCTTGTTTATTGTGATCCACGAGATCTATCATCTTCCGGCTATACTTCCTTATTCTTTGGCTTTTCCTCAACTCCTGAACCGTTAGGGGTTGACCCGTTAATTTCATTGGGATGGAAGATAGCCACTTGTGGGCGAAGATAGGAAGAAGAGGGAAGTAAGTTTTTTTTTTTTTTTTTTCCCCTTTGAACTTTTTTCCGTGATTCATCCTCAGTGGGATTGAATTCTAATTGGAAGGATGTTTCTTCCATATTATGGTTTCCTTCTTCCATGTGAGATCTCCCTTCCTCCAGGGTATCTAAAGGCGATAATTTGTTTCCTTGGCCTTTTAGGGCCTGTCTCTTTGAAACTTCTACATGAGACTCTCCATGATGGTTGCTTTTGTGGTAGGTTGCCTGTTTTCCCTAAGTTTTATCCCATGGGGAGAACTTAGTCCCTTGGGAAGCTACTAGATTCACATTTGGTTGAGTAGCCTCGGTCACATATGTTTAAAGCTTGTCGGTTTTTTCATTTCTCTTAATAGGCCTCCATTCCCTCTTAGGTTGGGGGGTTTTTGATCTCAAAGGTAATTGCACTCCTCTGTGTTGTGGCTGAAATCTTTTAAATTGTTGTAGATCTTGGGCTTCCAATCATAGGTTATTGGTTACATGATCACTCCCGAAGCTGTTCTAAGTTTGATTGAATCCGGTCGAGGTTGATCTGCTCTACTTGGATGCACATCCTAGCATAGTTTAACCTTGATGAATCTCCAGCTGGGATGTCCATATAGAGAGGCTTCCCAATGATACTGGAAATTCTGCTAATATTATGGGAGGTCCAAAACTTTAGTTGGTGCCCCGGGAGACGAATCCAAACGGGAATTTTAGAAAGTTGCATCTTCTCCAAAGAGGTATCTATAGTCCACCTTTGGAGGATTAGGGGCCTTCCTCCATAGTTGTGCCTTGTTTCTTCTAAGACTCGTGTACAATCGTCAAAGTTTGTGAATTTAAATAAGAAGAATCCATTCTCCAGTGTGAACATTTGGAGGCCCCCTATTAATCTCCATTTACAGGTGAGGCTTTCTTTGTGGGCGAAAAAATAAGGTCTTCTTCCCTGCTAGTAGCCAACAAGACAGTTAGCCCATTTATTTTCCATCTCCTGGATTTCTTCGTCCTCGTAAAACAATTCAAGATTTGAAGCTTCATCTTTCCCCGGAGCAATGTCTATGAGATTTGAAGGAGGGGACAAGTATGTTTGCTTTGTGAAGAGCATACACCAGGGGTTTGTTGGGGCAGTTTGGACATCATTCTTCTGGTTGCTAGGTCTTGGTTTTGCAGATTTTCCTTGATTTCCTGGTGCTTGCAGATTTTCCTTCTAGTTGCTAGGTCCTGCTTTTCCTTCTAAGACAGCATTCAGAGAAGGGACAATTCTGGGTGTTGCGCTATCCTTTTTCACTAATAGTATCAGCACAAATTTCAAATTTTGGAGATGGTGAAGGGCAGCCATTTTCTTAGTTGTCATTGTTTGGATTTCTAATGTCCAACTCCATGCCAGTCTCCATTTCACCTTTTTCCAGATTTTGCAGAGGATGGTCTTTAGAAATTTTCATTTTCATTCTAAAGCTTTTAGCTGAGAGATAGTCGATTGCGTCTTCTTCTATTACGTGTTGAAGAGAGGTCTTTGACATTCCTTTGCTTTTCTTTTTCTTGCTTGCTTGAAGAGTTGTCTGCTTTCCTCGATTCTTCTTCTATCCCTTTCAATAATTCCATTTTTTTGTGCAAAGTCATTTTTGGTGGAGATGACAGCAGTTCATCAAGTCCTCTCATTGTCAATTTCCTTCAACTTCTGCATCCAATCGCTTAGCCTAGAGGAGTTGGCAGATTTGAGCTTGTGACTGATGAGTTGGGCTACAGAAAATGCTAGGGGAGAGGATGGCTCCAAGGAGTAACTGTCTTCATCACCCATAAGCAGAAAATAGAGAAAAGCAAAAAAGGAACCAGAAAAGCAAAAATGAACCAGAACCAATCACCCTCTCCTTACCATTTTCCTTAGATTCACGATTGATTACCTCTTGCTGCTATAACTTAGTGAAGGCATCAATCTTTGCCAAGGGTCTTCTCCTCCCAAAAGCCCTAGCTTCCCTTTTTTTTTTTGAATGGTAGCAGAATATGTTAAATGAAGACTGAGGAAGTCCCCCTTACAGAAACAGAAAAACATAACACTCCCACGGAACTGAAAAAGCCCTAGTTTCCCTTCTCTCTATAATCTCAGGAAGATGAAGGAGAGAAACGGATCTTCCAGAAACCCTAGCTCGCTCTCTTCCAGAAACCCTAGCTCGCTCCCATCCAACTTTAGAGTCTCACAATCACTATGGTGATGATGAAAGGGGATTGAGAGAGAAGGCAGAGGAATGGGGGTTTTTCACCGAATTCGCCTCTTCTAGAAACCCTAGCTCGCTCGCTCCCACCATCACTTCCTTTTTCCTCTGACCTAGCGGATCGATTTGGCAGTCGAGATGCGATCTGGAAAAAATAAGTCGATGGAAGAAAGGTTTAGAATTTCTCCCATTTCTTCTCTACAAGTTGCAGGCTTTCTCTCATTCGGGTTGAAGGAATTTCCATTAGTTTGCCGATCTCATGCTTACTTAATAAAAAATAAGGGAAAAGGGAAACCCCTTTCCTTTCTATTTCCCTCTTTTCTTTTTCTCTTAGGCTCTGTTCACTTGCGTTCCCGGGAAAGCAAATCCCTGAAAAACAACCTCGTTTTTCCTTGACAAGACCTTGACAGGACAAAATTCTAGTGTTCACTTGCTTTCCTGAGAAATTAACATGCCTAGGTGGAAAATGTCAAATAATGACATGGAAATTTCCAAAAATGATGTGGAAATGTCTCTTTTCTCGCAAGTGTGGGAAACCAAATCCCACTATTTTGGTCGGATTTGTTTTCCCGGGAAAACTAGTGAAAAAGGTGGGCAAGCAGTTTCTCGGGAAACCTTTTCCTGCACAGTTCCTGCGCACGTGAACAAGCGTGGGAAACCTTTTCCTACACAGTTTCCCTGGATTTCTTTTCCTAATGCCACGTCAGATTCCCGGGAAACCTTTTCTTTTCCTTTCTCGGGAAAACAAGTGAACAGAGCCTTAATGACGGGTTAACATGTAAAAATTGGCCATGAGTGGACAACTTGTAGGCCAGAAACATGCGACCAAAACTCTCATATTACAATTGCAATGGTCGTAGCTAGTGGGAATTACAGTCACCATTCTCAAGCAGTTGGGTGGAAACATAGACATTGGAAATTATACTTCATCCCTTGCCAGACAAGAGCACCTAATTATCAAAGCTAAAGGTATTAGACCTATTGGTTAAGGGATGCCATTTTTATTTTGGTTCCTCATTTTATGAAAACACAGGATAACTGTGTGCAAATTTTCTATTTTCGTTCAGCTATCTATAGGGCTATTGTTCATTTTTTAGGATATAGGATCTGGTAAAGAGAAGTGCTTGCAGGGCACTACTGGGTGACCTCCAGCACTGAGCAATGGCTGTAGTTGGTTGGTGATTGATAGTAATCAACTCTCTGCAGTTGGATGTAGACAAAATAAGTCAATTCTAAGCCAATAATGGAATCTCTATAAAGTGTGTGGAGCTTGTGATGGAGTTGGAAGAGGTCGGGTAATGTGTGAATAGAGAAAGTGAATTCTTAGGATCTACAAGAGATAATTCACAAATTGGGATAGGAGACTGAGTTGCATTTATCAGGCTTAGAAGAGTTCGGTTGATGTGTTCCTGTTGAGAAAATCCGCCGAGCAAAATCAATCGAGCAAATCCGATCCGATCATGCACAAATTAACAGAAAGTAAAATGAACACAAGTCACAAGATGAACACCAAGATTTGCGTGGTTCGGCCGAGCCTACATCCATGGGCGAGAAACACGATCTTCCACTATGAGAAAACAATATACAAGGAATACAATGGATTAACCCAAAACCCAAAACCCAAAACCCTCTCCTTTCTTCTCTCACCCCAGGACCGTACACCAAGTGAAAACCCGAGAGGAAACCCCAAAAAGAACCCAAGAAGAAACCCAAGGAAGAAACCCTCTCTCTCTCTCTCTCTCTCTCTCTCTCTCTCTAGCCCCAAGCTCTTGCAGCCGGCACCCACTTGTGTAGCGGGCACCCCTTTTATAACCTAGGTCTTTCCAAAAAAAACCAAGAAAAGGTGTTTCCTATTTTTCCTTTGTCTTACCAGGCAAGACATGGGAAATAAGGCAACATTCCCAACAGTTCCCATGTAACAAACTTCTATTGGAGACGATGAATCAACAGTATTTAAGGAAATGGTTAAGGTAGTGAGTTGCCCTCTACTAACTTGATGGAGGACGCTCGTGAAGTGGTGGTGAAAATAGACCCTGTGCTAGATGATGTAGGTAAGGAAGCTGACAATGGTTGGGAGAAATAAGAAGGGAAGGAGTGAGATGATCAAAAGTAATTGTCGTTTGATACCATATATAGAAACTTAGAGAGAGAGAGAGAGAGAGAGAGAGAGAGAGAGAGAGAGAGAGAGAGAGAGAGAGAGAGAGAGAGAGAGCTGCTGACTTTATTGGTTGCAAGGTTCTCTTTGTTGGAAATATGTTTCTAACCACACAATCTACAAAAATTTAATCCTTATCTTGGAAGAGATATATTACAATCAAGATATCTTAGCTAATTAACTCTTAAGAGAGGAGCTTGGTAATCTAAAAGATTGCCAAGAAAGGCATTTCGCGCCTGGCTGTTGCATGTGAGAGCAGCCACACAGGCTGACTTTTCAGACGTGGCTGCTTTCACATGCAACAGCCAGCCACAAAATGCCTTTTTGCGATGGTCCCTAGGAAATCCCTATATCATCTCGATGAAGATTCTAACAATAACTTGTTAAAAATTCTCGAGATTTTTTTATACTTAAGTAATTATTACCAAATGCTCGTTTCTTTGGAGTCATCAACACCATCACTTTGGGTGGGTTGATTCGATTTTTGTGGTCATAAGTCATTCAACACACATAGTAAATTAGCGCATTCAAACTTGAAGAAAATCTTATTATTAGTCCCAATTAAGTCCCAACACTGATTTTGTTTTACAACCGTAGAACATATGTACATTTACTTGCAACAACAATTTCCCAAGTAACGACGGAATTGTAAGAGCTTCTCCATTGATAAGCCAATGTAAGCATCCATAACTTCGAAGTATTTATGCCTCCAATTCTTGTTGAGGAGAAGAAAGCCGATGACTCCCCAAAATCCCAAAGCATATGACATTGCCACGAATGAGTAGAAAAGCACGTGATTATCAAGAATCCTAGAGCCATGTCCCTTGCCTTTAGGGGGTTGTAAAGGGATGTTCAATGAGCATTTTCTTTGAAGCGGTGATCCACAGAGAGCTGGATTTCCCTCATAACTACTCTCACCAAATGTTGAAAATTGTTTTTCAAATGGGATAATACCTGATAGGTTATTGTAGGCGACCAAGAAGACAACAAGTGAATGGAGTTGAGTTAATTCGTAAGGGATTCTTCCAACCAACTTATTATGAGAGAGATCCAAACTCTCCAAGTTTTCTAAGTTTTGAAATGATAGTGGAAGAGGTCCCGTTAGTAGGTTGTTAGATAAGTTAAACGAGCGAAGCTCTCTCAAGTCCCCTATTTGGAAAGGAATATCACCCACCAATTGATTCATGGAAAAATCAATTCCAGTCATCAAGGAAAAAGGAAGGCCCTCGTAAGAGTAAGTTATGCCTTTTGTGGTGAAAGAAGTTGAATACCTTAGTTGTAACATACCTAATACATATAAGCCACTTTCGATTGGAGAATTTTTCTTCCATGAAGTAATGTTGTTGAGACAAGAAGGTATGTTTCCGGAAAGAGAATTATTGGAGAGATTCAAGGTATGGAGGTTACTTAGTCTACACAGTTGTATTGGAATGCGTCCTCGGAAGAGATTATCCCCTAAAAGAAGTGAGACCAAATTTGAGAGGAAGAATAACCAATTTGGAATAGGGCCAGAAAGGTTATTTTTTCGTATATCTAGAATCATCAAGTAGGGGCTATTCAACAAGCTAGTTGGGATTGTTCCTGTGAAGTTATTGTGGTTAGCAAGTAAATATTGCAACTGTGTCAAGTTAGCATCTATTGGGAGAAACTCACCTTCTAATCTATTGCTTGATACGCTTAAGTAATTTAATGAAGTACAGTTTTTGGTTATTGAATGTGGCATTTCTCCTGAAAGCTGATTGTTAGAGAGGTCGAGTGTGTGTAAGTCTGCCATTTCACCCATGGACAAAGGTATCCTACCTTTCAAGGCATTCTTGGATAAGTTAAAGTAAGACAAATGTAGGAGAAGTGTGCCGATGTTTATAGGAAGTGACCCACTTAGACTGTTTTCAGAGATATCTAGATAAGAGACAATCGAACTAGTGTTGTGAGTAGACTGGGGAATTGAGCCTTCAAATTGGTTAGCCCTCAACGATATGATTCGAAGTGATGTAGTATTGTACAATAGCCAAGATGGGATGGCTCCTTTAAGAGAGTTATGATCCAATTGTAAGCTGTATAAATGGTTCTGAGTTGAAATAAAGCTAGGGATGCTAGAAGTGCTATGTTGGTTTAGATTGCAATTTTTAAGGAGCAACCACATGAGTTGAAAAGTAGGAACCCAATGTGGGTATTCTGTTTCAACCTCTAATTGGACATTGTTTGAAAGGTCAATTTCATAAAGCTTTGAGAGGTTGGCAAACATCGAAAATGAGAGCACACCCATGAATTGATTGTTTGAAAGATAAATAGTCTGTAGCATAGTTAGGTTATTGAAAATGAATGAAGGGACCACCCCTGAAAAGAGATTGTAAGAGAGATCAAGCGATTGCAGGTAATGCATGTCTTCTAAGCATGGAGGAATATTTCCTTCGATTGAGTTCGTCTTGAGATTCAAGGTGACTAAGTTACTAAGCTTGCAAAGATCTGCAAGAACAAGATAGAAATAAATTATGAAATTAGATAGATGGTCTAATATAGTCAAATGCATATGTGATACATGGAAGCTTAATTTTTATAATGAGGCTTGATAAATCGTTGTTTGAAAAATAGAATCATTCTTTTGTTTTTTTTTTTTTTTTTTTCCAATTTATACGTAAAAATGTAAACCACCCAACTTTTGGGAAATGATATTCCCACACTCTTGAGTCAATAATGGCACTAGATATTTTACTTTACAGTTTTCTAATTAGCTTTTAAAGATTGTTACATTCCTAGAGTGCTGTCAACAAGGGTGTAGTGCTGTTATTGAAACAAGGGAGTGGGAATATCATTTCCCATAACCCTAATTAAATTTCTAGGTTTTTTCACAAAAATCAAACTGTCTGCTCTTTAAGTTCTCCAAATGGCATTGGGCTTGTAATTTGTTGGGAACCAGCAGAGTTGAAAAGCTACAAAAGCCTAGGGAAAATGTATTATCTTAGCATTATCATAGTGAGAAATATGAAAGTGAAACAAAAATACTACATCTGCCATCACTTTGGATGAGAAAATACTATTAGGTACCTGTTGAGATGCCAAATGGGTTTTTAAAATTATTCTCTGATAAATCCAGTTCTTCCAAGGCGGAAAGGTTGCGTAGACATGATGGAAGACTTTGATCGTCAAGATAGTTTTGGCCCAGATCTAGTGCCTTGAGCCTCTTCAAGCCACATAAACCTACAAGAAAATGATCAACATAAAACCTCATGGCATATTTCATTTATTACCAAACAACAAATTCCTTTCAATGCAAGGGGAAAAGCTCAAATTTGTATATGAAAAATGAAAGCCACCTAGTTTTTTTTTGGTTTTGTTTTTTTAGTGATGCCTTTCTGGGCCCTCTTGTCCATGTAGAAGTCATCAATTTCATCGACCCAAAATTAAAACAAATCTGGCCCATTGCCATTTTCTCAACCATGATCAGATGATCCTAACCCTTGCTTTATTAGTTCCTGTTAAGGGTTTGTTAGGTCTAAAATGCGCCGACGCGGCCCATCAGTGCACTGTGTGTGGAGTTGATTGTACATGTATTGGGTGTGTGGGTGTGCTAGCTTCATTGGAGGCAAGAATCGGAAACTCAATTTGAGTGGTCGACGACCGAAACGTTTCCATCCCTTGGGATTAGATTTCAGGCGATTGAAAAGAAGAGGGGACCGACACCTCTTTCTTGGGCTCCTCTACCTTTACACAAATGGAAATGACTTTTTTAGTACAGACGCGACGCTAAATGTGGGCATTTCGATACACACAAAATGAAAACGACATGTCGACATGCGCAGAACGTGAATGACTCACGATCAATTCAATGGTCGATGCGCTCAGAACTCAAACGCCGCCGCCACCGATGCACGCAGAATGAAAATGTCTTTCAAGGTCGACACACCGTTCGATCTAACTAAACAACAAAACGATGGAGGCAAAATGCCAATGCAAGGGATACTCCGATTAAAGAGAAAGACTCGCCTAGGAAGATGCATTTATTGCTCCCTTAATCCGAAGAAAACTTTTTTGGTGGAACAAAATGTAAAGGGAAATTACCACGTGGAGGAAAATTTTTATTTTAAATTTAGTTTATAGAGTGAGTAGTTGGTGGACATATTTTTAATTCATTATTTAGTTATTGGGTGGAGGGTGAGAGTTGATACTCAAAGATTATTTGTTTATCTGGTTTCATGGATGGTTATGAATTTTTACTTATTATAGTAATTGAGCATGGTTCTGTTATACTGTTAGTCTTGCATGCTTGTAGAGTTTCTTTACAGAAATGTGGCGCTATTATGTTCCAAGCCATGGTGGTGGTTTGGGGCATGACGAATATCAGTAGCATACACAACATGGGATTTCCTAGGCAATTTTGCAAAAAGCCATTTCACGGCTTTTTTTTCGCCAGGAGAAAACAGCCACCTCAAATGAATTAAATGAACAGGACAAGATATGCTGCTATGTGGCTGTTCTCTACCGAAAAAGTGAGCCACAAAACGGCTTTCTGCGAAATTTCCTTCCTAGAAATACATATAGAAGGGTTTATATATATATATATATATATATATATATATATATATATATATATATATATATATATGCACACTTGTTGTCCGTGTGTGTGTGTTCGCGCGCACGCGTGTTGCTGCACGTAATCAATCAGGCGCGCAGCACCAATGTTTATGTGCAATATAATTTCACTGTATAGGACAATCTTGTAGGGGAAGTAAAGAATATTGTTCTGTTACTAGGATTAAAGCATGCATTGCATTATATATTTTGTGAGAAATTTCTAAATAGGGAAATCTACTCTTTCATTTCTTACATTCCTTCACCTAGTATTAGATTAGAAAATGAGATGGCAAAACATAGCATACCAGGTAAGTCTCCTCTCATATTATTCCCATACATGTATAATTCTTCCAATGGAGAGGAAGTCCGTAGTAGACATGGTGGAATTGCTCCATCATCAAGATTGTTGTAGTCAAGTTCCAAACTTTGTAGTTTTGTCATACCACATAAACCTGCATGAAACAAGCAAAGTATATAGTGAAAATATCTTCTTTTAGAAACAGGAACACACAACGGAGGAAGAAGAAAATAAGAGAAGATATTTCATACAAATCTAGGGTTGCATTATTTCGGGCCGGGTTGGGTCGGGTTGAGTTTTTATGAGAAAACCCAAGATTCATAAACCAGACCCTACCCGAGATAGTTTCTCATGTCGGGTCGGGTCTGGTTTTTAATCTTTAGTTTAGGATATTTACTAATTTCAAACAATGTTGAAAATAACAAATTTTCACACTTAAAATCTCTAAATATAAATCATCAAATGCATAAATTTAAGAAAGAAACTATTTTTTTCACATCACAAACCTGATAATTATCGATATACTAGAAAATACTTGTCAGATTATTTAAGAGATGTTTAAGAAAGTCATTGTACATCTAGCCCTCCCCAGACCCCGCAATGGCGGGAGCCTCATGCACTGGGCCGCCCCTCATTGTACATATATAAGAGTCAAGTTGGGTTTGTAGTTTTTTCTTTTCTTTAAACCCGACCCGGCCCGAGAATGGGTCAGGTTTTTCAACTTGTCACCCAATCCAACCCAAGACCCATGATTTCTAAACCTAATCCAAGTTATTTTTGGGTCCGGTCGATGTGGGTAGGATAAAACCCGACCCAAGTTGAAACCTTATAAAGATCATAAACATGAGTTAATTTCCATCAAAGGAATATCAATATAAATATGATAGGGCATTGTTCATATTCTATAATATGGAAGGGACTCCTGGTCCCTACTGTTATTTTAATACCAATAAAATATGTCATTTTTCAAAAAAAAAAAGAAAAAAAGAAGAAGGATAGGGCATTGTGCACACACATATGAGTGGGAATTTGAGAGATTTGAGGCAGAGTCCATACCGTGCAAGGATTGGCGGCTTTCGTTTAGCCTATTCAGCCCAAGTTTCAATATCTTTATGTTTTTCATTTGAGTGAACCCTGCAAAAAAGAAGATACGATGTGAGAGTGAATTGATAATTAACGATTATAGATTTCCTCCCCTTTTAAACTCACGAAAAGTTAACTAAGTCTTGTACTAGAATTTAACCCTTCGTCATTGTTCTTCACTTCATTTTGCTCTGGAGAATTTATGAAAAAAAAAAAAAAATCTATAGTAGTTTCATCCATTTTGGATCTATGCTGAGCCAAAAAACACAAAGACGCGATTTGTTGAAGCTCCATGGCTATATTTGAATTAATTAAGATAACGAGTGTCTGTATGGTGTTATTTAATCGTTTATACTTCAACATTCCCTCTCATGTGTGGCCCCACTTTTCTTTCTGGTGGGATAGCTGATCACTTGACGAACCCACCTTTCTTTCTAGCAGCTGGAATGACGATTCATTCCAAACAACTTCGGACCAGATTCAACCCAATAAAAAAATTCGCCGATCAACCAAGGATTTAATATCAAGGAGTTGTTGGGTTTTGAGCCTAGGACCGACCATGAGGCAATAGCTCTGGTACCATGTGAAACAACCAATTACTCCAAAAGCTTGAGTTGTTATAGTTGGTGTTATTTAATCATTTATGATTCAACAGTGGGAATATCATTTTCCATTTCCTTTTATAATTCTAGCTTATTCGGGAATATCCAGCCACATATTTTTGAAGATTCTCAAATGCCTTCAGGCCTATAATACGTTGGAAACAAACAGAATTGAAAAAAAAAGGATCAATTACTGGTACGTGTCAAAGAGTTGCATTATTGACGTAAAAATGTCACTTGTTGAGAAAAAAACGAATAAATGCTGTTTTATAAAAAATCAAAATTCTAGGACCAAAATGCCCCTCAGTACATTTATTCTGCTTCCCTTCTTCTTTTCACAGTTTTACTTTTACCCTGTTTTTAACCTAGTTGAAGTGCTTCTTCTCCGGCGAAACCTACTCTTTTCTCCGGCAATACATAAGAAGGTAAGCCTGAAATCTCATTCTCCCTCTCTCTCTTTATATTTCTATTTTTTGTTTCAAAACTCCATCTAATATCATCTCTCTCTCTCTCTCTCTCATTTTTTAGGGTATTCAAAGGTTTTTTTTGCTTGAAATGCACAAAATTGGACCCATCAGCCCTTCTGCCTCGTCAAATCTTTCTCAAAAAGGGTTTCGAGATCTCCCTCTCTTCTTCTCAACGCAAAAACAGGTACTCGAAGCCAAAACAGGATATTCGAAGCCAAAATTTACTTGGTCGAAGCCAAAAATTACTTGGTTGAAGTGAAAAATGTGTTTCCTGTAACATTCGCCGTTGTGTTTTTCGTTTCGACTAAAGTTTTTTAGGCTTCGAATAACTGTTTTTTTGCTTTGACTAACATGTTTTTGGTTGCGACTAAAACTTTTAAATTCCAGTAACATTTGGAACTTTTTTCGTCTTTAACTAATATATTTTAGCTTCGAGAAATATTTGTTGGCTTCGACTATCAGTTTTTTTGGCTTCGACTATATTTTTTTGGATTCGACTATCATTTTTTGCTTGGTGTAACTTTTTTTTTGCTTCAATTAGCATTTTTCGGGCTTCGACTATCATTTTTGCCTAACTTACATTTTTCTTCGAGTACCATTTTGGCTTCCACTACGCTTTTGCCTAGTGAAAGCTCTTTGGGCAACTGATTTTGGCTACAGCCACTAGAAAAGGGGAAATACTTACAAGGATAATGAAATTTTGGATATTTGAAGGAAGAAAAAGAAAATGAGAAAGGGGCGTCTCTAGAGAACTCCTTCTAACCTCTCAAAACAAATGAGCATATGCCGGAGAAATGAAGATGTTTCGCCGGAGAAGAAGGCTTTTATCGCCGGAGAAGATAAAGTGTAAAAACAAAGAAGAGAAAGATAAAGTAAGGTTAGGGGTATTTTCGTCCTAAAAAGTTCTTTTTTAATAAAGTAGCATTTGTTAGTGTTTTTTCAAAACTCAACATTTTCTTGTCATTTTTTCAACTCTCCAGCATGCAACAGTAATTGATCCAAAAAAAAAACTATCAAATGCATTATCTTGTCATTGAAATGACGCGGTGAATAGAAGTGAAGAGAAAATACTGCTGTCCCACTGTACCATCTGTGAATCTAAGATTATTATGTGCTAAATCCAGTCTTTCCAGGGAGGAAAGGTTGCCTAGACATGAAGGTAGACTTTGATCTTCAAGATAGTTTCCGAAGAGAAATAGTCTCTTGAGTCTTTTCAAGCCACATAAACCTACAAGAAAATGATCAAGACATAAAAACCCATGGCCCATTTCATTTATCACCAAACAAAAAAAATTCCTTTCAATATAATGGAAAAGGCATAGGCATCTATAAACATCAAAATAGATAATAAAAAAAAGTCATGTTATCCTTTGTAAAACGATAAGAATATCCCTTCAAACGAAACTAGAGGAATTGTGTAACATAATAATACCAAAGTCTGGTGAATTATTTGTTGTTTTTTGCGCGTACCACAACTAGGGCTGGCATCCCATGTCACTAGACAAGGAGGAGACAACCAGGAGACATCCTTGGTGCTCGTCACTTCGTCAGGAATTTCATTCCTCTCAATGGCAATGGACATCATGGACCTGGAGATTTTGATGATGTGGCACCCAAAAACCAAGTAAAACCCCTAGGAAAGCCTGGGTTCTATGCAACTAATCAAACCGGCTCTGTTTGATTGCACAAAAGTCGGGATGGCTTAGGGGTTTTGCTTGCTTTTGAGTCCCACGTCAATAAAGCCCCTTGTCTATTTGCCAGTATAGTATTGAAATCCCAAGAGATTACTAGGGATGTCTCCTACTTGTCTGCTGATGTATCATGCTTGTCTACTCTAAAAAAAATCCAAGTAAAAATGACATAAAGGTAGTTTTTTGCTTGGATTTCTTGTGAATGATGATTTTTTCTCACCCGCTATATTGGTAATGACACCCTCTACCACTAGCTGCTCTACTCCCGCTATATTGGATTTCTTGTGAATGATGATTTTTTCTCTCCCGCTATATTGGTAATGACACCCTCTACCACTAGCTGCTCTACTCCATTGACAACCAAACACCACTTACCTCTACTCCATTGACAACCAAACACCACTTACCTCCATTGTATTTTTGTAATGATTTTTCATGGTAAACATGGCACATGGGTGTGGTGATTATATGTGGGCCACTCACATCCCAGTGGACCCAACCGAGGACATAAGGGATTTGTTATTTTTAAATTGTTTCACCTAGTATTAAGAAAGGAATGAAATGGCAAAACGATGAATACCAGATAAGACTCCTCTCAGATTATTCCCAGACAAGTCTAATTCTTCCAATGGAGAGGAATTACGAAGGCATAGAGGAAGTGCTCCATCATCAAGATTGTTGTAGTCAAGATCCAAACTTTGTAGTTTTGTCAGACCACATAAAGCTACAAGAAAATGAGCAAATCATATAACCATTACTCAATTTTTCATACTAAACATTACTCAATCATAAACATTTTTTACTGGGGTTGTTGTGTGTGTGCTCGTGTGTACGCCTGTGAGGTCTAAGGCAGTGTCAATACCTGATAAGGATTGACTGCTTTCGTTTAGCCTATTCCTCCCAAGTTTCAATGTCTTCAAGTTTTTCATTTGATTGAACCCTGCAAAAAAGAAAAGATGATAAGAGAGTGAGTTGATGATGATTCTAAATTTCTTTCCCTTTTAAACCCATGAAAGGTTAAATAAGTCCTATATAGTTTCAGATAAACTCTATCTTAAAAATACTAAAAATTATATAGCCTCGTGCCAAGAATCAGTTGAATACACATTTTTATAAATAATCATTCTTTTGTTTTCTTTTTTGCAATATGTGGCTGCCATGTCAGCAAAACCCTTTGTTTGGTTGCCAATATGTCATTGAAATCCTAGAAGACCAACAGGGATGTTTCCTGCTTGTTTGGTGACATGTCATGCCAGGAAACTCCCAACAAAATCCAAGCAAAAAACCACAAAAGTGCATTCTCTCTCTCTCTCTCTCTCTCTCTCTCTCTCTCTCTATATATATATATATATATATATATATATATATATATATATATATATATAGGTAATAACACCCCCTACCACTACTCTACGAGGTTGACAACCAAACACTACTTCCTTCTATTCTATGAGGTAAGTTCAACTACAAGGCTTGTCTCCTCCCTGATGACTACTTACACCACTACTCTACGAGGTAACTACCTGCAACCAAACAGTGAATTCGACAAGTATACATAGATAGAGGCTTAATCCATTTTAGGAATTTGTTCAACCAAAAGAAATACATAATTTGTTGAAGCTCCATTAATATATTTGAATTGCCTATGAAAAGATATTGAGGCTCTTTATGTAATTGGAGGAATGATTTTCTAAAATTAGTGGAAACTAGCATTACCTTCTTGCATAACCCATCCACCAATATGATTTGAAAACAAATCTAGAGACTCCAATTCTTTGAATTGGGCAAACAAAGTAACATTTGGATACCAAATTCCCTTCTCGTCATTCCTTACAAAAGAAAGGTCAATTGTATCGACACGAGATGAAGAAGAAGAGCATGATACACCATTCCATTGGCAACAATCCTCTCCAACCCAATCATCTAAACGATTATTATTTGGATAGTTGGAGTCTTTCAATTGTAAGAGAGCTTGCCTCTCTTCATCCAAACATGCATGGCCGCGGTAAAAGCAGCAACACGCAGTCACAAACAACACCAACACAACAATGCCATGTTCACATAAACCCCTCATATTTTTATCAACTTTATATCTAAACTCCAAACTCCAACTAAAAGATCAGTTGTAGTTGCCCTCTGAGCTTCAACATAGATTTATATAGAGAAGGAAAGGTAGTATGTAGATCCAAATTCCAAAGTCTTCACCTAGGACTTCTCCACTTCACCGTTCATAAATCTATATAGTCCAAACTCCAAAGAAGAATATCAGCTTAGAACAAGAAAAAAAATGCAACTACACATTCTGATATTTACATCTCTACAACTAACAAGAATGAGAGCCACCAAGAAAGTCAAGAGAATTTGTCCACCGCGTAATACACAGTTCACCTTGGAGGTTGGTAGGTCCCACTCATTAGATTTTTGTAAATATTTTATTTAATTTTTAATTAAAAGGAATAGTGAAGACTCACCTAAGCCATAAGGCAAGAAAAATATTTCAGATTTTCTTTAGCTTTTCCAAGCAATCCAGCACAGACTCGCAGATTTTGTCTTATTCATTTAATTCTTCTGAATTAGCTGTTAGCTCCGAGGCTCACTTTTTCAGCAGATTTTGTCTTATTCATTTTATTCATCTGAAGTAGTTGTTCTCTCGTGCAAAAGTGAGCTGCGAAATGCCTTTTGGTGAAATTCCCTCCCATGCTATAAATGGATTTTATATGATGAGTGCGCTTGAAGTTCGGTATTTTCAAGAGAGCATAGTGCGACCCATTTCTTGGGGTGATCCAAACCGTTCATTTGATGGGCCACAACATAAATCGGTCGTACCCTGTGACTGATTTTCCGATAAATGAGAAACTTTTTGGGGCTGAAGATACATGGGAGAAAGAAAGGCGCAGATATTTTAATGCCTTAAATCTTATGGACGGGATATGTCCATTCCACATGGGGCCAAGACTCTGTGGTAGTTCACCAGATCAACCGTCTCGATTATATCTGACTATGAGTCATTTTTGCATTATATCAAGGTGGTCCCTTTACCTGTTACTCCCTACATCAAACGGCATTCAAAGTCCTTGCCGGTTGGTGCGTATTTCAAACGGCATTCAAAGTCATTGCTTACTTAACAAAATAAAGGTTGTCAAATCTACAGCGATTAGACCAAATCTACAGCGATTAGACCAAATCTATAGTGTTTGGACGTTACACATAGGGCTAAATATTCGATCAGGAGTCTCTTTTCTTAGAAGACTAGTTGCAGACCCGTGAGTTGCACGGGAACGAATCGTAAGATGTAGCTTAGATGATTGACCAAACCAATGGAATTTTCTAATTGTGAAATAATAGTTGTTATGATTAAAAAATTAAAAGCCAAACTGAAAATGAAAATGATATTTCCACCGCTCTTTTTTGTCTTTTCCTAAAAATAACTGCATTTCCTATATCAACCAGAGTAACTGTTGAGAATGGAAGATAGATGAAAAAAGTGAAACTGTTACGTGCTTATTTGGGTCCCACCTTGGCTGAAATAAGTTAGTTGTGATATTTGTTATTTTCATATTTGCTTTGTAGTTATTTAGTTAGGAGTCTTAGAGATAAGGCTTATCTAGATTATGAATTTTTAATAAATAACGTGTAACGTCTTTTGGAGGGAATGAAGAAAGTTATCTCAAAATTGTGTTTTTTTTGCACAGAAAGGAGGAACGACCTTTCCCTCGAAGTGGGTCAAGAGGCTGATCAGTCGATCCTGCGTCATGGCTACGTTTTCGAAGATTTGGGAATCAATACGTGGAGATCTGTAGGAGATTAAAGCACTTCTTTTGGAAATGATGAAAGAACATCGACGATTTGCGGAAGGCTTGAACAAAACCGGCACAACGGTCGAAAAGGCTTCCACGATGAAAAAGAAACGACGAAACAGAAAAAGAGGAGGAAAGAAGAAGGGAGAAAAAATCAGCTAGAAGAAAAGGCGAAAAAGCCACAAAAGAAAGTTCGCCGTCGAAGAGTCTGTTCTCAAATTGTCCGACGTCATCAAAAAAATTCTCGCCCACAACCATCTGTCCCTCAACATCCAAATCGTTTCAGAAAAATACACCGGAGGGCTTTGATGAACGCCGCGATGAGATCGGTTTGAAGATGGAGTTGTCTCAACCATTGATGTCAACTATGTTTTTCGTGAAGATAATGCCCAATAAGATTTGGGACCCCGGTGACATAAATTATCTGCTCCAATGATCCAACCTTGAGGACAAGGTTGATTTAAGGGGGGAGGAATGCTACGTGCTTATTTGGGTCCCACCTTGGCTGAAATAAGTTAGTTGTGATATTTGTTATTTTCATATTTGCTTTGTAGTTATTTAGTTAGTATGAGTCTTAGAGATAAGGCTTATCTAGATTATGGATTTTTAATAAATAACGTGTAACCAGTCTTTTGGACGGAATGAAGAAAGTTATCCCAAATTTGTGTTTTTTTGCACAGAAAGGAGGAACGACCCTTCCCTCGAAGTGGGTCAAGAGGCTGATCTTCCCTCCGAGAAGATCAAATCCGTTGCGATCCGATATAGGTTCGTAACGAGTGCTTTCATCTTCTGAAGATCTCCACGTATGGATTCCCAAAACTCTGAAGGTGCAGCCATCACGCAAGATCGACGGCTTTGATACCACTTTGTTACGAACCAAAATTGGTTCGTAACGGATTTGATCTTCTTAGAGGGAAGATCAGCCTCTTGACCCACTTAGAGGGAAGGGTCAATCCTCCTTGTGCGCAAATACACACTTTTCTAGAATAAATTTTTACATTTTTCAGATTTAGCTTTACCTCTTCTCGCAATTCCTTAATCAATATGCTGATTTTGGTCAAGCCTTCCGCAAATCGCCGTTGCTCATCTATCATTTTTCCAAGCAAATGATTTGAACTCCTCACGCATGAAATCCAAAATCTCCCGATACGTCACCATGGCGCAAGATCGACGGCTTTGATACCACTTTGTTACAACCCTAGATCGGTTCGCAACGGATTGATCTTCCCTCTGAGAAGATCAATCCGTTGCGAACCGATCTAGGTTCGTAACAAAGGGGCTGATCTTTCCTCCGAGAAGATTAAATCCGTTGCAATCCGATAAAGGTTTGTACCAGACACATTATAGTTTTTATTCACTACACAATCTCTTATGGAAGCATTGAAACATTATAGTCTATGTTCGCCATTTCTCAATATTTTCAACCACTACATGATAACAACTTATTGAAAGATATTACTTATCTCTTTTGGAAAATCCAAATCGTTTGTTTAAAGGGGAGAATCATCCATCCACCTCACTCAAATCAATATTATCCAATCTTGAAGAGTTCCCTTTTAGTTTCTGCAAAGAAAGGAAAAAGATCCTGTCAACATCCATAAAAGCATATTATAGAACCTCGCTCCAGAATGACATTTGAGAAGCATTAGCACATGCAACTTCCAAATGGACCTTTAAAAACAAATGAATTACTCGGATATTGGAATTTCATAGAATTGAAATGCAATTCATGTCAAGGCGCACTAAACAGAGAGAAGCAATAAATTAAATCATAAACATGTAAATTAACTTTTCCATCATCGAAGAAACAAATAAATGTGAAAAAAAATGTTTCTATCATTTAAGGACCTTTACTTGTGGTATCCAATGAATTAAAATAAAGAAAAGAATAGATTTAACAAAAAAATAGCACACATTTTTCTGCAAATCACAACCAATTATATTATTCATTAACGTCTGAATAATAAATTTTATGAATATGTACTCAATCAGTCCAAAATGAAAAAGAGAAACTACTATAGTTATGGTCTTGAAAAGGTAAATGAAGAGCTCAATTTGATACCTTAAGAAGAGCTAGGTCATGTGCAGGACCAAAACCTATATGTTTCCATTCCTTTGCAATGGTATTACCATCGGTGTGTAGAAGAAAAACATGAAATGAAGGGCAAGAGACTTCATAACATCCATTTAAGAAAGAAACTTGATACATTGAACATAAGTTCCTTATAAATGCATGATCAGAGTCAAGTTCTACAGCATTACATATTGTAAAAGAAAATATAAGAACATATCTTCTTCCTTACGTAATCCTACAAATTCAGTGGCGGCAAATTGTAAGTTTTGTAAGTTGGATTACCAAAACATACTTGTAATGGAAAGGAAGATGCATATTAGCTTTCTCATGCTTATCCACTGAACTGATCTGCTTTTATGGGGAATGTTGACAACCTTCTAGGACAGAAGCTGCAAAAATCAGAGGGGTTAGGTCAAATCCACAATTGATTTTTAATGGGCAGCATAGAAATAAGATTAGTAATGTAAGGAGGGACGAGGATGTAGTAAATATGACTGGACAGGAGGTATCTAAGAGGGATATTTTTCACTATCTTGGCTCAATTCTACATAAGGAAGGAGAGATTGAAGAGGATGTTAACCATAGAATAAGAGCATATTGTTGAAGTGGAAGCTTGCCTCAGGAGTTCTGTGCGACTGTAAAATCCCTACCAAGTTGAAGGAAAAGTTTTATAAGACAGCTGTGAGGCCAGCTATGCTGTATGGTTCAGAATGTTGGGCCACCAAGAAGCAACATGTGCATAAGATGAGTGTAGTGGAGATGCGAATGCTTAGATGGATGTGCGGCCACACAAGTCTAGATAGAATTAAAAATGAAGACATTTGTAAAAAGGTGGGGGTGGCTCCCATTGAGGAGAAGATGAGAGAGTACCGCTTAAGATGGTTTGGACATATCCAACGTAGGCCTTTGGATGCTCCGGTGAGAAGAGGCGACTCGTGCCAAATTGATGGAGTAAAAAGAGGTAGGGGCAGACCGAAAACAACTTGAGTAGAAACATTGAGGAAAGACTTGATAGCTAGGAACATAACAGAGAACTTGACCTTGGATAGGATAGAATGCAAGAATATGATCCATGTAGAAGAACCCAACTAGAACCAGGATTAGAGTCGGGTAGATTCCTTTTACCTTCGTCTTGAATTTTTTCTAAAGGATTCATTTAGCCGACCCCAACTAGTTTGGGACAAAGGCTTTGTCGAGTTGAGTACAGAAATAAGATTAGAAGCGAAAACTATCTATGAAGGAATAGTTCAGAAATTACTACATTCAAAACTTCAAACATCTAGCCCATTCCACCGTTACATAAACACTTAGTATAAAATCATTAATCAAGAAAAATGAAAAGAAAATACAAAAAACCAAAAAGAATAATTCAAAGTAGTGTAACACTGTTTTAAAAGCAAGAGGAGGAGATCTCATGGCATGAAGTACAACAAAACATCCAACTGCAAAAAATTGGAATGGATGATCTGAACCCAAAAAATCCCCAAAGTACCGCTCCAGAGCTGAGAGACAGAATGAGGGAAAGGCACAGAAAATTATCTTCAGATAGTTTTTCTCTAAGAAATGGAGAAGAGAAATTAAGGTGTACGTCCAAAACCCAAAATGTTTCTCAATCTAACACAGCTTCTCAATCTAACACTGAATGAATGAAAAACAAATCCCAAAACAGAAGCATTGCAAAATAACAAATACTAACAAAGCATCAAAATGTAATACCAGAATCGCAATTTTTGAACATTTTGACCAAATGAACATTAAAATATTAAAAAAAAAGAACCAGGGCTGAGAAATGGGAGAAAAGAAAAGAAATTAGATAATTATTGACAAAGATACTAATCCCATCAGATCGATCCATAGACGAACACAGTACAAAAAGAGGTCGAACATCTGCCACATATCAGCAATGTTGCGATGTGAATACAACAATGTAAGTGTCATAGAGCTGGAAAACCAAAAAAGTATTAGAAACAAACATCATAGGAATCTAATTTCAAATACGAAACAAAAAATAAGAAAAAAAAATTAAGGGCCGTTTGGATACGCGGATTTTAGAATCTGGGATTTCTTCAAAATTGTAGCTAAGAGACAAGAGAAGAAGCAGACCGGCCGTCGTTTTTTACTCGTTTTTTCGCCCTTCTTTCCGTCAGCAAGAGAGTAGCAGATCCTCCCATATTTCAAGGTTTTAGAAATTTCAGGATGTGGGAGAGATTTTAAAAACCTGAATTTCTCACTAAAATCCAAGAAACGCCGTCAGGACAGCATACATCAGCTTGATCATGAACCCTCTTTTACACTGTTTTCAAGCTAAAAACCTGGATTCTAAACTCCGCGTATCCAAACGGCCCCTTAGTCTTGATATACCATGGAGGCAATCAAAACCCTTCTCAGTGTATACCATCACCTTGGACATCAGCCTTGAACTTGATAACTGCATTGAGAGAAAAACCATAACTCAGTATAGAAGTCCAATTAAAATCCATCACAGAAAAAAAAAGGCATTTAGCCATCAACTCCATGCCCAAAATCAGAAATTGAGAACGTAAATAATGAAAACAGAAAACCCAACTCAAATCTGAGAGGAAAATACACAGAATCCATATCTGACACTCACCGAATGTGGTCCATACATGAAGAAACCCTGTACAAAAAAACCCCAATGGGATAGCTGCACTCACATACATGTCATACTCAAAACCGCCAAAAAGAAAGGAAAAAAAAGACTTAGTATCTAAACCCTCAAGAGATTAACAAAAACAAACATGCAGGTTAGGAATAGAAAATTGCAAGACCTATTTTGAAATCACTGGTTGGCATTCATTATTATGGCAAAACTTAACCAATTACCAATTGATTGTCCAAAGAAGCCATTAAACATATGAAAAATCAAGAGAAGGGAAAGGATCATCCTACTTCCTGTTAAAAAAACAGAAAAGATTTCTGCTAGAAACAATCTGCTTGTCTTCTATTCATATGAAAACTACTTAAATACAATCTACGAGAACAGAATTCAAAAGTACAAAAGCAGTTACAAAAACAGAATACAACTAATGAAACAGTTATTTTGGAGGAAGTGGGTATAAACAAATAAACTACTTAGCACATGCCAATCGCGTGCAATGTAAATGAGGACATCCTTAACATTCCACCTCTCATAAAAGTTGCCTTGTCCTCAAGGCTGAAAATTAGGAAACTGATCCCGAAACTTGTCAAACCGTTCCCAAGTAGCATCCTCAAAAGGCAGACCAGCCCATTGAACTAATACTTCAGTGACTGCTTTGTTGTTCCTTTTAACCACTCGACGATCTTTGATTGCTTGAGGAACTCGCTGCAGTTGGCCTTGGTCAGAAATTGGCGGTAAATTGGACTGGACTACTTTTTTCTCAAGGTCATGTTCTCTGTTATGTTCCAAGCTATCAAGTCTTTACTCTAAATTTGTTTTTATTCGTTCCCAAGTAGCATCCTCAACAGGCAGACCAGCCCATTGAACTAATACTTCAGTGACTGCTTTCTGCCTCTTCTTTTCATTTTTTTCCTTGAAGATGACTTAATTTCCAGGAAAGAGAAACAAAAGAGGGAAGAAATAGTCATGTTTTTAGGAAAAGACCAACAAAACAGGGTGGAATGATAGGAAAGGGGCTGGAAATATCATTCCTAATCCAGAAATAGGAAGAATATGGGATTTTATGTGACCCCAATTTCAGTTGGGTAAGATGATTTATCGGAGATGAGAAGTTTATATACGGAAATTCAGTGTATACACTAGACTTCTGTTTAATCTTTGCCTCTCCCCCTTCATGGACTATCTCTTGGATTGGATAAATACCACTTTTATGTACTCTATTGTCATTTTCATTTTCCTTCTTATCTCAAACGCAATAACAAAATTTCAGTTAGAATTGAATTCTCCGACATTTGGGTGTAAACCTAGGATCATGGTATTCGATTGATATACAACTAGAATAAGCCATGATCACATCTATACAATAGATCTAATAGAAACAAATACAAATTACTAGAATAAAAAAAAGAGACTTATCTCGATCCGCCGATCGGGCTGGATCTTCTACTGCCTCTCTGGCCTGCTCTCCTTTGTCAAGTTAGGTGGTAGCTGAGATCGTCGTCATATTTATAGAAAAGGCCTACTAGAGTTTCACCCACAATAGAACTCTATTTGGCTTATTTGTTTAACCAATTACACTATCCAGACTTAATTAATATAGTTTAACCAATTACACTATCAATGTCTCAATAGGGATGATATGTATTGATTACCCTTACACCCTTTATTGATCACTGTGGTCAATGAGTAACTCTAGTGATTTCACTCTTACACTCATTCTTCAATAGTTCAATCTATATTGTCAATCTTAGATAGGCAAACAAAAAATGGGATGGGTGGAAGTACTGAAATGGGGGTGGAAATGTCATTTCCTTTCATTATACTACTGCTGGCTTTTAAAAAATTTGAAATAGATTTTCACAAAGGCTTCGTTTCCTTTGACATAAAAATGGTGTAAAGCAAATTTTAGGCCCATTTTTCCACTTAAAATTGGTGTAAATTTTGTTTTATGCCCATTTTACGTTGAAAGAAACAGAGCCAAAGCTTTTATGATGATTCAATTTTGGAGGGAAAACTATCTTTTCAAAGTTCTATTATTTGTTCTTTTAGCTCCAACTGCAAGATTTTAGGGTAAAAAATCTTAACTTTCATCGACCTATGGTGGGCAGGGGCATTACTCTGTACATAGTTGTTTGTAATAGGATTCAAAGTATCCTATGTGGGGGAAACTAGATAAGACTTGCATGTTATTTCTTTTCTGCAATTTTAGAATAGGGTCCAAAACCAAATGTTCCAATGTTCAGTACTTTGATTGATGCTTATTGTAAGGTGTCTAAATTGAATGAGGCAGTTTGAACTTTATAAGATTATGATAGAGACCAATATAGCTCCTGATGTCATTATTTATGGTATTCTTATTCAACTGTTTCCGTAAGCGAGACAAACTCCAAGGGATTTATAAGGATTCGAGCTTCCTTGCAAAATCTTCATACCTTTTTAAAGACACTGTGAAGGAATTTATCTTCCATCCCTTATTTTTTTTCCTTTTAGAATCGTTAATCACTAATTAACATTGAGCTTCTTTATGCATGTATACATAAGATTATTCTCTTAATTAGATACCAGAAAGGCTTTGTGCTTCAAATGTTCTGACAGTAGTTTTTTAGAGGTCTAAACTTTGGTTTTTTTTGAGAGATTTCACATTCGTCATCTTGGCGAATTGAAGATGACAATTCAGTTCTGTAATCTTAAGTTGATGCGTGCACAATTTCAAAGATGAAGATCAAAGAGTGGGTGTTTTTTGTTGGGGACCAATAATCTATCTTAAAAATAACATCAAACCAGTAAGGTGTCTGTGCCACTCTAGTTATTGTTTTATCTCTTTCAAATTATAAAATACCTTTGAGTTAAATCTTCATGCCCATGGTTAGTTCTGCAAAACAAAATCCTATTTACATTGTTATTCTTATTGTATTTCTGATAAGGGAAATAGTAATTATTCAGACAAACTTCTTCATTTTTTTGATAGGTAAGCTGGGACTGAACCTATGAGCCACAAGCCCAACCCCAATGGACAGAACTTCTAGTATATGAACCTAGGTTACTATTTTAGACTCACTTTTCAGCATTCATTTATGTCTAATGAATAATCTTTGCACATTCCGTCAATTATACTCATCTCTTACCATTGATTGATGGGATCATTTAACTAACTTCAGCAGTGTCCTAAAACTAGAATAGTTGGTGTGACTCTGCAAATGGACTTATCTCAGCCAGAAAATGAGTCGAGTCATTCAGTGACTCCATGGGGAATTTGTCTACAGGAACTATAAAGGAAAGATATTTTTGGAATTAATTCATTTCAAATGAAAATTCCCCTCCGGCTTTTATTGAGTCCTGAGTGACTCGTAGAGTTGGCTCGATATGACTCCTCTTCGATTCAAGTTGACTTCTCTAGTTTTTGAATGATATCCTTACAATGAAGATTAAGTTCAGTTTATTAAAGGTTAGGAGCACTATGGAATTTTCCCAAAAAAATCATGACTATTGTTGAATTGGCGGTGTTGTAATTATGTTGATTTCTCAATTGGAGCAGTAATTTCTCTCTGTTTTATAGCACTATGCATGGTTCTTGATTTTTGCTTGAATTTTGGGACATCATATATTTGGCCACATTAGTAGTAGTGCAAACCATTTTATTAATGTATAAGCTTGAAAAAATCATTCTCCATTCCCATTGCTTATTTCTTCTTCCCCCGCTCAATTTTGCAGCTGGCCAAGATATACAAGAACATGATAGGCACGGATGCAAGCGCCGAGCAACTGGCTCATGCACATAAGCTCCCAAACATTCGTTACCAACACACCACTTCCATCATGACTGTAGACGAACTCGAACATAACATAGCTCCACAAGGCACTGTCGATGTTGTGACAGTAGCCCAAGCTTTACATTGGTTCGATCTCCCTACCTTCTATCAACAAGTGAATTGGGCCCTCCGAAGGCCCCATGGAGTGCTCGCCGTATGGTGTTACACCGAGCCCCAAGTGAACGACTCTGTTGACACAGTCTTCTGGCGTTTGTATTCCAACTCCGCATGTTTTTGGGCCCCTGCCCGTAAAATGGTGGATGATGAGTACAAGAGTCTCGATTTTCCCTTCAAACCCGTAGAGGGTCTAGATCACACAGGGCCAGTTAAGTTTGAGGCGAAGAAATTGATGGACTTAGATATGTATCTCACATATATAAGATCTTGGTCTGCATATCAAACGGCACGCGAGCAAGGGGTGGAGCTTTTGAGTGAGGAAGTGATTGAGGATTTCAGGCGTGCATGGGGAGAAGATGGGAGTAGCACTCAGTCTGTCAGATATCCTGTTCATCTAAGGATAGGGAGGGTGGGGAACTAAGAAAAACTAAGTCTTTGTTATTTCTATCTATTGAAACTTTAATAGAGGTTTCTCCTAAATGTATTGAATGAATGTTTCTTTCAACATGACCTTATGAAAAATGCTGTTTGAAAACATGAAAAAAAAGTCCATCTAATACGTGTTTTGTAATAAATATAATAAAAAAGTCAAGAGTCTGAAGACCTTCTCCCATTTGCGAGTACTTCTCTTATTTCATTTTTTTTTTCCCTTTAATTGTTCCCATTTTTCTATCGGGTCTCCATTAAGCTCTTTACAGTGATCTGATTTGGAGTATGAATGTGCATGTTATTAGTTTGTCTAAATTAATAGATGAGGTACGCTAAACTCAGGGGTGCCCTTACAAAAATGGGCTGAAAGGCACCCCTACTGGCTGCACATCACGATGGTGGTGTGTAGGTAATGGGGGCGCCCTTTCAGCCCATTTTCTTGTAAGGGAGCCCTTGAGTTTAGCATACCTTTTAATACATTAGGCCATGTTTGGCAACCATGATTTTTTGGGGAAATGATATATCTCCCCTTTTGATCACCAGGAACACCCCTGTCAGTGTCTCAGTGACTAAAGAGGGGCTGTTGTACTTATGTCAGAAGTAATCAATGGCCCTGATTGCCACAAACACTTGCAGGGGTGTTCCTGGTGATCAAAAGAGGCGGATATATCACTTCCCTTTTTTTTTTCCATGAGAAATTTAGTTTCTCAAGTGGCGAGATAGGGGTAGAGAGTGTTGGAGAAGGAGAGATTGAAGCAGGAACGAGTAGAGGGTGAGAAGTGCCTAAAAAACAAGAACAAATCAATCAGAGTTTTAAGCTACGAAAACTCTAATCAATAAAATTCTTGGTTTCTCTCCCACTAATAAAGACTAGAGCCTTTTCTACAACAACTTATCCTACTCAATGTATCCGTTGTGCTTGAGTTTTCCACTTCCTACTCTGAAGACAATACTCTTTTCAGATTCTTCTTCATCTAACATCACCTCAATATAACAATTTTTTTCCTTTCTATTGATTGCTTGTGTGCCAATAAATTTTGAAATGAAAATACAATTTTTTCCTCCCTGGCTCATTTAAATTTTCTTCTTCGAAGTTACCAATCCTGGGGTTATTCTGAGGACAGAGCTGGTTTTTTGGGCTGGTTTCTCATTAGAAGGATGATTCCTTTCTGTACGGCGTCCTACAAAGTAGAAGACTCAATACACCTTTACTAAGCCCCTCAAGGGTTTCATCAAACTCTCAATAAAGAGAAATTTAGCTCTCATCTCTAATATGTTTGGCACCATAGCTGAGATTTTCTGAAACTCCTCAACATTCTTTGTTGTAACTTTCCCTTATTATCACAGTTGCTACCTCTTCCAACATTTTTTTCAGTATCTAGAAATAACTTTTGAAGATAATTACAGTCCTAAAGTTTTCAGATTTTCCTTGATAATTCCTGAATAAGGCATCCAATTCCTTAGACACTTGGTGTTCATTAGTGCTTTCCTTTGTAAAAACATCAGTTTTGTATGGCTAGGCAATTGAGAGTGGGTGTATATGACTGACCTCTCACTCCCTTGATCATATATGGCCCCTCTAGTTGAAGGTTCTCCTTGATTTTTGTTGTGCTTTTTGGGCCCCCATTGTGAAACAAGCAATTACTCCTTATTTAATCTTTTAATACTTTTAACATCCACCCTGATTGATCTTGTTAGTTATCTTGGCCAATAATCGTACCATTGCATCAAACTTCTCTTGGACCATATTTTCTGTTCCAAATCCTATAGTTACAAAATCAAAATTTTCTGCTAGTTGATGCTCTGGATTAGGCTTGAATTTGTTCCTTCATGTAATCTACTTATGAGTAAAAGGATGCATCCAAGTTCCTCATATGCTTGAAGAAACTTTGCTCGGATACCACTGTAATGTCCCATAATCCAAACAAGAAATGACTAGATTCTTGAAATAATACAGGAGATAGCTTCAATAAAACACCATAAATTGTAAATGAGGTGAGTACTTGTCTGACATCACATAAAATTAGTCATCAAATGAGCAACCTTGATTCCAATATCTTTTACAATTTTATGTGTCTTGAAAAGTAGAAACAAATGGCGAATCTGCAAGCAGATCCATCTAGGATGTTGAGTTGAGTGTCTTGAATTCAACCTGGCTGGGTTTGAAATATTGTGTGCGACCCGGAAGCAGCCCCGGCCCCGGCCTGGCCCGTTATTTAAGTGAGTTCGGCCCGGTTCGGATAAGCTTATTTTGGCTTTGTACAAGGGACTATAGGGCTTATTTTCGTATTCTTGGTTTTTCAAGAGGGTTGAGAGCTCAAAGGTGGGAAAAGTGTGTACAGGGATTTCTTGGTGGGTTTGGTGAGAGATACTGGTTTTATCTTGTAATCTCTAGTTTCTATAGTGGATTTTCTTGTCGCCTCCACTGTGGATGTAGGCTTTAACATTGAAGTCGCAGGTTATATAGTGAAGGTGCTTTTCTTAACATTGGAAATAACACAAGGGATAATCCCTTGAATATCCAAGCAAGAGCAAGGGATCAACCTTGTCTCCAATGACCGGGTATGAATGAAGAGGAAGAAATCAAGACCCTCTCTCTTATTTGCAATTTCAAAATAAAATTCAAATTGAATGCCCAAACTCCCTCCCTTAAGTCTTTACATCTACTCACATGGGGGACACACACCACTATACGTAAACCCTGTATTCATTTAAAAGATTAAAAATACTACAAAAAGTAGCAGATGGGCATCCCAGTACCCTGCCAATCTTTGACCCACCCTATTAGGATGGGAATTCTCTAACTAACTAGATAGTGTCCAGAGCAGTAAAGAAAAGAGATCCACCTAAGGATTTGGATTTTTTTTGTAGGAAGACAATTCATGTTGGACATCTTATTCTCCTTAGTTTAATATAATCATTTCAGACTTGGACGAGAAAGTACCCAAGGTAAAAGGACTTTTTCATTAACCCACCTAGTAGAGGGATTCAGGAAAGGCAATGATTGACATATATAGTCACTTTATCATAAAGGAGTTAGCGCGACTCGAGGGAGTTGATGATTGACTCAGGGAGTTTTAAAATACTATTGATATTCTTTTTAGTACTGATATCGACTGTATTTTGATAATGGGATGACACACTTGGTTTTACACTCTTACTGGTATCTGAGAGCATTTTGAGAATTGTAATAGACTTTAACAGCTTGCTAAAACATATAAGAGAAGGTGAGTTCATCCTATTATCAAACGTGATCAGCCTTCCTTTCTCATGTATATCGAGAGGGCAATGAAGTTGCAAATGCTTTGGCCAGTGAAGCATGTCATGTCAGACCAATCAACAATTCTTCTTCTGGAGGGATCCCTAGTCCCCGTCTTAAGGGTTGATCATGTTTCTTGTTTTTAAGTAAGCTGTATACACTACATGTTCCATTGTTTTGTAAACCTGTTTGGGCCTTGTCCTTTGGATTTTTCTAATAAAATCATTGGGTCCACCCTGGGACCTCAGTGCGAAATTCCGGGTTAAAAAAAAGCATTTACAAAATAAAAGGATAAAGGAAACAGAAAGGAAAAATATCAAATAAGAAATGGAACCCCCAAGGGGAGAAAGTCTTCATACTCCTGACTTAGTTTTAGGACTTATTTCAAAACAAGTATTAGAGATCTAATACATAGAAAAAATAAATAACAATGGTTTTTCTCAGTTCAAAACCTTCCCTATCCTTAGATGAACGGGAAATCGAACAAGCTTGGTGCTGCTCCCATCTCCCCATGCACGTCTGAAATCCTCAATCACTTCCTCACTCAAAAGCTCCACTCCTTTCTCAAGTGCCGTTTGATAAGCAGACCCTGATCTTATGTATGTGAGATACACATCAAAGTCCATCAATTTCTTCGCTTCGAACACGATTGGCCCTGTGTGATCTAGACCCTCCACCGGGTCAAAGGGAAAATCAAGACTCTTGTACTCATCCTTGATCATTTCACGAGCGGGGTCCATAAAAGATTCGGAATTGGAAAACAGACGCCAAAAGACGGTGTCCACAGAGTTGTTCACTTGGGGCTTGGTGTAACACCATACTGCGATCACTCCGTGGGGCCTTCGGAGGACCCAATTCACTTGTTGATAGAAGGTGGGGAGGTCGAACCAATGTATGGCTTGGGCTACAGTCACAACATCAATGGTGCCTTGTGGGGCTATGTCATGTGCGAGCTCGTCTATAGTCATGGTGGAAGGAGTGTGATGGTACTGAATGCTCGGGAGCTTAGGTGCGTGAGCCAGTTGCTCGGCGCTTGCGTCGGTGGCTATCACGTTCTTGTAAATCATGGCGAGCTGTAAATTTGAGCCAGGAAAGAAGAAATAATCAACGGGAATGGAGACTGATTTTTTCAAACTTGCAATCAATTACTCCAAAAGCTTAAGCTGTTAAGAGTAGTGTTATTTAATCATTTATACTTCAACACTCCTCCTTACGTGTGGCCCCTCTTTTTTAGGTTGACCGTACACATGGATTTTTATTATTGAGTTGTTGGGTTTCGAACCCATGACCTGTCCTGAGGCAATAGCTCTGATACCAAGTGAAACAACCAATTACTCTAAAAGATTACACCAATAAATTGCTTTGCACTACTACTTAAAGAATTCTTGCAAAAAGTTGCTAAGGAAAATTAGATCTCGATCTGATATGATGGACTCGGGCATACCATGGTGTTTGGCGACATGCTTTACATAGAGTTGGGCAACAGTGCTTGCAGTATACGTTGAGGAAGGGAGATAAAATGTCCATATTTTGACAGTCTATCAACCACCACCATGATTGTTGTGTGGCTGCGAGATGTCGGAAGTCCATCAATAAAATCCATTGTGACTTCAGTCCAAACTTGCTCTGGAATAGGGATAGGATGAAACAAGCCCGGGGTGAAACAGTTTCAGCTTTATTTCTTTGGCAAATTTCACATTCAGCAACATATTTTCTTACATCAGAACACAGTCCATTCCAATAAGAAGTTCTCCAAATTAGCTTAAGTGTGCGTAGATACCCTGAATGGCCAGCGGATGGAGTGTCATGAAACTCATAAAATATCTTCTCTTTTAAAGGTGATGCTGATCCCAACATGAGTCGCCCTTTTATATTTCAGCATTCCATCTTTATAGGTATATACTTAAAAAAAAAACTTCAAACGTAGGACATATGCCATAACTTCAAACGTGGAATGCTTCTTACAAGTATATACTTAAAAAAAACTTCAAACGTTGGACATGTGCCATTTCTTTAAGAAAGAAATGAATAGCAAGCTAACTCATTGCTGTCAGCAATGACGTAAAATAAGATGACTTGACTTGTTGACTGTTGACAAACTCTAATATTTGGATAAACCTTAAAGAGATGTTTTTCTGGTCAAAGGATTAGGATAATTAATAGCTGGATCGATGGACTTGATCACCCTGCATGTTTCTCATGTCCCACTTAGCTATGATGTTTTACAAATGGACCTAAGTTTTGGACTCTATACACTGCCCAAATTGCTCTCTATAAAAAGACAGAGTTACCGAATGAAACATAGTTCAATAGATGGCTAATCTATACAATAAGCAGGCTGAGTTGTATGTAGAAACTCGGCCGAGTTACCCACCTGAACTGTTCGAGTTCATTGCCTCGAAGACGCCCAACCATGATCTTGCTTGGGATGTTGGCACCGGAAGTGGCCAAGCTGCACTCTCTGTAACTCTCTCTTTCTCTCTCTCTCTCTCTCTCTCTCTCTCTCTCACACACACACACACACACACACATGCAATATCCATTTACTGTATTTTTATTTTGAAATTTAAAGAGCTACTGGAATAGTAATAAGACAATGGCCAGATTTTTCTTTTTTCTTTTTTTTAACCCGGAAAGATAACGACCTTGGGGCGGATCGGCAAATTTATATATAAAAAGTTGGGACCATACAAGAGGAGGGGAAACCTCCTAGCCATCAATACAGGAAGCCGTAGCCCTAGAAAGAGAGTAAGGAGGAGGAGAAGCCTCTAACTCGACAAAATAGCAAGCAAAAGCCATAGGAAAAAGACAACATTCAATGCTTATAAGGGAGAGTGCCCTTAGTTGATCTTGCTTCTGATGTTGGGAAGGCCAAGTGCATCACATCTTGCTGCCCCTCTTGCCAGGCGAGGCATGGAGGCCTAGGAGGGATAGAACAAATTGGATCTTGATGATCAGCCGAAGTTTGCAAGGGCATCGGCAACTGAGTTTCCCTCTCCGAATTGGTGATTGCAGGTGGGAGACAAAATGCAAAGGAGTGGTTGAATCTCTTTCCAGAGATATTGGATTGCCCAAGGGATTTGCCCTTTCCCGTCGATGAGATCGATTAGAACTTTCCTATCTGATTCCACGATCATCTTGCTCACTTTGCTATCAGATTTTTCTTGGGATTTCTTTTCCACCAGTTACAATCTAGAATCACAGGGTACCTTTAGGCCACGTTTGGATATCCACAAGATTTAGATTTGGATTTCTCAGATTTGCAGTTGAGATTTGGAACTGGATCAGATCCTTAGATTTCCAAATCAGCTACAACAGGTGGAAAAAAATCTGATTTTCAAATCTGTTCTGCAAGACATTATTTGGAAATCAATATTTGTGGCAATTACCTTCACCCTCGCTGCTCCTCGACCTTGCTGCAGCAGCATCCAGACGTCCCTCCCTCTCTCCCCCTCTCTCTTTTACAACATGAGGATGAGGATGATTGATGTATTTTGTATCCAAAACTCAAATCTAAATCCAAATGCAAAAACATGAGGTATCCAAACGTGGCCTAAGATTAATGCTGATATACTCTCTGCATACCTCATGTTTTTGCATTTGAGATTATAGCATTTAGGCAAGAAATCAATTGATTAATGCTGATATTATCTCTGCATGTATCCACGAGATTATTCTCTTGATTAGGTACCGGAAAGGATTTATTCTTCAAATGCTCTGTTAGTAGGTTTCTATAGGTCTATACTTCATTTTTCCAGAAGATTTCCCATTCATCATCTTGGCCATTCAAAGATGACAATTCAATTCTATAATCTAAGTTGATGACTGCACAGTTTGAAAGATGAAGATCATACAGTAGGCGTTTCTTTGTTTGGAACCAGTGATCAATATTAATGATAACATCAAAACAGTAATGTGTCACTCTAGTTCTTTCAGTTCCCCATGCCCATGGTTAGTTCTGCAAAACATGAAAATGTTTACATTGTTACTTCTTTTTTTTGTATTTCTGATAACCAAACTAGTATTTATTAGGACAAAACTTCTTCATTGTTATTTATTTATTTATTTCTGATAACCAAATTACTGATCCGTAAGCTGGGATTGAACCTAGGACGTCAAGGCTTAGGCCAGTCTCAAACAATTCAGCTACATGCCTAACTCCAATGGAGAAAACTTCTAGTATATAAACCTATGTTACTATAATAACTGACTTTAGTGTTATCCTGAAACTCGAATATTTGGTGTCAAGCTCGTCCGAGTCGACTTTACATGGCCAAACTGATTTGTGTCATTCAGTGACTTGATGGGGACTTTGTCTGAGTATAAAGGAAATGTATTTATGATGTTCATTCATTTCAAAGGGAAATCTTCCTCAAGCTTTTATCGACTCTTGAATGGCTCATAGAGTTGACTCGATATGACTCACCTTCGATTCAAGTTGAGTTCTCTAATTTTTCAAATTGCCTTGGAAGAATCATATAAAGACGATTAGGTTTTGGCCTTGAATTTATGTTGATTTCTTCATTGGAGCAGTAATTTCTCAATGGCTTATACCTTTATGCATGATTCTTGTGAGGCTTTGCTTGATTTTCTTTTGAATTTTTGCTTTTATCTTGAGACATCATATATTAAGCTGCATTACTACTAGTGCAAACCGTAAGCTTCAAAAAATCAGTCTCCATTTCTATTGATTATATCTTCTTTCCTGGTTCAAATTTACAGATCGCCAAGATTTACAAGAACGTGATAGCCACGGATGCAAGCGCCGAGCAACTGGCTCACGCACCTAAGCTCCCAAATATTCGGTACCATCACACTCTTTCCACCATGACTATAGACGAACTCGCACACGACATTGCCCCAAAAGGCACCGTTGATGTTGTGACTGTAGCCATGGCTGTACATTGGTTCGACCTTCCCGCATTCTATCAACAAGTGAATTGGGTCCTCCGAAAGCCCCATGGAGTGATTGCTGTATGGTGTTACACCATGCCACAAGTGAATGACTCTGTAGACACAGTCTTCTGGCATATGTATTCTAATTCTGTGAGTTTTTGGGCCCCTACTCATGCTCGTAAAATGGTCGAGGATGAGTACAAGAGTCTCGATTTTCCATTCGGCCCAGTAAAGGGTCTGGATCACACGGGGCCAATGAAGTTTGAAGCGAAGAAATTAATGGGCTTGGATGTGTATCTCACATACATAAGATCGTGGTCTGCCTATCAATTGGCACTTGAGAAAGGGGTGGAGCTTTTGAGCGAGGAAGTGATTGAAGATTTCAGACGTGCATGGGGAGAAGATGGGAGTAGTCCCAAGCTTGTTCGATTTCCTGTTCATCTAAGGATAGGGAAGGTGGTGAACTGAGAAAAACCTGGAGTATGGAGAGGTTTCTCCAAAATGTATTGAATAAATGTTCCTGTCCATAAGAACTTACGAAAAAAGGACAGTTGAAAATATGAAAAAGTCCATTTAATAAATGCTTTGAAATAAATCTTAATGAGAAGTCGGTAGTCTTAATGCTCCCTCCCTTTTGGGGTTCCTTCTATATCTTATTTGTTATTTATGATTTATCCCTTCTTTTCTTTTCTTTTTTGCCCTTTTATCTCTTGTGTCGACATCAAGATCAAAGGAAGTAAGGAGCACCATTTAAACAGTGGGCTGATATCTGCTCGACTATGTTTTGATAATGGGATGAGCTTACCTTGTTTTACTTTAAGCAAGATGTTAAATGCTATTACAATTCGCAAAAAGCTCTCAGCAGCCAATCAAAGACTGTAAAACAAAGTGGGCCATTCTGCTATCAAAACATGGTCGTGTGGATATCAATAGTCTTTAAAATCCTTGATCAATCATCAACTCTCTCACCGTGTGGTATCTAGCATGTTGAGGTGACAAGTCTGAATTAGGAAGTAGACATGGAGGCCTCAGATAGATATAAAGATGGAGATCATGGTGCCAAAATCATAATGAGTCCTCACAAGCCTGGATCCAATTGGTGATACACCCCCAATAGTTGATTGTCTTTGTTTTCCTCTTCCCTTGCTCGGATTTCAAATGAGTCATGGATGACGAGTTTTGCCAGTGGCAAAATCATACTACTACACTACGAAAGAGTGGTATTTTTGGGAAGTGATATATCCGCCCCTTTTGATTACTTGGGACACCCAGCAGCAGTGTACGTGGCAATTAGCCCCATTGAATCCTTCTGACGTGAAGAACATTGGCCCCTCTGCAGTCATTGAAGCAATTAGCCCCATTGAATCCTTCTGAAGTGAAGAACACTGGCCCCTCTGCAGTCATTGATACACTGCTGCTGGGTGTCCCAAGTAATCAAAAGAGGCGGATATATCACTTCCCTTTTTTTCCTGTTATTTTTTCTCACTTTGTTAAATCCCGAGAAACATGGAATTAGAGTTTCAGAAGCCATAACTTATCTTCTTTTTTTTTGGAAAGCGAAATGATTTTATAACTAAGGAGAATAAGATGCCCAACCTGAATTATATATCTTCCTAAAAAATGAGCCAAATCCTTTGGTGGATCCCTTTTTTTTGCTGCTCTAGGCACCATCTAGTCAATTAGAGAATACCCCTTTAGGGATCCTGATCGAAAAGATTCATTTGATTTTCTTTGAATGATCTGATCTTTCTTTGGAAAGTTTACAGTCATCAACAAAGTTTAGGAACCCATGAGTAACTCTTTAGAACTAGGCATATGGTTCTGAATCTGATTTTCCAAAAGCCAAGATTAAATGTGCAATCCTTATACTATATATAAAGCGTGAATAAGGGGTTAAAGTCATCCTCACTTTTTTCATTATTTCTGTTCATGTCCCACAACCCAACACACATTTCTGATTTTCTTTAGGGATATTCTCGGCATTCTTGTTGGGCAATAAATACCTAGCCGCAAACGTCCAAAAATAATGCCCTTAACTTTTTCTTTTACCATTAACCCCTTTCCTGATATGTAATATCTATCTATATGAGAAATTATTTGAGGGTAAAAACATATAATCTACATACAAAAAGTACCGACACATGGTACCTGTCTATGACAATAACGGCAAAAACTACTCAGAAGAAGTAAAGTCATATGACAATGACGAAAGAACTACTTTTTATTACGCACGAAGGACACTTGCAAATTATTGACGGATTCCGGGCACCTGAAGAGGAACAACAATTACAGAAACCTCTATCGATTGGAGGTCTAGGATCAGCCTATATCGATTGGAGGGCTACAATCAACGTATGGAAATGATTTTACGGGCACAACCGATTGATGTGTTCCATCCATGGTTTAAAATTTTGGTTTCAGTAACCGTTTCGGACCCCACTGAAAACCGAAATTTCGGTCCGAAATTTGGTAATTTGGTTCGAAATTCAGGACCGAATGTTGGAAATTTCGAACCAAACCGAAATTCCGAATTTCGAAATTTCGGCCGAAATTTTGTAATACTTTTTTTTTTAATAAATAATGGCATTTAATCGAGATTTCGGACCGAAATTTAAAACCATGGTTCCATCACATGGACAGTTTGGATCAACCTATAACCCTCTATAGATCGGAGGGTTCGGATCAGCCTATGAAAATTATTTTTGGGGCAGAACCTATGTAGGTAGTGGCCCATCTAATGGACGGTTTGGATCATCCTATGGTACGTGCCATACCGTACATTTGTCTCCACCCTGCTCAATTTTGCAGGGGTATATTTATCATCCCGGTCACTTACTTTACCCCTGGAGAAAATAAAAAAATTATCGCTTTCGTTCCCAACTTTTGCTTAAATTCTTTCTACATCCTATTGTATTTTAGGAAAAGTTCCCCATGTATCCAATTTCTGATGGCTATTTTTGTCAATTCCAATGCTAATGACCTTTACATGTCCATCCAAAAACTCCAAGCGAAACCCTATTATCTGCCCGTTTGGCATTCGCTGGATTCCCTTCCTGAAAACTCCACTGCTCTCAACCGCCTCCTTCTCACCGCATCTCCTCTCAAAGTCTTGTCACATGCTTTTGTTTTTGCTTCTCTTCTATGTCCTGCTCTGGGTATCATTTTCTCTTTGAACATAAATATATTTTATTTTTATTTTTCATTCATTAATGAAGGAGACTGGTAAGAACTATACATGGATTCCAAACCGGGCTATTCTCCCTCCAGCAAACGAACCAAAGATGAGTTTTCTTGCTTCTTTTTGTTTTCCATTTTTTCCCTTTAAATGGATGGATTTTAATCAGGGATCCTGAGTTTTGTTTTGGTTTTTAGGATGACCAAATTTTAGGGGATATCTTCAAACAGGGATTATTAATTCTTTTTTTGTATGAGGATTTTGATTGTGCGTTTTTCTCTTCTAAAAGAGGATTTTGATTTTTCGGTTCTTTGGAACACATATTTGAACCTAAAAAATCTGACAGTGTACTTGATATTTTGATGTCGTTCTCGATATTCCGTCGGCTTACTCGATACGTTTGAAATACATGTTTGAACCCAGAACATCCGACATCGTACTCGATATTCCGACGGCGTACTCGATACATTTGGAACACATGTTTGAACTCAGAAAATTCGACAGCGTACTTGATATTTTAACGGCATTCTCAGCCAAAAGAGACGTGAGAAATAATAAGATATTCAATAACATAGCCGTTCAGAGCCAAAAGAGAATTGAGAAATAATAAATTATTCAATAACGTCGTCGTTGCATAAACTTGTCTTTTTTGTGACTAATTATTCTGTCTATTTCTTTTACAGGAGGACCTATTTTTGTTCTTAAAATATTTCATCACCTAAACTTAGCTTACATTTTACTCTCTCTCTTATTTTTTGAATGCACATATTTTAGATATAGGCTTTAATAGCACTGCCTTATGTTTCTTTTGTTTGTTATCACAGTAAGCTTTATTTCACTTATCCGGAAAAGATCAAAGAGGAATGCTAGCGTCAAGCGGAAGCTTCTCCCAAAGACGTTTTAAGTGCAGTTTTCTCGATGGGCTTATTTCATCAATGACATTGCAAAAATCAGAAGCTTTGACGACAGACAAGGATGCTTCATGAGTAGGAAAAACTCGCAAGAATGGAAATGGGTTATTCTCAGACCAATTTCAAACCAATATAAAGATTCTGCAATAAATCTTCAATTCTCCTTGAAAAAATCAAATCCTATTAGGGCCCGTTTAAATGCCGAGAAGATTTTGATTTGGATTTCTCACATTTGCAGCCCTTTTTGCATTGTAATTTGCAATTCTCACATTTCTAATTCAGCATCTGATAGTGAAAAAATCAGATTTCTTTGGAGTGGAAATAAGAAATTGGAAATATATTGTTTTTTAAAAAACATTGTCCAATAAAATTCAGTGGGTTGGCTTAATAAACTGTTTTTTCGCTGAACACCGAAGCAGTGAATATATTGTTTTTTAAAAAGCACATTGTCCAATAAAATTCTGACTATTTTGAAGCGGCTCACAACCAATTGACGTACCATTCCTCAAACTTGATATATTTATACATAAATGAAATCACTACTGCAATCTTTTGATATTCCGCGAAAACTTCTTATCTTTTAGTATTTACTATTTAATGGGTGTCAAAAGGTTATTACAGTTCCCAAAAAGCTCTAACAAGCCCTTTAAATACTAAAGGACAATCTAAATGGCTGTTACACGTGCATTTTTACTAGTTGAATGAAAGGCCTTGACCCCTATTTATAGTAGAGGGTAGAGGTCTTAGATGGGGTGAGATGATGACAAGTGTCCTTTGGTTCTACTGGTCCTAAGGACAACAAGTGACTTGCTCGCTGCTGGTACCCTCCTTATTTCGTGGATCAAATGACAAGTGGCAGTCTATGTGATATCTTGGTGTGGGACCCGATCCCGCGAGAGGGGCGGGGCGCGAGCCGCCACGCTCTCTCTTGGTCTCTCGTACCCACGCGATTGGCGTGTGCTTTTTATTATTGATTTTAATTACCCAACTAAGCAGGTAGCAACCAAGCCATAGGGTGCAAACAAACATGCAACTTAGTACCCATAAGGGCAGGGGTAAGCCGCCGAGCCTAGCAAGGTGTGATTTAATTCATCTTTTCCGTGAACTTGGGATCACTATGGCAATCCGAATTCCACGCAAAAGAGAGTGACAGAGTCGCAACTTAGATGAGAGATCTAGGACCCATAATTGACCAGAAATCTAGACTCGTTACCTAGTTACGAGAATGGAAGGTATGGGGAGTTACCACCACATGCACCGTTCCTGCCCGATATTTGGTCTTCAATTCCAAAAGTTAACTCTTTTGAATTTCTTTTAAATGGCTCATTTAACTCTATATTAATGTGCGAACTACATGACATGCATCCTAAGATCTAATTTTAGTGTAATTCCTAAATGTGTATCTTGATTTTCTTGATTTGTTTGAATTCAATCTATGTGAAAGTTCTCCTAAAATTCTAATTTCATGGAAAGTCCTAAGTGATTTAATTACTTTTAATTTAAGGATTAATGTACAAAACCCCACCACTTATGTGTGGAGCCGACTCGTGATTGGTATGCCATCAAGCATCCAAGCTGCCTACGTACCCAAGCCTCACTGGGATCAGAGTCGACGTAGTTCGGTGCACCTGAACTAAGTTACTTATGCCTAACTCATCTAGGACACCGACCTAGACTGGATTGACTGTTTTAACAGTTTAAGAGAAATTATTTAATTTAAGTTGAATATTTTATTATCCTAGGGCTTCATCTAAGTGCAAGACGTCCCTTAGACTAATGCAGGTTAACCTACATCCTAGGTAACTAGGTTTGTCCTAGGAAAAAATTGGGTGACTGGTGTAACTAGATCTATGACTCAATTGATAATAATAGCAATCGATCGTGATGAGGCTGAACTCCCTAACTCTAGGATACCCTAAAACCTAGAATACAACATGACACAAGTGTTCCTAAATGGGGCTCTAATGGTTCCTACGATGGGAAGCCGTAATCCAATGGTTCCAAAGACATGGAGTGAGTTAGTTCAATTTGTTGAACTTGATGATTTTTTGTTTAAAGGATTTTTTATTCCTAAACATCTAAGGAATACCAAAGGCTCTATGGTTCACAAGTTTCGGCCTCGAATTGCAACCATGGAAGGGAATCGTGCTCTCAACACTTGTATAATTTAGCACGTAAATTATAGTATTTTATCGCCTGGCATATTTCTCAGGATTTTCGTGGACAGTGGACCTCAGAGCCAATATCATACTATAATTTACGCACTCCAATTATGCAGGATTAATCGCAATTAGTATACGATTACGGTTGCGATCTCGGCAGTTAAATTGGCAGAGCATAGCCAATTTACAAAGGCAATCTATGAATCCTAAGGTTTCTGTTTCAAAAAAGTTAGGGATTGAATTTATGATGAAAAGTTAAGGTTTTTTGGAGATTTTTACTGACTTTTGTAATGATTTGCTATTAAATTATGATTTAATATCATTAAGACCATATTGCTAGGATTAGACAGTAACCCTAAGCAATCGAACTCCAAATCAGTTGAAACTTTTCCAGTAAGAAAATATGGATGATTGTGGCTTACTGGAAAAATTTCATGAATTATCATTAAGATTTGATATCAATTTATGATTTTTCAAAATTCAAATCAGATTATAGATTAACACAATAACCTATATCATATCAATTTTAAATTACTCCAAACTTTTACAGAATAAAGATATTGATGATTAAATCTTACTGAAAAAATTTTATGAATTAGCATTAAGATTAGATATCAATTTCTGATTTTTTAAAGTTCAAATCAGATTATAGATTAACACAGCAACCTATAGCATATCAATTTCAAATCAACTTAAACTCTTACAGTATAAAGATAATCATGATCTTAGACTACTGTATGACTTTCATGGATTTTTATTACAATTTGATGCCCATTTAAATTCACACAAAAATCAGATGAAACCAAAAATTACTTAAAAAGCAAACCTAATGGTATCCTAAAATCAAATAAAAACTTCCAGTAGATATATAATAGATTATAAATTTTCTATCAAAATTTCAAAGCTTAAAAATTAAATCTCCTCCATAAAATTGGTTTTTAAATATAAGAGATTAATTTGTTTCCTAGGCGTTAAAACCCGTTTATTAAAATAAATTGTAAAACCGTATCAAATCTTTGCCAAATTAATTGAAAATATTTCTCTAACATTCCAGTAACCAAAGTTACTGGTTTGTAAAGAAAAATTTTAAAAATATATTAATTTAATAAGAAAAAGAATTATGGCACGTAAAACGGGGAAGCGATTGGAAAACAGTAAAAATCATAATTGTTTTAAAATATTTTTTAATGGAAACTTTCATTTATTATTAGGCTTTAATTCTGAAAAGTTTCATCAATTTTTAAAACGATTTGGTATTTATTAAAAATAGCCGAAATTTAAAATAATTAATAATCAGATTAAATAAACTCCAAAAAATATGAAAATTTTTGGGTGATCTAAAAACCTTGTAAAACTACTGGAAACAAACTTTCATTAAATTTGGACATGATTTGATATACTTTTGGCTCCATTAATCAAGAAATAACTCTTTTCGGGGTTATTCTTTGAAAAATATAATGAAAAATAAAACGGCCGAACCGCGGTTGAAAATTAAGTTTCCAGTAGTTTTGTATTTTATATAAAACCTAGAAAATATCAGTTTTTAAAAAAGAACCATGTTTTCAAACACTTGCTTTGATAATCTAATTTAAATCCATATTGAATAAAAACAAAAGAAAATTAAATGGAGGAAAATTAATTTTTGGATCAAATTTTGGATTTTGAAAACTCATAATCTATATTATAACATACTGGAATTTCAAAGAAAAACTCGTTGATTTGATCCATCAAAATTAAAACCCTAGCATGCTTTTTATACTTTACAAAGATGGGGAATCCTTACCGTTGATCGCGATCCTTGTCTCTAGGGTTGGTGATCCAAGATATACGCTTTGTCCAACCCTTTTATACGCTAAAAAAAGATCCAAAGAACACTCCAATAATCTTTGATTGTGTGATGCCTTGGAGGAGAAGAAGGAATTCAAGAATTCCTTTTGTGAAACACTTGAGAGAGAGATGAACACACTTCAACAGAGAGGAGGTTTTTTCCTCTCTTTTTTTTTCTTCTTGGGAGGAGAGAGAAAAATGACGAATTTGAATTTTTTTGGATCTTTTCTGGGATTGTTTGCTTTGATTTTTATACAAAAAAGCTAGGATTAAGAGAGAAATAGTAGTTTCCAATGTGAGAGCTCTCATTTTTGGCTTGTTTCCAATTTTTTCCTCTTGCTTTATTTCTTTCTTGTTTCCAAATTGGATTTGATTCCAATCTTAATTTCTTGTCAATCAAGACATGCTATTATCATTCCACATTGCTTCTTTGGAAGAAAACATTTTTAAGCAATCATTCATCTTTTTCTTCTTTCCTTCTTTACATATCGTATCAATCCTCAAATGCCCAATTGGGAGTACCAATCATAGGGCCCACATGAAACCATAGACACCATGTAATGAGATACAGCCGCACCCAGAAGAGACAAGTGATATATCCCCCCCTTTTTTAAGTTTGGACAGCCAGCTTTAATGTATCTATTATCTAATGATCCATGACTAGAGGGGCTGTCCCATGTAAAGAAAAGGGGGTGCGTATCAATCAGTTCCCAGTAATGATACTTAAAAACTCGGAAGAAAGGAAATGTAGGGTCATAGAGACAGACGTGAATAACAGAGCTACCTGGTTTTGTAGTTATCATAATGAAGTCAAGTAAGATGGCTTGACTCGTTGAGCCTTCGTCAACTCTCATATCTAATGAGATGTTTTTCTCAGATGAGAAGGACTAGAATACTTTAATAGGTAGATAGATGAACTTGATCACCGTACATGTGTCTCATGTTCCTCATAGCTATGATTGATCTACAAATAGACGGCTATGATTCTCCAATCAGTACAAATTTTGGGCTATCTTTTAGCTGGGTCCCACCTAAATGTCGACACTAAGCACTAGACAAAGTGCGCTGACGGCTGGCTAACGTATTCCCACCATTTGACCGGTCTCTCTCTCTCTCCACACACACAACAGGAACAGTTGGTGGGCCCAACAGAAACCATTGGTGGAATGGTGGGCCCATCTTTGAACAATGTAGGCCCCGCCCACACCACACCATAGGATAATCCAAACCGTCCATTTGATGGGCCATAAACGTAAATAGGTTGCGTCCCAAAATATTTTTCCATAGGCGGATCCTAGCCCTCCGATCTAAATAGAAGCTACATCTTATGCAACCTTTATAGATTGTAGGGTTGTGATCATCCTACGGAAATGATTTTTGGGGCACAACCTATTTACATTGTAGCCCATCAAATGGACGGCTCGGATCATCCTATGGTCTGAACGGTACACTTCATTTTCAAAAATATGGGTAGGGCCTAAATTGGTACGAACCACACCATAGAATGATCCAAACCATGGACGGCTTGGATCATCCTATGTTGTGGACAGTACGCTTCAATTTGAAAAATATCAGTGGGGCCTACGATTGGGCCTTAATGTTAGTGTACGACCAACTCCATAGGATTATCCAAACCATGGACGGCTTGGATCGTCCTATGTTGTGGACGAGCCTTAATGTTACTTTACGACCAACTCCACAGAATGATCCAAACCATTCATTTGATGGGCCACAATGTAAATAGGTTGTGCCCCAAAAATCATTTCCATAGGATGATCACAACCCTACAATCTATAGAGGTTGTATAAGATGTAGTTTCTATTTAGATCGGAGGGCTAGGATCTGCCTATGGAAATGATATTTTGGGACGCAACTTATTTACGTTTATGACCCATCAAATGGACGGTTTGGATTATCCTACAGTGGTATGGGCGGGGCCTACGTTGTGTAAAGATGGGCCCACCATTCAACCAACGGTTTCTGTTGGGCCCACCAACTGTTCCTGTTGTGCGTGTGTGGAGAGAGAGAGAGAGGGAGTGAGTGAGTGAGTGAGTGGAGAGAGACCGGTCAAATAGTGGGAAAGTGACATATCCTAACGTTTAACGTTAGCCAGCCGTCGGGGGGGGGGATAGCCAACAGGAGGGATGATATCAGCGCCCTAGACAAATTGCTGTCTATAAATAAACCAGTTACAAAATGAGAAACGAAAACCAGTAGAGAGAGAGAGAGAGAGAGAGAGAGATGGCTGAGTTTTTCGAAAAGCAAGCTGAGTTGTATGTAGAAACTCGGCCGAGTTACCCACCAGAACTGTTCGAGTTCATAGCCTCGAAGACACCCAACCATGATCTTGCTTGGGATGTTGGCACTGGAAGTGGCCAAGCTGCACTCTCTGTAAGCTCTCTCTCTCTCTCTCAAGATATCAAATGAAACCCAGAAGGGAAATGATATTTCTGCCCCTTCTGTTCATTTTTTCCCTTGAAGATGACTTAATTTCCAGGAAAGAGAAACAAAAGAGGGAAGAAATAGTCATGTTTTTAGGAAAAGACCAACAAAACAGGGTGGAATGGTAGGAAAGGGGCTGGAAATATCATTCCCAATCCAGAAATAGGAAGAATATGGGATTTTAGGTGACCCCAATTTGAGTTGGGAAAGATGATTTATCGGAGATGAGAAGTTTATATACGGAAATTCAGTGTATACACTAGACTTCTGTTTAATCTTTGCCTCTCCCCCTTCATGGACTATCTCTTGGATTGGATAAATACCTAGGATCCTTCTTATCTCAAACGCAATAACAAAATTTCAGTTAGAATTGAATTCTCCGACATTTGGGTGTAAACCTAGGATCATGGTATTCGATTGATATACAACTAGAATAAGCCATGATCACATCTATACAATAGATCTAATAGAAACAAATACAAATTACTAGAATAAAAAAAAGAGATTAAAACAAGAGACTTATCTCGATCCTCCGATCGGGCTGGATCTTCTACTGCCTCTCTGGCCTGCTCTCCTTTGTCAAGTTAGGTGGTGGCTGAGATCGACGTCATATTTATAGAAAAGGCCTACTAGAGTTTCACCCACAATAGAACTCTATTTGGCTTATTTGTTTAACCAATTACACTATCCAGACTTAATTGATATAGTTTAACCAATTACACTATCAATGTCTCAATAGGGATGATATGTATTGATTACCCTTACACCCTTTATTGATCACTGTGGTCAATGGGTAACTCTAGTGATTTCACTCTTACACTCATTCTTCAATAGTTCAATCTATATTGTCAATCTTAGATAGGCAAACAAAAAATGGGATGGGTGGAAGTACTGAAATGGGGGTGGAAATGTCATTTCCTTTCATTATACTACTGCTGGCTTTTAAAGAATTTGAAATAGAATTTCACAAAGGCTCCGTTTCCTTTGACATAAAAATGGTGTAAAACAAATTTTAGGCCCATTTTTCCACTTAAAATTGGTGTAAATTTTGTTTTATGCCCATTTTACGTTGAAAGAAACAGAGCCAAAGCTTTTATGATGATTCAAATTTGGAGGGAAAACTATCTTTTCAAAGTTCTATTATTTGTTCTTTTAGCTCCAACTGCAAGATTTTAGGGTCAAAAATCTTAACTTTCATCGACCTATGGTTGGCAGGGGCATTACTCTGTACATAGTTGTTTGTAATAGGATTCAAAGTATCCTATGTGGGGGAAACTAGATAAGACTTGCATGTTATTTCTTTTCTGCAATTTTAGAATAGGGTCCAAAACCAAATGTCCTAATGTTCAGTACTTTGATTGATGGTTATTGTAAGGTGTCTAAATTGAATGAGGCAGTTTGAACTTTATAAGATTATGATAGAGACCAATATAGCTCCTGATGTCATTATTTATGGTATTCTTATTCAACTGTTTCCGTAAGCAAGACAAACTCCAAGGGATTTATAAGGATAGGGGCTTCCTTGCAAAATCTTCATACCTTTTTAAAGACATTGTGAAGGAATTTATCTTCCATCCCTTATTTTTTTTCCTTTTAGAATCGTTAATCACTAATTAACATTGAGCTTCTTTATGCATGTATACATAAGATTACTCTCTTAATTAGATACCAGAAAGGCTTTGTGCTTCAAATGTTCTGACAGTAGTTTTTTAGAGGTCTAAACTTTGGTTTTTTTTGAGAGATTTCACATTCGTCATCTTGGCGAATTGAAGATGACAATTCAGTTCTGTAATCTTAAGTTGATGCGTGCACAATTTCAAAGATGAAGATCAAAGAGTGGGTGTTTTTTGTTGGGGACCAATAATCTATCTTAAAAATAACATCAAACCAGTAAGGTGTCTGTGCCACTCTAGTTATTGTTTTATCTCTTTCAAATTGTAAAATACCTTTGAGTTAAATCTTCATGCCCATGGTTAGTTCTGCAAAACAAAATCCTATTTACATTGTTATTCTTATTGTATTTCTGATAAGGGAAATAGTAATTATTCAGACAAAACTTCTTCATTTTTTTGATAGGTAAGCTGGGACTGAACCTATGACCTCAAGGTTGAGGTACAAAGCCTCAACCAATTGAGCCACAAGCCCAACCCCAATGGACAGAACTTCTAGTATATGAACCTAGGTTACTATTTTAGACTCACTTTTCAGCATTCATTTATGTCTAATGAATAATCTTTACACATTCCGTCAATTATACTCATCTCTTACCATTGATTGATGGGATCATTTAACTAACTTCAGCAGTGTCCTAAAACTAGAATAGTTGGTGTGACTCTGCAAATGGACTTATCTCAGCCAGAAAATGAGTCGAGTCATTCAGTGACTCCATGGGGAATTTGTCTACAGGAACTATAAAGGAAACATATTTTTGGAATTAATTCATTTCAAATGAAAACTCCCCTCCGGCTTTTATTGAGTCCTGAGTGACTCGTAGAGTTGGCTCGATATGACTCCTCTTCGATTCAAGTTGACTTCTCTAGTTTTTGAATAATATCCTTACAATGAAGATTAAGTTCAGTTTATTAAAGGTTAGGAGCACTATGGAATTTTCCCAAAAAAATCATGACTATTGTTGAATTGGCGGTGTTGTAATTATGTTGATTTCTCAATTGGAGCAGTAATTTCTCTCTGTTTTATAGCACTATGCATGGTTCTTGATTTTTGCTTGAATTTTGGGACATCATATATTTGGCCACATTAGTAGTAGTGCAAACCATTTTATTAATGTATAAGCTTGAAAAAATCATTCTCCATTCCCATTGCTTATTTCTTCTTCCCCGGCTCAATTTTGCAGCTGGCCAAGATATACAAGAACGTGATAGGCACGGATGCAAGCGCCGAGCAACTGGCTCATGCACATAAGCTCCCAAACATTCGTTACCAACACACCACTTCCATCATGACTATCGACGAACTCGAACATAACATAGCTCCACAAGGCACTGTCGATGTTGTGACAGTAGCCCAAGCTTTACATTGGTTCGATCTCCCTACCTTCTATCAACAAGTGAATTGGGCCCTCCGAAGGCCCCATGGAGTGCTCGCCGTATGGTGTTACACCGAGCCCCAAGTGAACGACTCTGTTGACACAGTCTTCTGGCGTTTGTATTCCAACTCCGCATGTTTTTGGGCCCCTGCCCGTAAAATGGTGGATGATGAGTACAAGAGTCTCGATTTTCCCTTCAAACCCGTAGAGGGTCTAGATCACACAGGGCCAGTTAAGTTTGAGGCGAAGAAATTGATGGACTTAGATATGTATCTCACATATATAAGATCTTGGTCTGCATATCAAACGGCACGCGAGAAAGGGGTGGAGCTTTTGAGTGAGGAAGTGATTGAGGATTTCAGGCGTGCATGGGGAGAAGATGGGAGTAGCACTCAGTTTGTCAGATATCCTGTTCATCTAAGGATAGGGAGGGTGGGGAACTAAGAAAAACTAAAGTCTTTGTTATTTCTATCTATTGAAACTTTAATAGAGGTTTCTCCTAAATGTATTGAATGAATGTTTCTTTCAACATGACCTTATGAAAATGCTGTTTGAAAACATGAAAAAAAAGTCCATCTAATACGTGTTTTGTAATAAATATAATAAGAAAGTCAAGAGTCTGAAGACCTTCTCCCATTTGCGAGTACTTCTCTTATTTCATTTTTTTTCCCTTTAATTGTTCCCATTTTTCTATCGGGTCTCCATTAAGCTCTTTACAGTGATCTGATTTGGAGTATGAATGTGCGATGTTATTAATTTGTCTAAATTAATAGATGAGGTACGCTAAACTCAGGGGTGCCCTTACAAAAATGGGCTGAAAGGCACCCCTACTGGCTGCACATCACGATGGTGATGTGTAGCTAATGGGGGCGCCCTTTCAGCCCATTTTCTTGTGAGGGAGCCCTTGAGTTTAGCATACCTTTTAATACATTAGGCCATGTTTGGCAACCATGATTTTTTTGGGAAATGATATATCCCCCCTTTTGATCACCAGGAACACCCCTGTCAGTGTCTCAATGACTAAAGAGGGGCTGTTGTGCTTATGTCAGAAGTAATCAATGCCCCTGATTGCCACAAACACTTGCAGGGGTGTTCCTCGTGATCAAAATGGGCGGATATATCACTTCCCTTTTTTTTTCCATGATAAATTTAGTTTCTCAAGTGGTGAGATAGGGGTAGATTGATGCAGGAACGAGTAGAGGGTGAGAAGTGCCTAAAAAACAAGAACAAATCAATCAGAGTTTTAAGCTACGAAAACTCTAATCAATAAAATTCTTGGTTTCTCTCGCATTAATAAAGACTAGAGCCTTTTCTACGACAACTTCTCCTACTCAATGTATCCGTTGTGCTTTAGTTTTCCACTTCCTACTCTGAAGACAATACTCTTTTCAGATTCTTCTTCATCTAACATCACCTCAATATAACAATTTTTTTCCTTTCTATTGATTGCTTGTGTGCCAATAAATTTTGAAATGAAAATACAATTTTTTCCTCCCTGGCTCATTTAAATTTTCTTCTTCGAAGTTACCAATCCTGGGGTTATTCTGAGGACAGAGCTGGTTTTTTGGGCTGGTTTCTCATTAGAAGGATGATTCCTTTCTGTACGGCGTCCTACAAAGTAGAAGACTCAATACACCTTTACTAAGCCCCTCAAGGGTTTCATCAAACTCTCAATAAAGAGAAATTTAGCTCTCATCTCTAATATGTTTGGCACCATAGCTGAGATTTTCTGAAACTCCTCAACATTCTTTGTTGTAACTTTCCCTTATTATCACAGTTGCTACCTCTTCCAACATTTTTTTCAGTATCTAGAAATAACTTTTGAAGATAATTACAGTCCTAAAGTCTTCAGATTTTCCTTGATAATTCCTGAATAAGGCGTCCAATTCCTTAGACAATTGGTGTTCATTAGTGCTTTCCTTTGTAAAAACATCAGTTTTGTATGGCTAGGCAATTGAGAGTGGGTGTATATGACTGACCTCTCACTCCCTTGATCATATGTGGCCCCTCTAGTTGAAGGTTCTCCTTGATTTTTGTTGTGCTTTTTGGGCCCCCATTGTGAAACAAGCAATTACTCCTTATTTAATCTTTTAATACTTTTAACATCCACCCTGATTGATCTTGTGAGTTATCTTGGCCAATAATCGTACCATTGCATCAAACTTCTCTTGGACCATATTTTCTGTTCCAAATCCTATAGTTACAAAATCAAAAATTTTTGCTAGTTGGTGCTCTGGATTAGGCTTGAATTTGTTCCTTCATGTAATGTACTTATGAGTAAAAGGATGCATCCAAGTTCCTCATATGCTTGAAGAAACTTTGCTCGGATACCACTGTAATGTCCCATAATCCAAACCAGAAATGACTAGATTCTTGAAATAATACAGGAGATAGCTTCAATAAAACACCATAAATTGTAAATGAGGTGAGTACTTGTCTGACATCACATAAAATTAGTCATCAAATGAGCAACCTTGATTCCAATATCTTTTACAATTTTATGTGTCTTGAAAAGTAGAAACAAATGGCGAATCATTCCATGTAGGATGTTGGGTTGAGTGTCTTGAATTCAACCTGGCTGGGTTTGAAATATTGTGTGCGACCCGGAAGCAGCCCCGGCCCCGGCCTGGCCCGTTATTTAAGTGAGTTCGGCCCGGTTCGGATAAGCTTATTTTGGTTTTGTACAAGGGACTTTAGGGCTTATTTTCGTATTCTTGGTTTTTCAAGTGGGTTGAGAGCTCAAAGGTGGGAAAAGTGTGTACAGGGATTTCTTGGTGGGTTTGGTGAGAGATACTGGTTTTCTCTTGTAATCTCTAGTTTCTATAGTGGATTTTCTTGTCGCCTCCACTGTGGATGTAGGCTTTAACATTGAAGTCGCAGGTTATATAGTGAAGGTGCTTTTCTTAACATTGGAAATAACACAAGGGATAATCCCTTGAATATCCAAGCAAGAGCAAGGGATCAACCTTGTCTCCAATGACCGGGTATGAATGAAGAGGAAGAAATCAAGACCCTCTCTCTTATTTGCAATTTCAAAATAAAATTCAAATTGAATGCCCAAACTCCCTCCCTTAAGTCTTTACATCTACTCACATGGGGGACACACACCACTATACGTAAACCCTGTATTCATTTAAAAGATTAAAAATACTACAAAAAGTAGCAGATGGGCATCCCAGTACCCTGCCAATCTTTGACCCACCTTCAAACTGAGGACATTAATTACACACAAGCATTCTTATTCATATCTCATGCTGCATCTTAGTTTTATTTTTCCAAATTAAATACTGCTCGATTGATTAATTCACATGTTGAATAGTTAATTAACCAAAAAAGGCAGACAATCAAAGAAATGAGGAAGAAAGTTCATGATAAGCTCTTTTACATAATCTTGATTATATTTTTTTTTTTATTTCTTTAGCATACACATGGTGTATATCAGAATATATTCACAACACAATTTAGACTAGATGAGATGTAATAATAAATTAAGGCTGCTGATATCAAATAAGAAAAGGAACCCCCAAGGGGAGAAAGTCTTCATACTCCTGACTTATTTTGAGGACTTATTTCAAAACAACTATTACATGGAGTTTTTCATGTTTTCAAACTGTATTTTTCATAAGGTCTTCATGAACATGAAAGAAGCATTCTTTCAATAAGCGAAACCTCTATTAGAGTTCTAATAGATAGAAAAAATAAATAACAAAGGTGTTTATCAGTTCACCACCTTCCCTATCCTTAGATGAACGGGAAATCGAACTAGCTTGGTGCTGCTCCCATCCCCCATGTGAGTAGTTGGCACTCCAAAAAAATGCATTTAATATTCTCTAACTTTTCATCCCCCCATCCAATGCATTCTAGTGTTTATAACCAATGGGGGCGCCCTTTCATCCATTTTTTCCAAGGGCGCCCTTCAGTTTAGAACTCCCATTGTAATATTTTTCTTTTTTCCATTGTGCACCCCCTTTAACTAATTCGTTTTTTTTCCTTTCTTTTTAAATAAATATATACTACTTGTGAAGTCTTATTACCCGAAAACTATACACTAAAAAAATCCGTTGGAGTACATTTTGTCTGCACCCATTTTTAAAGTTCCCTTTCGGGTCAAAGAAGTTACATGCTAGCTACCACTTTTCTAGGAATTGTAACAGACCAGCCGCGAAAAGCCTTTTGCGATGGAGCTTAGCAAATCCCCTCCAACAAAGGAATGTATGGAAGTTGGACGCTAAAGTGGTTGGTTATTAAGTTCCCTCTCTCAGAACATGTGACAATGGAGAGCAGTTAAAAAATGGTGACTCCATCGGAAGAAGTCCCAGAACCAAATCAAAACACGGCATAGCATTTTATCTTTTATCATTTAATTTTTTTTGCTGTCATTTACTTTTTGTAGTTGTAGATTGTCTGATCAAGTTAAAGAACAATGGATTCATCTTCGTGGGTGACTTTATCTCTTTAATTCTCTATCACTCGCACTGAAATATATTGGTTGTTGTTTTGTTAGTTAGTCACTTGGAACTTACAATTGGAACCAAGATCGTCTTTACGCCATTCTTCGTGATGGAATGTTTTTTGAACTAAAATGCATTATTAGGGAGAGACTGGATACAAGCTAAACTTTTGCGTCCCATCTTCGTTACACTAGAAGCTATTTTTCTGGAACAGGAATCACGTCAAGCTAGTAGAAGTTAATCTCAGTTCCATTGGTCTATTCCTTGGGTATAATAATCCCACATCGCTTGAAGCGAGAAAACTGCAACTCTGTTTATAGTAAACAGATGCATTAGTAACCGTCGAGCGATGATAAAATTTGCATGTGTGGCTGGTTTATCACACCTATCATCTTCCCAGATGAGAAATAATACGCATTTGAGCTCCCTTACTTTTTGCCCTTCTGTTTTTTTTCATTCACTTTCTTATGAAAAAGGCTGAGATTAATCTCATTATAACACATTTTTAATCGGCTATGTCGGCAGTTGGCACTACCTCGTTTTAATACTTGCACAAACCCAGCTTGTCTTTTCCCCCAAAAAGTTACTTACACATATTCTTATTTCCCAACAGTTATGAAGTTAAATTTATGGGGGATGGGAGCAGCACCAAGCTAGTCCTCAATCACTTCCTCACTCAAAAGCTCCACTCCTTTCTCGAGTGCCGTTTGATAAGGAGACCCTGATCTTATGTATGTGAGATACACATCTAACTCCATCAATTTCTTCGCCTCGAACACGATTGGCCCCGTGTGATCTAGACCCTCCACCGGGTCGAATGGAAAATCAAGACTCTTGTACTTATCCGTGATCATCTCACGAGCGGGGTCCATAAAAGATTCGGAATTGGAAAACAGACACCGAAAGACGGTGTCCACAGAGTTGTCCACTTGAGGCGTGGTGTAACACCATACGGCGATCACTCCATGGGGCTTCCGGAGGACCCAATTCACTTGTTGATAGAAATTGGGGAGGTCGAACCAATGTACAGCTTGGGCTACGGTCACAACATCAATGGTGCCTTGTGGAGCTATGTCATGTTCGACCTCTTCTATAGTCATGGTGGAAGGAGTGTGATGGTACCGAATGCTCGGGAGCTTAGATGCATGAGCCAGTTGCTCGGCGCTTGCGTCTGTGGCTATCACGTTCTTGTAAATCTTGGCGAGCTGCAAATTTGAGCCAGGAAAGAAGAAATAATCAATGGGAATGGAGACTGATTTTTTCAAACTTGCAACCAATTACTCCAAAAGCTTAAGCTGTTAAGAGTAGTGTTATTTAATCATATTTATACTTCAACACTCCTCCTTACGTGTGGCCCCTCTTTTTTAGGTTGACCGTACACATGGATTTTTATTATTGAGTTGTTGGGTTTTGAACCCATTACCTGTCATGAGGCAACAGCTCTGATACCAAGTGAAACAACCAATTACTCTAAAAGATTACACCAATAAATTGCTTTGCACTACTACTTGTGAAACAACCAGTAACTCGAAAAGCTTAAGCTGTTGGAGATGGCGTTAGTTGATCTTTTATACTTTCACACACCCCTCATGCGTGGCCCCACTTTTTAGGACTGGCCTACACATGTCACATGTGGCCCCTCTTTTAGGTTGGCCATTACATGTGGATTTTTAATATCAAGGAGTTTTGAACCCATGACCTTTAATCTAGTTGCTTAATCTAACTAGGTTACCTCATTTAAACCACTTCCCTAATCTACCACCAAGATGATCCAACGGTGAATCTCAACCCAATCCAACGGTGAGATCTCACATATGCTGATACTACTAATTAATACATAATTAATACATCCGAGTATATGATGTCTTATGATTCAAGCAAAAATCACAAGAAAATCAAGAAAAGCCTCACATGGTATCCTCATGGCATTTAGGCAAGAAATCAAAAGAAACCCCAAGGGGAAATGATATTTCTACCCTTGTATGTCTTTTCTTGAAAATGACTACATATTTAGAAAAAGACAAACAAAAGAGGGAAGAAATGCAATTATTGTTAGGAAAAGGAAAGCAAAATAGGTGGAGATGCTTGAAAAGGGGGTGAAATGTCATTCCCAGTCCGAAAAGTATAAAGGAAACGTATCTCTACAGGTGTTCGTTTCAAAAGAAAATTTCCATCAAGCTTTTATTGAGTCATTGGTAACTTAGAGTTAATTGACTCACCTTCAATACAAGTTTTGAGTTGTCTAGTTTTCAAGTTGCTTGGCAGAATCTTACAAAGACGGTTAGGCTCAGGTTAGGAGGATCCTAAAATATCTTTCAAGTACTTTCGAATTAGTGGCCTTGTATTTATGTTGATTACTTCATTGGAGCAGTAATTTCTCAATGGTTTGTAGCTTTGCCGTGTGTTTAGTTGCACAAATTAAAGCCAAGATGGCTTAGGGGTTTTGCTTGGCATTTAGGTGCCATATCATCAAAATCCCTTATAGCATATAAATTCCGGGAGACTACCAGGGATGTCTCCTAGTAAATAATTGCATGTCTGCTGATGTGTTATCCTTGTCTCCTTCCTATAAAATCCAAGCCAAATTCCACAAAAAAAGGTGGAATTTTACTTGGATTTCTTAGGAATGGTGATTTTCCTCTCTTTTCTCTCTTCCCTCTCTATATATTTATAATGACATCCACTGCCACTACTAGGCTGATAACCAAACACTACCACTATTCTACTTGACTACTTATACCATTACTCTACAAGGTAAATTCTTGAAACCAAAACAGATTGAAAAGCAATCCGAAGAAAAACTTGGCCATCTGCTTATTTCCATTCTCGTAGCTCCTTAATTTTTGTTAAAGTATAAAAAATTAAATAACACCATCTCCAATTGCTTAAGCTTTTGGAGTAATTGGTTTTTTCACATGGTATTAGAGCTAAGGTCCTGAGTTCAAAACTCATTGATATTAAAAATACAGATGTAATGGCCAACCCAAAAGAGGAGCCACATGTGCCATGTGTAGACGAACCCTAAAATGAGGGGCCACACGCAGGGGGGGATGGAGACTAATTTACACTTGCCTGAACTGGTCATTGGGGGGCCATGGCCACTAAGCATGCATGTAAAGCCACTAAACTAGCTAAACATGCATGTAGGGTCATAAGCCATGATAGGGATTTTACAATTCATTAGGGGGCATAGCCCCCTCATGCTATATGTGCCTCCTCCTACACGTGAGGGGAGTGTTAAAGAATAAAAGATTAAATAACGGAACAATTTTATCATCATGAAAGATAGCATAAATAGAGAGGGCGCTTACGGATAGTGCAGCTTGGCCGCTTCCAGTGCCAACATCCCAAGCAAGATCATGGTTGGGCGTCTTCGAGGCTATGAACTCGAACAGTTCTGGTGTGTAACTCGGCCGAGCTTTTACATACAACTCAGCTTGTTTTTTGAATAACTCAGCCATTCCTCTCTCTCTCTCTCTCTCTCTCTCTCTCTCAACTGGTTTTCGTTTCTCATTTTGTAAGTCTTATATAGAGAGCAATTTGTGTAGGGAGCTGATATTTTACGCATTTGCCTCCTTGTAACGTGATTTGACGTAAAAAAGCGTTAAAGTTGCCCACTGTTCACGTTATAAGGGGGCGAATGCCTACTGGAGAGGGGTGAAAATATCATCTCCCCTGCATAGTGTCTACATTTACGTGGGACCCAGCTAAAAGATGGCCCAACAACAAGCCCAAAAGTGGTACTGATTGGAGAATCATAGCCGTCTATTTGTAGATCAAGCATAGCTATGAGGAACATGAGACACATGTACGGTGATCAAGTTCATCTATCAAGCTATTAAGTATTCTAATCCTTTCGTGATCAGAAAAGCAATCTCTTTAGACGGCTTCTTTAAAAGAAAAAAGTACGGAATGTGCTTAAAATTTTCAAGAAATTACAGATTTCGGTACTTTTTAAAACTAGCATCAAATATGGGCGATTCTTCAAAATCGGGTGGTAAAAAGACCTTGATACCCTTCAGACATGATCAGAGTCCTCGTATGTTGCCCTTCCTGATGGATGAGAACGTCAATCATTATCTATAAAAAAAATTTAAAATGAGAACGTCAATATAGGGGGAGTGAAAATATCATCAAAAAGCATTAAAGTTGCCCACTTTTTCACGTCAAATCAGGTACTTCTCTTTTAGCTTAGAACAGCGACATTACAGAACATTTTATTATTTTCCACGTCTCTTTTGGCTTAGAACACCATCGGATTCTTGAGTATGCCGCCAGATTCAAAAAAACATCCATCGTTCAAATATATCAAGTACGCCGCTGAAATATCGAGTACGCTGCCGGATTTCTGAGTTCAAACATGTGTTCCAAACGTATCAAGTACGCCGCCGGAACATCGAATACGCTGCCGGTTCTAGAGTACACCGCTGGAATATCAAGAGGTACGCCGCGGTAATTGGGTGTATGCGGAAATAGAGTGTACGCTGGCGGGGATTCTAGATAATGCCACCGGAATATCAAGGGGTGCGCCGGAGTGTAAGCGAAAATAGAGTGTATGCCGGCGGAAATAATGGGTACGCCGGCAGAATCTCATACAGAAAGACGGTATTATTAGAAGATGCCATCGTTCAATGTTGATGTCCACGTGTCGTAGATCCGACCGTCTATGCATATTGGCGACGGCCAAGATTTAAACGAACCCAAGGAACTCTGGGTTCAAAGAAAGATTTCAAATCCAAACCAAACCGGCTGTGTATAGAGGCGCCAGCGTTCCAAAAGGTTTTTCAACACGTGTTAAGCATCCATCCGTCTCTAATTACTTCTTATGGCTAAGATAGAAACGAACCCAAGCTTCTGTCGGTTCAAAAACACATTCAGACGAACCAAAAGAAGCCTTGTGAAGCGCGCCAATTTAATGCGCAGTAATGAAAAAGGAGATTTATATTGATGTCAGAAGGGTATCAGGGTTTTTTTCCACTAGATTTTGAAAAATCACCCATATTTTATGCTAGTTTTAAAATTACCCGAAATCTGTAATTTCTCGAAACTTTTACCCACATTCAGTACTTTTCTCTAATCTCTAGGGATTTCATTCCTCTAATGCCGAGGTTTTTGATGATGTGACACTTAAAACCCAATCAAGGTTTTTAATTTGGACCAAAATTCGAATTTTTGAGTTTTGGTATGGTCAACCCAGAAACAGAAATTGGGTAAACTCGAAACCTTAAAAAAATTTGGTTGAAAATTTATTTTTCCCTGATTTAAAGAAAATCTTCAAAATATCTGGATTTTATTCTTTATTTAATATTTTCCCGAAATTTCAGCCAAAATTTATTTTGTGTTTTGGCAAAGCTTGAACCAAGTAAAACCCCAACAAAAGACTGGCTTTTGTGCAACCAAACAAATCTAAGAGTGAGAACAAGGAATGCTAGCACCAGTCTCAAAGAATAGTTGGTGTTGTGTATACACTGCCTAATGTATGGTGGGACCCATCTAATTATCTCTCCAATGTGAGCTTAAGTCATATAAGAACGTGCCACATTTATTAAATGAGATTAAATAATTAAATACAGAATAGTACACCGAAGCTTGGGTGTAAAGCTAAAGAATCAGATATTTATTTCAAGGCGTGTGGGGTCCACATCAAAAAGCTTCTAGAATGTTACTATAAAATTAAGTGTTTTGCTAACGAGTGCCCTAAACTTGAATTTATACATACTTTTAGACTTTTACATATGTTTTGAGATTTCCCCCCCAAAGTATGTATAAATTCAAGATCCACTGGCAATTAAATTATGCTTAACAAGTACCCTAAGGGCACCCGTTAGCAAAACCCTAAAATTAAATAAAATCACCAGACAGCTGGAACATTTATTTTGAGTTGTCAAAAGAGGCGACTCATCTGACGGTCAAGATCTATTGACTTTATTAATTGGGTTTCGTTAAGGTTAAGGAGCATTTAAAACCTAAGGGCACGTTCGGCAAGGCTTCTCATTCTCCCGCGATTAAACGGGCGAGAAACGGAGTGATGAGAAACTTTAGAAACGGTTATTTATCACTTTAGAAACGGTTATTTATCACTTCGTAGAATCCCAGCCGAACAAGTTTTTTTGCTTTCTTCATTCTACACCCGTAAAAAGGGAGAAAATCCAGGAAAAGAATAGTTGTCGAACACGCCCTAAATCTACATATTCTTCGAGAAAAAAGACTCAAAAATTATGTAAAACTCTTACATTTTGTGTAAATTTATGGTTTATTTAAGTTTTCAGTACACCTTAACGAGTGCCCCTGGGGCACTGACCTTGCATAATATTTTTGTCCAAAAATTTATACTTTTTATCTTCTTTCAAAAACTTCAACCATTTAAGAGAATCATTAAAGCTAACGCCGGATGGGCGTGCGATCGATAATGGCGATGACAATCCGAAAAAATAAAATAACAAAAGATAACTGTGGTGCTCAAAAGCTAACCCACGTTGGAGGGAAACTCCAAGGAAGAAGTGTAAAAAACACCTTTTCTCCACAAGAAAAGAACACTTTTCATTCAATACTTTAATTGTCAAAAAACCAAGCTCTTCTCCATTACATTGAGTTTAAATAGGGTAATGAGATTCTTATTCTAACTTCGGAAACTAAAAACAAACAAAGTAGCAACTCTAATCTAGGTGTAAAGATCTTACACAATTTTGCATTGAAAAAATAAATAGAAAATAAAAGCTGTTTTAGGTCTCATTCGGGTACTAATTAAAAAGTAATTTATTACTATTTAGCTAGACTTAAGAAAGGAATCTACTAAATTATTAAACTAAGAAAGGCTAGTTTCCTAAATCTATATCCCACGGAATGGAACTTGTCGCCATGGTTGGTAACTTGGTAAAATGAAACTGATATCCTTTAGGTAATAATTCAAATGGTAACTTCCTAATACCGAATGGTAAAATTGGAAAGCAAGATGCCCTGCACCAAAGGCCCTATTTGTTTTGGATTTTAAGAACCGATGGTGAGTACAAAATTGATTAATGGACTCAAAATTACATTTAGAACTAGTTTGTTTCAGATTTTGATAATCAATTTTGTAATCTTGAGTCCAACAATCAAATGTTACACTCAAAATCGGTCCTCAAAATCCAAAACAAGTAGACCTTAATTTTGAGTTCAATAGTCAGTTTGGGCTCAAAATAGGTTCTCAAAATCCAAAACAAATAGGGCCTTAATATTTACTACTATAATCAGTTTTGAGCTGACAATCAATTCTCAAAGTCCAAAACAAACAATGCCTGAGACCCAAAAAAAAAAAGGACAAAAAACCTTGATTTTGGAAATCCTTAGAAAGGCCTTTCATCAACCATTTAGGATCGTCTTAGAAATATATTTAGGGATTTGCTAGGGACCATCGCAGAAGGGATTTTTTTTGTTTGTGCCTGTGTATTTGTTGGGGTGAAGTCCTACGCAAAAGATCATGGTTACTCGGAGGGTTGATATTGTTTGTATGACATGGGACAAGCTTACGTGCAACTAGTAGCTGGGCCACCAATTCAATCAAAAGCTTATATGCAGGAAAACAGAGGGGTAAGGTCCTTCAAATTGAACAACCAGAGGTGGGTTGTGGTGAGTTCTCATGGAATTCATTTCTTCATTTTTGTTATACGAATAAAATGAAGCATTGCTAATCGCTCAAGATATCATCTCGCTAATGTGAAAAACAAGCATGGTTTGTGCATGACATTGGCTATCAATAAAACATGATTTTAGACAATTGGTCGAATTGATCTGTTCTCATGGTGTAAACCATTTATCCATATATGATGGGAAAAATTGAAGGATCTAGACCATTCAATATGAGAAAAAATGAAATAAAAATTCGGCCTACCATGTGCCATGGATTTTGATGAACGTTTCGTGAGTTTGGAACTTCCACTTCTAGCCATTTCAAATTCCAGAAGAAGCAGTGGAAGCAGTGTCTTGGCCTTCTCTTCCCTCACACAACTCTTGGTGATGGATCTCCTTTAAGTTATTGTGCAAACAAAACTTTATCAAGCTTGTTTTTCAGATGGTGGAAGCAGAACCTTATGAGCTTGAATAGACTGAATAGAAGAGGTTTCCATCGTCCCTCTTCAACCCAAAACTACCTCTTAATCCACATCTCCATGCACTTAAACTCAGCACGTGCCTAAGCTTGAAACTGATAAAAAAATGGCATACAAATTCAACGATCTTACATTAGTACTATCTCTGCAAGGGAATCTAAGAAAGTAAATACCTATCTTACATTCTCTCGTTTAGCATGCATGGGTCTGCCTCAATCCAATACGGTCAGCACGCAATAATGTGACCAGTCAATATCCAATTATCTCAATAACTATTTCGTTGAATGAAGTTACAACAGAATTTAGGGCTGCAACTCGGGTCGGGTCGGGCGGGTCGGGTTTTGGAGAACCCAACCCTACCCGAGAACGAGAAATATCTCGGGTCGGGTCGGGTTTTTTTTCGGAAAACCCACGATTCCCAAACCCGGCCCTACCCATGATAAATCTCGGTCGGGTCGGGTTTTTTCATGTTGACGCAATTTTTTAAGGAAAACTCTTGTTTGGCAAGGCAACTCAACTCATAGAAGTAGAAATTACACTCACATCAAACAATGATGTAATTACACTCACATTACACTTGAATCAAACAATGCTGTAATCAAACAATGTTGTAATTACAATCAAACAATGCTGAATCAAACACTTGAATCAACTCAACTCATAGAAGCAGAAATTACACTCACATATAATAACAGTGGGTGCGTGGGTTTTCACTTTTAACTTTTAACTAACAATAGAAAAAAATGCACATACTATAACTTATGTAACTCGGGTCGGGTCGGATCGGGCCCCTTCAAACCCGGCTCGACCCGAGATTCATGCAGGCTTTTGAATGCTCAACCCGGCTCGACCCGAAACCCATGAAACCTAAACCCAACCCAGGCTATTTTCGGGTCGGGTCGATGCAGGTCAGGTAAAACCCGGCTCGAGTTGCAGCCCTACAACAGATCGTGTAGTCATTGGGTTATTGATTCACTTAATGCCTTTTAATGATATTATGCTTCTTACAAACATTCATTCGTGTGCACAAAATAATAATTGAACATCAAATAAAAATAAACATACTATAATGTAATCACAATACAAATGACTGAACCTTATGCAAATTCCCACTATTCAACATAAGGAGATTGATCCACCAATCCATCTGCACAACATACTTGTGTTGCGTATGCCTTCTCCAGACGCAGCTTGATTATATTGAATCATTTGCCTCACAACAACAAACTCAATATCGATATTCTTTAAACCTTCACTTGATTTATTGTTCTTAGCAAAGGAAAGCACATTGGAATTGTCACAATAAATTCTGAGTGTTTTTTTTTTTTTTTAATTGACAAATATATTCATACTAGCAAAATTTACAGTGGGACCAGTAGTCCCACCAAATTTACATAGTATGAATTGCTCATGAGCAATCTCCTTGGCCCAAAAGAAAAGCCCATTACCCCTCATACTACCCCTTATATTACCCGATAGCCTCCATTGTAACGAATCCAACAAAAAATGCCATATTGTGGGGCCCACCAAGTCAAGATCGTGACCTACCACGTCACACAAACTTCTCCAGCACATTCCGAATTCGATTTTCAAAAATCCTGCTCGAAGCCCAAGAGTTATTGTGCGCCCCTAACCGTGCACGATAGCCAACCACCCAACATCACCGTCGGTTCTCCGGCGGCCTCCACCTCGTACCACCACCAAAATCCGACGGGTCATCTTCCAATCCCTTCTACGTCTCCTCCACAAAAGTCAACTCCGCCGGGGGAGTCTCAGCTACCACCATCGTCATCAAGCTATAGTTGGCCTTCCACGGCTCCAGTTCCAGCACCCCACGGCCTTTCACGGCCTCCAGCAACCTCCATGGTTTTCCTCGGTTCCAGATCCAGCTTCACGGCCTCCACGGCTCCCAATCTAGCCTCCACAACCCTAGATCTAGCCACTACGGAAGAGCCATGCTCCAGATCTAACCTCCACAGTTCCCAAGAAGGCCTCCACTAGCCATCGCACCCGTCCTCAGGCCACCCACGATCTTGATTCAGAAGACCACACCCTCCTACGGTCAAACCCAGCAACCCCATTGCTAAGTCCGTCGATCCACAGCCTCCCAGGTCCCCCATGTCCTCCAGATCCGATAATCCACGGCCTCTACGGCCTCGCACCGCCTATAGCTGGTCTTCCACTGCTCCAGGTCCAGCACCCCACGGCCTTTCATGGCCTCCAGCAACCTCCACGGTTTTTTCCGGCTCCAGATCCAGCTTCACGGCTTCCATGCCTTCAGATCCAACCTCCACGGCTCCCAATCCAGCCTCCACGGCTCCCAATCCAGCCTCCACGGCTCCCAATCCAGCCTCCACGGCCCCAGGTCCTACCTCCACAGCCCTAGATCTAGCCACCACGGAAGATCCATGCTCCAGATCTGGCCTCCACGGTTCCTGATTCGCCCTCTGCGGCTCATCTTTTGCCAACAATGGGAAAGACGGGAAAAAGATGGCAAGACTAAAAAAAACAGCAATGGGGAGAAAAGAGAGGGCGAGATTCCAAAAAGAGCATGGGAAAGGGAGACGAGAGAGAGAGAGGGGATGAGAGAGAGAGAGGGAGACGAGAGGGAGAAACAGCCTCTCTCCCTAGGCGGAAGCCCTGGGGAGAGAGCTTTTTTTGTTGCTTTTTTCCAGAGACAATCCCAAGATCTTTGGTTTCACTCTTTCTCCATAAATTCTGAGTGTTTTGTTAACAGTACAAACAATCTAAAGCCCTGAGATAACATTTCACAACCATAGTACATGAGTTGAAGCCTAGAACATACTATAAATTTGGCCTCCATAGTGGAAGAAGCTATCATCCTTGCTTCGCATTTGTCCACAATAACAAACCTCATACAATCATGAAAAATATATCACGATATAGGCCTCCTAGTGTCCCAACAACTAGCATAGTCAGAATCACTAATGAAGCATTCCTGCGATTGTCTAAGAATACCTATATTCTAAAAAAGTCATATCTAAGCAAATCTCAATTCTTATCATGTAGGATGCTTTACCAAGATCATTCATATCAAAATTCCTATATAGAAATTATTTGGTCTCAAACATCATGCCCAAATTACTACTAGCAAGCAGTATGTCATCTAGTATCTACTATGACATATAGTACTAGGAAGATGAATTTGGTCTCACTGACCTTAAGATATAAACATTTATCTACAACAATTTCTTTAAAATTAAAGTCAAGAGATTTTTCAAAAAAAAATTTAAGTACTATAGCCATTAGACCTCCTGTAAATCATATGTAATCCTTTTGAGTCTACAAATTATATGTTCCTTGTCTTCAACCTAAAAAACCATAGGTTTTGTCATATAGAGAAATCCATGCATGTCAACATTCAGAAAAGCAGTTTTGACATATATCTCGCACAACTCAAGTCAAAATGAGCTACTAATGCCATGATTTTTCAAAAGGATTCTTTGAAACTACAGAGAAAATTGTAATCAGTCTCTCTTTACACTATATGCCCTCTTTTGGAGAGAAACCTTTGTAATCAGTCTTACCTTATATCTCTCAATACCACCATTGGAGTTGCGTTTGATTTTGAATACCCATTTACATCCAACTGGCTTGATTTCCTTTGATAACTCACCAAGTTCCCAAACATGAGTTATTTCTATTAAGAGTAATGCTTCATTCATGCCTTCAGACCACTAAGTAGATTGATTGCTCATTATGACTTGATTGAAGGAAATGAGATCGATATTCATTTCTTCATCATAATTATAGTAATTCTGATAGACAAACATAGTCATAGAGAATGGCCAAGCTTCTTTCTCTATGACCTTTGTAGATGTTGCTCAGTAGTGGTTTTCACAGAAACATCTTTAATGTCAGGTGCCATATCAGATGTGCCATTTAGTTTTGGTGCACTAATGTGCTCAGGAACGGATATTGGTGCCACTCTCTCTCTTAGATTACCAGTATTGGAACCATAACTTGATTATCACTACAGACAAAATTTTTTTCTAGGATTTGCACTCCCACTAAGGTTGCCATCCTCTAGAAACTCGGAATTCCTATTCTCGATAATACAAGTATTACGAGTAGGACAATAGTACCTAAACCTTTTAGACCTTTTAAGATAACAAATAATGAACTGGCTAATCATTTTTTGGTCTAATTTCCTTATTGGCGAGTTATAAATGTTGCTTCAACTAAACAACTCCATATGAACAAGTATGTCAGCTTCACTTCTTTACAACTCAAGGGGTCATAAGTACAGCCTTACTTGGGACACGATTCAAAATATGCATTGTCGTTTTTAAGGTTTCATCACGCAAGAACTCAAGCAACGATGAGATTCATAACATGCTCCTTGCCATATCCATGAGAGTACAATTTTGCCTCTTAGTTATACCAATATTCTCAAGTATAGCCGACATTGTATACTAAGCTATGATAACGTTCTTCAACAGATATCAGGCGAATGACCCTATATTCTCAAGTATAGCCAACATTGTATACTAAGCTATGATAACGTTCTTCAACAGACATCAGGCGAATGACCCTATATTGTGTCTTACTTCAGAGTATTTGGCATAATACTCCCTGCCTCTATTGGACCTCACAGTTTTAATCTTCAAGTTGAGTTAGTTTTTGGCTTCATCTTTATAAATTTTAAATATATCCAAGGAGTTAGAATTTTCATAAAGAAGATACATATAGCTGTAGTATAAAAATTAATTGATAAAGGTAATCAAATATTTTGGCCGAGCTAACCGTCAGAGTAAAAAAAATGTCCATAGATGTTAGTGGGAATAGCTTTCAAAAGACTTGTACTCCTAGCTAGTGACACACCTTATCTTAGTTAAAAAATATTTGCAAATATTATAGATTAAAAAATATTTGCAATCTATGCAAATATTATAGTTAAAAAACAGTGGAGGCATCCCAACCCTACGATTTGTGGAGGTAAAATGGATGTCTTTAAACCTTCACAAATTAGTCCATTTTTTGCCTCCACAGTTCGAATGGTTAGGATGATCCTATGGATCTGATTTTTTGTGGACACCCTATCTATGTGAGGGCCTTAAAAATGAATGGTTTGGATCACCCAAATAATGTGGTCCCCAGTGTATTTTAAGCTAGTGTGCAGTAGGAACCGTTTTCTCTAAAAAATATTAAGTAAATCTAGAACTTTATCCTTAACCAATCATTAGTCATTTATGCTCTAGATTGAAAGAGTTCTCATCTACTCAATTTCGTTAACTATCAATATTTTGACTAGATCATCAGCATGCAAAGAAAGTAAAGTCTAAGCATAAGAGGGGTCTAATTTTTACTCATATAGACTGCCCTATGGTATACAGGACTCAACATATGAGATTGATGGCCCCAACTTAAATTTATATCGATAGGAAGCAAGTTTTGAAACTAAAATTCGTATTATAGTAGGAATAAAAATAGTATGTACTTAATCTAACAAGAAAGCAGTATCCAAAATACTACAAAGTATCCCATGGCCTCAACATCAACCTTTATTCCATCCCCGACATTAAATAGTTGAATAGCTAAATAAGTATCCAGCCATCTAGTGTTTCTAGGAACATCTACTAAATTTGATTTGTAGCACACAAGGGTTTTGGGTTTACCTTTCTTGTCAAATCATTTCTTGTATTTGGAGCATTATTTCTTTATGTGTTCACTTTCCTTGCAACAGTAGCACTCGATGCCAACCTTTAACTCACTCGACTGAACCTGCTGGGTTGACATGTCTGTAGTTCTCCATTTATTTCTTTTATTAAAATCCTTCCCTCTTTTTTCTTGAAGTATCCCTTCGATGGATCATGGGTGGTGAAATGAGCTTTCTCTGGTATTTCATTCATCCTCTCTTCTTCCTAGACATGCATGGCAATCAACTCGCTCATTTGCCACTTCTCTTTCTAGGTGTTGTAATTTTTCTTGAATGGATTGAACTATATGGGAAGAGAAATCATAATGAAATGAACAAAAGAAATCTCATGGATCTCCATGTCCATCCTTTTTCAGTTGAGAGACTATGTCATTCATAATTATAATGTGCTGCTCCAAACCATTGTCCGTTATAATTCATGGTTATCATTTTCATCGTCAGGCTACTAGCAAGTGCTTTTGAAGATCCTCTAAATTATTCTTCACAGGGTACTTTGTTATCCAAATCTGTAATCACACATTGGATAGCGTTCAAAATAATACTTTTTAAGATCATTAGACTCATGTGATTAGATAGCTCCGCCACTTCTCATACACATGGGGTGAGTTTTCAACTATAGCTTTAATAGGTTCATCTTTGAAAAATGCAGTGTAAGTCATGCGGCTAACAACTATATAGATTTGTTCCTCCCACTTGTCAAAGTTCGACCCACTCAACTACTCTATACTCCTCGATTATAAAATCTATCTATCGAACCCAAAACGGCCTAATAGGTATCTAAAAAGAGAAATAGGGTCCATTGTTGTAATCATAACCTTGCAGTAACCATTACAATCCCTCAGTTGGGTCGAGCCAGTAACATACTAAATAGTTCTCCTGGATTACACCATGCAAAACTAGACAACCCAGTACCATACGTGTTCATCAGTTTTGGGTTAAAAACCCCTCAAACCAAATCATCTCTATCAAACTTCCTCATTCCGTCAATTTACACAGAGCAACGGTGCCCCGTTGCGTCAATCATTATCATGCGTAAATAAACGCCAATAGGATGCTGTTCGAACAATGAATAGGGTGCATGCAAACAAACATGTACTGTGAATAAAAAAAACAGTTCATTATCAAATACCATAATCACAAATGATCCTATTTACCCAGATGAGATCTGAGGAAATTTTTGTTACATTAATGTAGTGTGTTCTTAATTTAATAGCTTCTATCTTGGAAAATAGAGGAAAAATATTTCAACTCTTGGCATGAACCTCCCTATATTCTGATAAAACCATGCTACTTCCTTAACAAAATAACCATTCAAAATTTTATGTTGTGGGCACATAGACACTAGTTAATAAGGGTAACTTAATGCATCATGGCTAGCATCTGAGTCTTTTAATTCTTCCAAACTCTTGCCAAACTTCTTTGATCAGAATATATCCTAACACACGATCTGGAACATCATGGAAACTCCCATAGAATCATTGATCATTTAGAATCTCCATTCATAGTGACAAGTCGATCGCCTTTGATAAATTTTACCTTCTAGTGAAGAGTTGATGGGATACAAGTTGCACCACGATTTTAAATCAAAAACTTTATGAATCACCCATATTTTTTATCAATATTTTTCATTAAGAAGATACTTTCCTCTGTCCCAGCAAATCTGTTGGAAACTACGATATCAATGTGTATAAAATTGCTTTCACCGAAAGCATTTTTAGATTAAACATATATCCCAAAATATGAAGGTTCTGGGTTCAAGAAGTCAACCTACCCTAGAAAAAAATGATTGAAGAAAGCCATTACTCCAGAGAATCAGCGAAGTTTCAATGCACATTTTAACGTCTACTCAACACAGCTCAACTAAGCCTTTGTCCCAAACTAGTTGGGGTCGGCGCACAGTTAAACCTCTCAACTCAACTCAACAAAGCCTTTGTCCCAAACTAGTTGGGGCCGGCTAAATGAATCATTTATAAAATTTTCATGAAGAAGGTGAAAGGAATCTACCTGGCTCTAATCCGGGCTCTGGTGGGGTTCTTCTACGTGGATCATTTTCTTCCATTCTATCATATCCAAGGTCATGTTCTTTGTTATGTTCCTAGCTATCAAGTCTTTCCTCACTGTTTCTACCCAAGTTGTTTTCTGCCCCTACCTCTTTTTACTCCATCAACTTGGCAAGAGTCGCCTCTTCTCACTGGAGCATCTAAAGGCCTACATTGGATATGTCCAAACCATCTTAAGCGGTGCTCCCTCATCTTCCCCTCAATTGGTGCCACCCCCACCTTTTTACGAATGTCTTCATTTTTAATTCTATCTAACCTTGTGTGGCCGCACATCCATCTAAGCATTCACATCTCCACTACACTCATCTTATGCACATGCTGCTTCTTGGTGGCCCAACATTCTAAGCCGTACAGCATGGCTGGCCTCACAGCTGTCTTCTAAAACTTTCCCTTCAACTTGGTAGGGATTTTACAGTCGCACATAACCCTTGAGGCAAGTTTCCACTTCAAGCAACCTGATCTTATTCTGTGGTTAAGATCCTCCTCAATCTCTCCTTCCTTATGAAGAATTGAACCAAGCTAGCGAAAGATATCCCTCTTAGGTACCTCCTGTCTAGTCATATTTACTACATCCTCGTCCCGCCTCCTTACATTACTAAAGTTGCACTCCCTTCAATTTAGTAGGGATTTTATGTAGAATTTAACCTTTAATCCTGAAAATTCGCACTGCTTTTATTCCTTCCCCATGTAAACTGATATGACAGGAATTGTCGTCGAATATTAAAGCAACTAAACCTAATTCAGGAATAGTTGTCGAGTATTGAAGCAACTAAGCCTAATTCAGGAATAGTTGTCAAGTATTAAAGCAACTAAACCTAATTCACAAGTATATTTCTCAAAAGGTAAATGTCCAAAACAATGATTGAAATTAAATGAAGCTAAAAGGCTTGCATATTCTTCTAATTTGTGTATTTTTTCTAAATTTATTAGTATATTTTTTTTTGTATGGATCACAAAAACTCTGTATCAAACTCCATTGGTAGACTCTATATAAGAACGGGATGTATCTTGTTTTACTTGAGTAAGAGACTGAAATTGAGATTCTACATCAATTTAAAGAGTACTTTTCATTGAAATATCTAAATAATTCTAGGATGCATCTTGTTTGGCTTAACAGATTGAAATTGAGCTTATAGATCATTTTAAAGAGTCTTTGTCCTCTAAATATTCCAATAACAATTTCCATTGCCCGAGAGCAATACTCTCACATCCATTTCTTGCCAGTAAAAACAGAGCACCCAAGGGTGAAAAACATGTTTAAGTGATCCACAGAGCTCATTAAACTCATTACATTCGGGTGAGGTAGCTTTAGAAGTACAGAAAATGCATCTCTAACAATCACTTCACAAACCACAATAAGCCATCCAAAACAGCCCAACCTGGGTATTGTTTGAAAACCATATTACTAAAACATCTTTCACGATGAGAAAATTTTAAATCCTAGATAAAGAAAGCTAAAAAACTATGCAACAGCATTCAAGGGGTGGACCTGTTTAAAGAAAAGGGGATGAAATTTGGCATCTGTATTATTATTCACAAGACGGGCTTCGTCATTTCTTACGCACCAATGCAGCAACTATCCCACCAGCCAGAAGACCTACAGCAGTTACAGCGGTTGCAGCAATGCCTATCCCAATTACACCATCTGTTTCCAGCAATATGTTAGTATCAAGTATTTAAATTTCAGTTTGGTTTCGGACATATCCGAAACCAAAATTTCGGAAGAAATTCAGTAGGGAAAAAAAAAGCAAATTTCATTAATGTGCCGAAATTTTGGGAAAAAACTTAAAAAATCACATTTTCCCGAAATTTCTGCCGAAATTACCGAAATTTCAGATTTTGGTTATTTCGGTTTCGGTCCCAACTCCCAACCGAAATCCGAAATTTCCGTATTTAGGCCAAAATTTAAAACCATAGTTAGTAGCTACAGCTAAGTACTATGAAAGACACATCATCTTTCTAGTTAGAGAAAATGACCAACATACTTGCTATTTCCAGTATATACTAAATGCTACTAAGGTAGTGCAAAAATGGGTCCAGGCCCCTGAGGGATTTTGTAAGTTAAATGTGGATGGAGCCTCCTTCGGAAACCCTGGATCCTCAGGCTTTGGGGGTCTGCTGAGAGCCCATGAAGGTGTTGTAAAGTGGGCTTTCTCAGGTCCAAATGGATTATCTGACTCTTCGGAGGCTGAGGTGAAAGCAGCTTACTTTGGTATCCTTTATGTGGAAAGAAATAGTTTGGATAAGGTGATAGTGGAGGGGGACTCTTTGAATGTTGTTAAATGGCTAGCTGGCTTAGCTCCCCCTCCTTGGAGATTTCTAAGCTTGTTTGACGAGATTGCTGATTTGGTTGCTGACTCTTCGATCTCTTTCAATAATGTTAGAAGATCAGCTAATGAAGAAGCCGATGTAATAGCTAAATCAGGAGCGAATAGGCAGTGTTTGGAGTGGTTTGATTATTTTCCACCCTGATTTTATTTTGATTGTATTTGTATTTTCCTTTTTCTTATGCTCTTTTGCTCCTCTGTATTTGGTGGACCATCTCGGTTCCGTTTTATTCAATATATTGCGCCATTCCAAAAAAAAGAATACTAAATGCTACTAAAAAAAATTGCATAAAGTCTACATCTGCTCAGAATCAACTGCCATCCCACTAAGACCCTGTTTATTTTTGTGGCCGAAATTTCCGAAATTTCAAATTTTGGATATTTCGGTTTCGGTCCCAACCGAAATCTGAAATTTGTATTTAGGCCGAAATTTAAAACCATAGTTAGTAGCTGCAGCTAAGTACTATGAAAGACACATCATCTTTCTAGTTAGAGAAAATGACCAGCATACTTGCTATTTACAGTAAATACTAAATGCTACTAAAAAAATTGCATAAAGTCTACACCTGCTCAAAATCAACTGCCATCCCACTAAGACCCTGTTTATTTTTCGATTTTGAGAACCGATTGTGAGTCCAAAACTGATTACCGGACTACACTTTACGTTTAATCTTGAGTCCAATAATCAGTTTTGGACTCACAATCGGTTGTCAAAATCCAAAACAAACAGGGTCTAAAAGAGTTATTTAAGATAGTGGTATCACTCCATACGCGGGCATATCCATAGAAGCAAAAAGTAAATGTTGGGGGGCTCTATCTGTTCGTGACCCCCAAACCATCCATCCTGCTGGCCCTCATCTGAAGGGTCATATATTGAAAATTTCGTACAATGAACAACACTGATCTTGCCATTGTAATGTTCTGACTTTCTTATTTTTGAACTGACCATTTTATCAGCAACAATTTGAAGGGTTAAGATCATTCAAATGGGGTGTTTCCTGAAGTGTGGTTCATTGATGACGTGGTCCCCACTTATTTTCACTGATGTATTTCAATGAACTTGATATAAAATAATTCTCAAAAGAAATTTTGCATGATTTCAAATTTTTTTTATTTGGTGAAATTGGGCTGAGAATTCCAAAATTGATAGGGTAAAATTTTCAAGGACAACCCAAATTACCTAGAATTTTTTTAAAATTTTAAAGCTTAAATCACCTTATGAACTAATGTTTAAAGCTTAAATCACCTTATGAACTCTTTTACCAGAACTTACCTAAAATCAGCTACCGTCAGGTAGTATTACCAGCTGCAGCTAAGCACCACGGAAATATACTATTGACGTTTGAAACAAGACGAAAAACATAATCAATTACCTTTTGCTATTTTATCTTCAATCAATTTCTTCAGTGACTGGGCCTGCCTCCAATCTGGTGCAATCTGCAAAATCAAGTCATAAATAGGTAAATACCTTTGTATACATAGACTGATCAATGGCCTGAGAGTTTGGAAATTTTAAAAACATTGATATTGTGAATTTTTTTTTTTTGAGAGAATAACATTGATATTGTGAATTGCTCATAAATGTCACTATGTCAGGCAGAAAACAGCAAATTTCAGGGAGGTGGATGCAGCACATGGCTTTATCTAAAGAACTGGTTCCAGCCATCAATAACAGCCTGTGTTTCTCTTACTTTTTGCAGTCAACAAAGGCCCCGTTTGTTACAAAGTAAAACAAAAGGGAGCACAAAATTCTATGGGTGTAAAAAGTGAACTGGGCGATATTTTATGTTGGAGTTAATTCCAGTTGTTTCTTTGACCATAGTAAAAGAAAAGAAGTTGAAAATGAAAAAAAAATAGAAAAGAACATTTTGTTGTCGAGGAAAGGTAAAGAAGATAGCGCGGAGGACGAAGATTTGGTTTTCTCCACCAGCAAAAGAATTGCAAACAAAGAACCCAAACCCGAGCAAAAACCAGCAAAGGAAAACCCATGTTTCATTCAGCTCTCTCGTCATCTTCAACGCTCGTTCTGTTGTCTTTTAGTTCTCTCTTTGAAGCGGACAGAAAATCAGCAAAGGAAAACCCATGTTTAGTCACCTCTTCAATGCTACCATTTCTTGGACCTCTCTCCATGTTCTTCTCATCATCCATTTGAATCTTTTCACCCCACCAGAAAGAAATGCAAACGAGAGAGAAAAAAAAAACAAGTAATCTACTAAAAGAAAAACGGATAGGATTTCCAACTCTCTCCAAGTCCAGACGTTCAATGTTTACTCTTGTGAAACGACCAGTTACTCCAAACACTTAAGCAGTTGGAGAAGGCATTATTTAATCCTTTTATACTTTAACACTCCCCCTCGTGTGGCCCCTCTTTATAGGGTTAGTTTACACGTGGCACAAGTGGCCCCTCTTTTGGGTTTGGGCATTCCATGTGGATTTTTACTATCAAGGAGGTTTGAACTCAGGACCTTTTGCTCTGATACAATGTGAAACCACCAGTAATTCCAAAAGCTTAAGCCGTTGGAGAAGGCGCTATTTAATCTTTATATACTTTAACAACTCTCAAATCAGAGAAACAGAAACACTAGAAAAGAAGTAGAATAGAAAAAGAAAAGAAAACGAACATCAATGGTTGGGCTTGGGCTTTAACAAAGATCAGAGCTTCAACCATGAACTAGCAAACTCCAGATCGATGATGACAGTGTTGTACATCCACCGGGGCTTAGGCTTGAACAATGACCAGATCGTGCACCATGAACTTGCAAAGTCCGGCTCCTGCTTCTACTTCTACTTCTACTTCTACTCTGGCCCCGGATTTGTCAGTTGTCGCATGTTTTCTTTTGTAAAAGAACTCTATTTCAAGCACACAAGATAAGGAAGAGGAGAGGGGCGGCGAGCAGAAGCGGATAGAGGGGCAGAGAGAGAGAGAGAGAAGGGAGACAAGTGCACAAAACTCCTGAACCCAAAAATCTGGCTGAAATCCCTTGATTTTAGACGAAATCCTAGTTGATTTCATTTCGTTTCGGTCAAAATGGCTGAAACATTCCGTTTCGGTCGAAACAGCCGATATATTCCATTCCGTCCGAAAAACTACGACGGAACAAGGGTATATTCCATTTCATCTGGCGTTTCAGTATGTTTCGGCCTGTTTCGTCCAATGATTCGTTCAGTTTCGCCTTAACAAGGCGGACGACACCCCCCCCCCCCCCCCCCCCAAAAAAAAAAACTTGCTCTTCTCTTCTTGCCTCTTCTTCTAGCCTCTTCTTATAATTGGGTATTTACATGTAAATAGGGGAATACCCCCATTTGGATTTATTAAAAATAGTTTCAAGACCCAATCCTAAAAGGATAAAAACTCAACTTTCTAGTTCTTGTACAAAATTCAACCTTTTTGGGTCATTTCTGGCTGGGTTAAAATCTTAACTTCCAAACGAAGGAGTATTTTTCTAATTTTAAAAATTCATAAATTATATCATGTCTAAATATTATTAAATCCCAAACGTCTGATTATAATTTGGTCTCTAAAATTTTTGTTATCTACTCGGGCACCGGTCAACATAAGTATTTCAGCTGATAGTGATTTTTCTTCAAGTAAATGTTTGATCTTCACAACCTTGATGCTATGATGGATTGCAAATGATGGATTTCCTTAAAAAAAAATTAACTCAACTCAACAAAGCCTTTGTCCCAAACTAGTTGGGGTCGGCTAAATGAATCCTTTAGAAAAATTTCATGAAGTAGGAATCTACCCGGCTCTAATCTTGGCTCTAGTTGGGTTCTTCTACGTGGATCATTTTCTTCCATTCTATCCTATCCAAGGTCATGTTCTCTATTATGTTCTTAGCTATCAAGTCTTTCGTCACTGTTTCTACCCAAGTTGTACTCGGTCTGCCCCTACCTCTTTTTACTCCATCAATTTGGCATGAGTCGCCTCTTCTCACAGGAGCATCCAAAGGCCTACGTTGGATATGTCCAGACCATCTTAAGCGGTGCTCTCTCATCTTCTCAATTGGTGGCTTGGTGCCACCCCCACCTTTTTACGAATGTCTTCATTTTTAATTCTATCTAACCTTGTGTGGCCGTACATCCATCTAAGCATTCGCATCTCCGCTACACTCATCTTATGCACATGCTGCTTCTTGGTGGTCCCAACATTCTGAGCCGTAGAGCATGGCTGGCCTCACAGCTGTCTTATAAAAAAATAACTATTAAAAAAAAATTCCATCGCAATGTCTTTTCCGAAACGAAACACCGAAATGTTCCGTTCCACCGACCAAAACGAAACAACGACCAAAGCGGAATCAACAACCAGTGACAGAATGGAGGAGGTGAAAATGGGGTGGCCATGGGGCCAACAAGTCATTTTCATTTTGCTGTTTTCATGGCAACAGAATTCTTGGTAGTCAACGCATTGTAACGGAAAAAACATGCTTTCTGCCAAAAATTCATGGCAAGTGGTTCAACTGAACGGAGCTCTAGGATTAATTGTGCATATAAGATTAGAGACTTCTAAGAAGAAAATATCTTGGTTCATGTAACTCATATGATGAATAGTAATATTTTTGAGTAAGTAAATGAAGATGCGGATGCGTAGGTTTACCGGACAAGAATAAAGACAATGGTTACAAATAAAATCCTTGCATAGATTCTACTAGAGTGATAACATGTATAACAGAATTAATCCCCACTGTTCCCCCTTCCACAAGACTTGGAAACTCCAAGTTTACCTGTGTTTTCAATTATAGACCTACTGGTTATTTAGGATAAGGTTTACAATGGAACCCATCCCAAATTCTTAAGGACATGGGTACAGAAGGGATCTGACCTACTAGCTATTTAGTATATAGGAATTTTCTTATATCCCAGCCAACTCTGAATTTTCACAAAAATAAACTCACATATAACACCAATATTTGTGCAAAATTTTTTAATACTTTTGCCTCAAGGGTTGGGCCAATCCTTGTTATACATGATCACTTCCATTACCATGTCCTGAGAATTTGTGATCCAGAGGATCCCCAGCTCACAAGCTACTCAAAACCCACTCCCAACCCCCCAAAACAGACACATGTGCACCCATTGAAAAAAAGGAGAGTAACTAAATAGGTCAAACCAATCTCCTACATATTCTAGTGGTAGAGGCAATAAGTACTCTGTTGCCATGAGGTGTAGGGTTCAAGACTGGTTCAGGAAGGGATGAAAGCCTTTCAAAAAGTAACTAAATAGGTCATGAATCATGATTGCTTCAGGAGGGAAAGTACATGGTTTTAAATTTCGGCAGAAATACCAAAATTTTGACGAAATTTCGGATTTTGGCTGGGACCGAAATTGAAATTTAAAATTTTCAGCCGAAATTATAAGATTTTCAAAGAAACTTCCACCAATACGAAAATTGCCGCCGAAATTTCAATCCTTGGGAACGTAAATAAAATTGTCATTGAGACAAAACAACTATATATGGAAGTTATGCACAGATAAAGATCAAACCTGCAAACATTCTTCTGCAAGCTGCCTACTCCTTGAATAGTCTCCGCCTCTGTAATGTCCAACTGCCAGGAGATAAAGCTTCTCTCTAGTCTGCAGTGGGCTATTAGAAGTGTCCAAAGAAGCTGCTAACACCAAGTTTTTCAGTGTTAAAAAGATGTGCCGGTTCATACAGATATGAAGAAAAATAGAATTAAGCATATAAACCAGTTTTTCACATCAGGAGCTCTACAGGATAAAGGCATTTCAGAACATGTAACAAATCACCAAAAGCAATAAAGTATTATTCTTAGTGCTGGCAGTATTTACCTTCAAGCATAGCTATCCCACGTTGCACATCTTCCGGTTGTCTTGAGTGAACTAGAGCCCAAGATAACCTCATGATGCTCTCATTTTTATTTTCATCAGAGACACCACTTCCGCCTTCTGCAACTTCTCTCTCACAACCCTGCCAACAATAGTAAACTTCAGAACACGAGCAAGAGAATGACGCACTACAATAAGGATACCATTTGTGCACATGCTAGGACAATGCAATTAATACCATGGTGAGGGTTTCGTAGGGTGGAATTAGCAAATAGCTGATGGAGATGAGAAGGGGAGAATGGTTTTTCAGACAGCTTTGATTATTTTGGACAAAGAGAAAAGTTAGGCTCCAGTTTGGATTGCATGAAAAACATTTCTGAGGAAAAAAAATTTCTCAGAAAAAGGTTTTCTTTCAACAAGTTAGGAGGAGGTAATATGATTAAGATTAATTTAGAGGGATACCTTCAAGCGAAGTCCGTCTAAATAAAAATTGACCAGGGTTGGCTTAAGTTATTTTTTCTGGTCTTTACAAAAAATAGGAAATTCTAGAAATATGTTCCCGGTGTCTTTAATCCATTGATTATTTTCACGCATCAATCTTGCAAATGGGATCTCCATTTTTCCACCGGATTTGGATTTGTTTGGCCACCCTGTGATGATCTATCAGCTAAACACTCCAGATCACTAAATACATTTGTCAATCTGGGCATTGAGTGATTGTCCGTTTTTGCTCTTCAAAATGAGATGAACTTGCTTTCTCCTTTCACCATTGAAATGCCAGAAGATTTTAATTTTAGGCTGTTTCCTAATAACCCCTTTCTGTTTTTTTCGAACGGTAGCAGAACTTTTATTGAAAAAAGAAAGGACGACTAAGACGGTCAACCCTAAAAGATACATGGGGAAAGAAAGAAAGGAACAAGAGAAAAAAAGGCCCAAATTACGAGGGCAAAAAATCAAACCACATAAGAGCAAGCCTATCTACCCCATCTCTAGCCAAACCATTTGCCATGCCATTAGCCGATCTCTTTACACTATGTTGCATGGATTCGGATTCGGATTCGTGTATCGGGATCCGACACGGATTCGATGTGTCAGATTCGACAAACCCCAAAAAGTATGATTCGTGGATTCAGTAATTTTTAAATAAAATAAAATTTTAATATATATATATATATATATATATATATATATATATATATATATATATATATATATATATATATATATAACATTCATGAAAATTTTGGGGGTGGAGGTGTAGACACCCAATCGGCTCCCACAGGAGGGTCGAGGCGTTAGAGTTTTTATTAAGTCGAATGAGGAGGCAGTTGATGTTCGAGGGTAGGGTCGAGGCACTAGGGTTTTTATTTTTATTTTTTTTGAAATGGTGAAAAATATCATAAAAAGAACAGGGGGGGACCGAGATGGACCACACCCGAGAATACAGGAAACAAGAAAAAGAAAGAAAAATTACAAAATAATACTCACGGAGGGAGAAAATCAAACCATTCCAATTCCGAACGACTAACTCCACCCCTAGCCAAACCATCCGCCTCTCCATTAGCGGACCTCCGCACATGATTAAACACAATACTCGAACCCGAGATTAAATCCTCTATTTCATCAAAAATAGAATAGAATCTCCATGGAGGCAACACCGCCCTACTTAACCACCGAATCACATTGAGTGAATCACCCTCCACAATAGTTTTGTCCATGTTCTCTCTATCAATTCTTTTGATACCTTGATAAGCCGCCTTTATTTCGGCCTCCGAAGCATCACATATTCCAAGAGGGCCAGAATAAGCCCACACAACTCCACCACAATCATTGCGAAACACACCTCCAACCCGCCGGTCCCGGGTTTCCAAGACTCGAACCATCAAAATTCATTTTAAGCATTCCACAAGGAGGAGTCTCCCACCGTTGAGCAATCCGAGGCCTATTATCCGAACTAAAACAAACTTCCTTCCACCCCTCCCAAAGGTCATAAGCCGATACAAAACGGAAAGCCGAAAGACATCTCGCCCAAGATATTGATAGTGCAATGATTTTTATGTAAAGCCAATACGGAGATTTGGCTATCCCTTCAAAAACTCGAGAGTTTCTCTCTTTCCAAATCACCCACCACGTCGCAAGCAAACAAATATTCCATAATATTTTTCCTTTCTTCCTCCAAGGCACAAAACCCCATTGATCAACCAAATTCGGAATAGATGATGGAAAGACCCAAGCAATACCAAACCTCGAAAGTATGAGACTCCATAGCTGACGAGTGAAGGAACAATGCATGAAAAGATGACCCACAGATTCCCCATCATTCAAGCATAGAGGGCAATGGTCAATGAGCAACATACCACGCTTTCGTAGAAAGTTAATGAGTACAAGTTGTGCTTTCATATAAAAAAAAGTAAAGGAAAAAACACGTTTAAAGGGAAAATATACATGATTCACATTTCAAAAGAGACCGCAATGAGTTAGATTCGCCGGAAAAATGGGATTCGTGCGGGACACACCTACGACAAGAATCCAAGTGTGTCCCACGCGAATCCATGTCCGATTCGCGTGCGGAGACGTGTCGACACGGATTCGGCATTTTGGGGTTGCCCGGGGGGGGGGCAAAGAATCCATGCAACATAGTCTTTACATTATTGAAAATAACTAATGATCCTTCAATTTTATCAAAGATTTCATCAAAAAGATGAGCAAACTTCCAAGGGGGAACCGAAAGGCCTCTAAGCCACCTGTTAACATTCAAGGAGTCGCCTCCCACAATCACTCGATCAAGAATATCCTTATCCAGTAGAATAATCCCTTGGTGAACAGTTCTGACTCCAGCTTCACTAGCGTCAACCCAACCTATTGGCCCTGAAAATGCCCATAAAACATTTTCCTTGTGATCCCTAAGGACTCCTCTTATGCCACCAAGACCAAGATTCCCCATACTAGAGCCACCAAAATTTAATTTCCACCACCCATCACCCATCATATGGGGGTTGCTACTTTTGCACAACAGAGGCCCTATGTTCATCCTCTAAGCAAATTACCCTCCAACCTTCCCACAGATCATATGTAGAGATGAAATGAAAAAGAGGAAGACTTCTTGCCCAAGCTATAGAAAGCGCTATAACTCGGATGAAAAGAAAATGGGGCGATTTGGCTAACCCCTCAAAGACTCTAGCATTCATTTCCTTTCATATAACCCAGAGAGTAGCAAGGAGGCAAATAGACCAAAGAACTTTCCCTTTCTTCTTCCAAGGAACCAACGGCCAACTTTCAAGAAGAGCTGAGAAGTTGGAAGGAAGTACCGAAGATATCCCAAACCTGGCAAAAATACCATTCCACACTTCCCTTGCTACTCTAAAATGAATGAAAATGCGATCGACTATCTCACCTGCCTCTAAACACAAAGAGCAATGGTCCACTATCATCATATTTCGCTATCTGAGGAAGTCCGCTGCTTGAATCCTATCTCAAATAGCAGCCCAGCTAAACACAGCAACCCTTGGAGGGACTTCAATTCGCCACACTTTTGCTTCAATAGGGGAAGCAGAACAAGGCACCGGTTTGTTGTAAAAAAGATCAAATCCACACCCTCTTGTCCTGACCAGATCGGCAAATAAAGCAACCTTCAAGAATCTCAAGAAATCTGGCCACCTCAAGAAGTTCTCTATCAAAGAAGTTTCTTCTGAATCCCAATTTCCAAATAACCCAATCTTCCCTTCTTTCAAAGCAGTCTTTCACCAAAGCGACCTTATCTGATGATGCTAAATATAGAGAAGGAAAAAGATCTTTCAATGGAGAGGAATCACACCAGATTGAATGCCATAAGCCAATTCTATCCCCTGGGAATACTTTGAACCGAGTAAAGCTATGTTTCATTCGCATGATGACACGCCACACAATAAGATGTTTTTTGCCATAAACGTCATTAGGTTCCCAAGATCCAGGAAGAGCCCCATATTTACTCACAATTACCTTGGCCCATAATTGAGATTGTTCCTCCCCAAACCTCCATAGCCACTTTCCCAGTGGAGAATGATTTACTTCTTTAATTTTCCTCATACTCAAACCACCACTTTTTAAGGATTTACACATCCTTCCAAGCTACAAGCGGAATTCCTTTCTTACACTAGATCCACCCCACAAGAATCTCCTCTCAATAGCTTCAATACGATTGACAATACTAACAGGACATTTGAAAAGGGATAAATGAAAAATGGGAATGTTAGCCAAAACCGCCTTTATAAGAGTGAGTCTGCCACCCCTAAATACCAAATTCCGTTTCCGTTTCCACATATCCAATCTCTTTGCAATTCTTTCAACTATGGGATCCCAAGAAAGTTTATTCAGCCTCCTATCCTCAAAGGAAAACCCAGATATGAGGTTGGGAACCTATCCATAGGGCACCCCATAATGCCAGATAAGATTTTTGCCAAAGAATCATCAACATTGACCGCAAACATTCTTGATTTGTTAAAATTAGATCTTTGACCTGTAGTCAATTCATAGCATCTAAGAATAGCTTTGAGATTCATAACCTGGCTGCAATTGGGCAAGTAAAACCTATCATCAGCAAACTTGGATACACATAGCAGGTGTCGTCAGCAAATTTAACCATCAAGCGGCTCAAAGACTCGGCAACTATGACAAACAGGAAAGGGGAGAGAGGGTCACCCTGACGAAGCCCCTGGAGGATTTGAAGAATCCTTTAGGAGAGCCATTTATGAGAATAGAGAACCAGGTAAATGAAACACAGCATCTAATCCATCCCCTCCATTTACAACCAAAACCAATCTTCTCTAACAGATAATCAAGGCATTTCCCTTCCACCCTATCATAGGCTTTTTTCCATGTCTAATTTACATACCAAGCCCCCCACGCCAGATTTAGATATAAAGTCCACCACTTCGTTTGCTATCAGAGAGCAATCCATAATCTGTCGCCGGCTAACAAAGGCACACTGAGCATCAGATAATACTTTGGGAGAACAATCTTTATTCTCTCCGCCAATACCATTGCTAATAATTTATACAAACAGCCCACCAAAATGATCGGACGAAAATTAGATGCCTTTAGAGCTTCATGCACTTTAGGGACAAGGGCAATGAAAGTAGCTCCGGTACTCTTGTCTAAGGTCATCCCCTCATAGAACTCCGAGGGGATGACCTCACAAAAAGGGACAACACCTAATAACCCCTTTTTGTGCCCACCATGAATCGCATGGGGAGGCCCAGTGCACGAGGCTCCCGCCATTGCGAAGTCTGGGGAGGGTACGCAGTCTTAACCCTGCTTTGCAGAGAGGCTGTTTCCGTGACTCGAACCCGTGACTATCAGGTCACAATGAATCGCATGTATGCTAAAAAAGCAGATTAAAATAATTTCCACATGTTATTTTCTGTTTGAAATATAACAAGGAATTTGTTAGAAGATGAAAGAAGAATACAAAGGGGACCAGATGGCCTCCAAAAAAAGTAGAAAAGCAAAAGAAGAGGAAAAATCAAAAGAACGGCAAATGTCATACACAATTTGATACAAGGTTTTAAATTTCGGTTTCGGCTATAATTTCGGGATTCACCGGAACCAAAATTTCAGCCAAAATCCCGAAATTTCACTTGAAATTCGGTAGAAGTTAACGACACAACGGATTTTTCTGTCGAAATTTCTGTAATTTTGGCTGAAATTCCATAAAGGAATAAAATAATATTGTTATATTGAAATTTCGACCGAATTTCCGAAACTTTGACCGAAATTTGGTACCTTTCAGGAATTTCAGTTTCAAAACGTTTCGGTTTCAGTGTTGACCGAAATTTCGGATTTCGGTTGAAATTTAAAACCTTGATTTGATAGAACTACTCGACAACCTTCCCTAACCAAAGATTATACAATGCTATTAGAAATTCAGGTGATATCCTTGGAATGCGAACTGAGATCCTTTCTAAAATTAATAATTTCTACGATGAAGTTAGCTCAATATTGAATCTTGAGCAAAGTTTTAAATTTCGGCTTCGGCTATAATTTTGGGCCTCACCAACACCGAAATTTCAGCCGAAATCCCAAAATTTCGGTCGAAATTCAGTAGAAGCTATCGAAATAACGGATTTTTCTCCCAAAAATTCGACCGAAATTGCTGAAATTCTGTAAGGAAGTAAAATAATAATATAATATTGAAATTTCAACCGAAATTTCAAAAATTTCCTCTCGAAATTTCGACCGATACGTTTCGGGAATTTCAGTTTGCGTTTCAGTTCTCCGATGTATCTAAGGCAGATATTGTTCGAAAAAATGGAGAAAAGAACCTAGATCAATGCCGAGCAAAGATTTGATTGTGGTTCTGATGAATCTGAATTGCCAACCATGTCGATCTACACCATGTTCACCGTCGAGATCGATGGTTCTCTCTCTTCCAATTTATAAAATCCAGAAGTTGTTATTTTATGCTCAAATGCCAGAGCGTGGGATCTCTTTGGCTTGTACAGGCTTCCCTTAAACCCTAAACCTAGTTTAGATTTTGGCAAGTAATTTTCCAATTTTTGGTGGGTAAATTGGGCATCCCATCACCAGAAATGTAGTTACCAATTTAACCAACTTCTAGTCGATAATTACAGTAAAAATCATTACGCGCACAATTTTCTGAAAAAAATTTCCCAATCAAGTATATTTATTAAACCCATTTTGAATTGAGTTCGGATTATGTGATTTAGTCATTTTCCAATACTCCATTAATTTCCAAATTTTCCCAATTCAAAACGTTCCTTAATATGATCAGCCAATAACATAAACCATTTTACAAATTCCTGCGACATAATTATTTTAAAAAATTAGGTATTCATAATTCAATAACATATTAATTTTGCAAAAAATACGTAGTTTTTTTTTTTTTTTTGTGGTGCAAAAATTACGTCATTAAGTTTCTGAAAGAATATTACGAAAACAGAAATTCTATTTTGGAATGATAGATCATCAAGTATTATTCAGGTAATAATATTAAATTATCAAGAATTTGTTAAGCGCTCCAAACACACTCGAATTAAATGTACTTAAATATAAAATAAATTGAGAATTACACAGTTAGTTCGTTAGCTTCAATCAGTGCATTACAATGAGTCTCAACATGGGCAATCGTCACTATGTATCATGTAGTGCCCTATGTCCTATGCCAAAGAGTTAAACAGGATGACTTATCTAGTCAAGTACATTGTATATCAACTATAGTTTTAAAACTCGCTCGCGCCATCTTGGACTCCCCCGAGCAGAGACGGAGCCAGGGGGGGCAATTGCGCCCCCCCCCGCCCCTCTCTCAAATCTTGAAAATTTCTCATAAAGCTTGGATTATTTCGTAGAGTTCATGTAATTAATACTTTTGCCCCCTTTAAATTCGGGATTTCCTCCCTTGAAATTCGTAGTAATTAATGCCTTTCTTTGTAAAGAATGCTAGTTTTTCTCATAAAGCTAGCCTTTTTCCCCTGATAAGTAGCTCTCAACAGCCCACCTAAAGTCTCTCTCTCTCTCTCTCTCTCTCTCTCTCTCTCTCTCTCTGGATAGAGGCTAACCGGCTAAGGGAGGGAATGTATGATTTAAGAGGCAAAAGCAGAAACAATAGGGGGAGGTCACTAGGATGATCCAAACTATTCATTTCCTGGACCACAATGTAAATAGGCCGCTTCTCATAAAATATCTCCATAGTATTATGCTAACTATCCGATCTAGAATGGGTTACCCATTAAGAAACCTCTCGAATTTGTTAAATCACTGGCATTCTTGAGCCATGCTATGCATAGATGTAAAATAGTGGGCCCCACTCATTAGAACATGAGGTGTAAATACTGGGCTGCACTGCCTCAAAATATGCGGTATAAATTATGGGCTCCTCCCTAATGCATGCGTGAGGGGGGGTGATGGTGGGCCTCACCTATCGAAACTTGAAGTGTAAAAGTGTGGGCCCCAATATGCGTGCTATAACAACCATTCTTTGCGCGCCCCCCCAGACCAAATTCTTGGCTCCGTCCCTGCCCCCGAGTCAAGTCCCTTTAACCTTGGTTGTGTACTGCCTTTTGCCGCCGTGTTTTGCTTTTTGCCCTACACAGTCAATAAAAACTCATTTGACTCTCCCAAATTATGATCACATCAACCAAGTACTCGACCGCGTCGTACCAAGTCAACTAGGATTTTCTTCGGACGCATTCCGCGCTGCATCCGCGTTTTTAAACACAATATCAACTATCATACATAGGTTGCATATATTTCAACGTATTTGGAAAAAATCTTACATGAGACCAACTTCCTTTGAATTACAATTCAATCCCACGCACGTGCGTATTTTTACATGTTGTGAATGAGTGTAGTCCAATGTGACACACATACACAAAATCCATGTGTTTCCTCAAACACATAGGGTCATTGTTCTTCAAAAGCTGATCCTTTCAGAAAAACCCTAGCAGAACATTCCAAGTACCAACTACAGGGGCTGAAATTCCATCGGCATATCTCACAGTCCTGACACCATTGTTCGATGATTTTCGTAAACTTTTCACGGCCCTAAAGAGGTCAATTTTGATTCTTGACACCAAGATCACCATGGAAATACAGTAACTAACTGGCTAAGAAGATTTTCAAGCATTCCATCATACAAGGACTAGATTAGATAAAGATTATCCTTTCTCAGGTTTATCTTATCTTCTCATGCTTACCCTAAGTGCTCCATATAAGCACAGTTTAGGGTTAATTGTAATCAATCACCGAATATTAATGGAAATTTCATTGGAGATTTGGTAGTTTCTTAGTCTGATATTTGTTAGTGCGAGAGATTTAGTAGTCATAACATCATATCGGAAACGAAAACACAGAAACCCTAATTCCTTTTACTATAATCCTTTAGGAACCATTAAAGAAAAAATTACAAAGAAAAATATGGGGAAATTAACAGGGAGAACTTACGGCGATGACATCACGATCGCACCAGGGGAGATGATCTCCGCCGTTGAAAAAGGCGCCGATAGAGTCGAAGAACTTGCCCATTTTAGCGTCCATGGCTTAATGCAAGATGAAGAAACAACGAGAGAGGCACAGATCAGGAGTTACTGAGTTAGGGTTTATGCTTCTAGGGTTCTAGCTTTTATTTTCGATCGATCGATCGAGCCAAATCGAATATACGGGAAAAGAGAGGTGGGTTTCTCCTTATATTGAGAGATTTAATAGTTGCACAAACTCAGCTTGTCTTTTCTCTTTTAATTTGTCTTCTGAAAGCTTTTTGAGAACTATAATAATAACCTTTGATAGCGGTTTAGATAATAAAAGACAAAATATGTTAGTGCAATTATGAAAACATCGTAGTGGAGCAAAATGACGAAGATACCCTTATATGGTTAAATTTTCAATTAATATTGATGGATCTACGGCAAGGAAAAGTGGTCCGTTGCCGGTAGGAGTATCAAGGATCCACCTATGTCTCAGTCATGATCCATTCAAATCCCTTATCGGTCGGGTCGGATTCGAAGTGGTCTTCAGATCCTACTTGTGTCTCAGTCATGATCCATTTCAAATCGGAGTGTCCTAATAGGTCTTACTCACATTGTACATTGTTAAATTTCATAGAAGGCAAGGGGGAGGGTAAGTGTGAATTGCAATGTTGCAATGCAGTGGGTTAAGGACTTAGGGTCCATCGTTATAGAAGTAAGTAGGGGTGCACTCGGGTCGGGTCTAATTTTTTACAGGAAAATCCGAGATTCTTAAACCCGACCCTACCCAAGATAGTTTTCTCGGATTGGGTCGGGTTTTCATTTTTTTTAGCGTAGGATAGTGACTAATTTTAAAGATTGAAGGGAAAAAAATCCTCAAACCAAAAATCACTAAATTCATGTAAACAAGTGTATCAATTTAATGACACTATATTTTCACATAACAGACATGATTGCCTTAATAAAAACAATTGTATCAATATATTGGAAAATAATTTACTATGTTATTCAAGAGATATTTAAGAAAGCCACAGTACACTCACATGAGTCGAGTCGGGTTTCGTATTACTGGTTTCTTTCCCTTTAAACCCGGCCCTACACAAGATTGAGTCGGGTTTTCCAATTTAAAACCCGACCCTAGCCAAGACCCATGATTTCTACGTGACCCATGTTATTTTCAGGTCGGGTAAAACCCGACCCAAGTTGCAGCCCTAGAAGTAAGACGAGAGGTTAACTCATGAAGAGAGATGAATGACAAGATATTGAAAATATGAATAGTTTGAAAAAATGCATTACTTCTTTTAACAAAAATACCCCTGAAATAATAGTAAGTTATAAAAGGTGGAAGGGTATTTTTGTAAAATAGTATAATAAATTCGGATTTCGGACTGTCCTGTTGGCATTTGTTAGTTGTCTGGATCTGATCGGAAAAAATTTCAAATCCTATGGTAAGGATCCTAAATCTATCCATGGATCCTAATAATGTGTTCAGATCCTATTCATTTGAGATCGGGATAAGTTCCCAATTCTCTAGCTCTTCCTCAACTTATGTTGGTTTGTTCTCGGTGATTTGTCCTCTATTTTTGGGCTATTCTTGACATATTGGCTATTAGGAGGAGATCCTCGTTGAGGAATGGGGGAGTAATTCTTTCTTCTCACCTCCTGCCATGCTTCATCTGAAGAGTAATTGACATTGGAGTCCTGAGGTTGCTTTGTGCTTATGTTTTTGTTGATCTCGGAACTGGGCTTTGGTTTAATTCATTATTAGTAGATAAATTCTCCGAGGATACATTGGAATCTTGGTCCTCCCGGTCACCTCCACCATCCTATATATCTTCAAGGACGGAATAACTGTTATAATGAATCACCTGTGGTTCTTCAGTCCCTTGGGCAGGGGCTTCTTTTGTCTGGGCTTCTTTCTCTGTTGTTGCGACGTGTTTATGAGTTTTGAATCACCATTCTTGATGCTGCTTCTTACCTCTCATTGTTTGCTTTTTAGTGAAAGCATCCGATGAGTGGCTGAAGCTGCAGTTGTTCTGGTACGAGGATGGTCGCCATTAATACTCGACTCTATGGTTAATCATTCTTCCTGGGGGTAGGAATCTGCTCCCACTTCTATGCATAAAACGGGTATAGCACAATCTTAAAGCTTCTGCAGTTTGTGTTTCTTTGCAAAGCGGATTACCCAGCCCACTAGCGATTGTATTAAGGCCTTTTGGGTTCTAAAGTTGAAATGGGGAGGGCTGGTAATCGGATCCAAACTGAGGCATGTGAAATTTGATTTTTCCACTGGGCATCTCCGGTGACCATTTTTGCAAGATGAGCAGTCTGCCTCCATACTAGTTGTTAGGCCTAAAATCGGTAACAGATATGAAAGTGACGTAAGAGCCGAGCTGGAGTACTCGAGGAGTCGAAGTGAAGGAAATGAGTCTTGTGGAACTGAGTTCTGCTGCGTTCTGCACAGAAGCAAACGAGGTCAGAATGGCCGTGTGTTACTCCGGACAGGTCCTTCGACACTCAAGTCAGTATGAGCAAGAGTGCAGAGCTAGTTTTTAGAGTGGTGGGTGAAGAAGTTATTACCCTGTTCATGAGCTCTGGGAGCCCTTTTATAGAGGAAAAATGGGGTAGTTGGGGAGTTAATGCTTCAAGACAGGTGCCGACCAGCTAGGTTCAAGCTTACCTATTCTGCTGTAATTACCAAACTACCCCTGCTAACGCGGGGTCTGCGGCGGGCCCCCCTCGAGACACGTGTCGGCAGCTAATAGACTGGTCTGTGGTGGGCACTCCCCGAGACACGTGTCGGCAGCTGATAGGCTGGTCTTTTTACACCCCATCACTAGTGATTTGTTTCAAAAACTTAAGCACAATCTTTTGAGCAAGTGAATTTAAACAGAAAAAAAACCCATTACTTATGGTGAACAGTTGGAGTTCTCTCTTGAGATACAATTTCTTAGAGAGGTTGTCCCTTAAGGCCAAGAAGAGAAGGTGAATGAGAGACTAGAGAGAGAACGGGTGAAGAGAAGGTGAGAAAAGGGTGGAAAACAAGGGAAAGAAAAACTCTAATAAAAATAAAATTTATTTTTGGCTATTGATATGAGCACTATCATGTTTTGATAATTGCACTAACTCATCTTGTCTTTTTATCATGTTTTGATAACTGCACTAACTCATCTTGTCTTTTATTATTTAAACAGCTGTCAAAGGTTATTACAGTTCCTAAAAAAGCTCTCAGCATCCAATTAAAAAATAGAAGACGAGCTGAGTTGGTGCAATTATTAAAACATGTGGCAATAAAGTAGCCTTTACTGTTTCCTTGCATTTTATCACATGTTACCTTCTCCTCAGTCATGCCATCTCAACTCTACTAACGTGCCATGGGGTCAATTAATTTTTATATCATTTTTCAATGAAAAAAGATAGAGCAATAACATAGCAAGCTCATTGACTTTGGCAAAACCATGTGAGGACTAAAAAGTGTTGATGAGTGGGATAAGGAAAAGAACAAGGAAAAGAATGAAAGAAAAGTGGCTAGTAAGATCATGGGTGGATAGTAGAGAACAAATTTTTTTGGCAACCATGAAAATATATTTCATGAAATAATAGTGGGGCTGCTTGTGAGAGATAAGATATTTATGACGAATATGATATAAATTTAGGGAAGTGATATATCCACCCCTTTTGATCATCAGGAACACCCCCTGTCAGTGTTTCTGGCAATCAAGGGCATTGAATCCTTCAGACATAAGTACAGCAGCCCTCTTTTGTCATTGATACACTGACAGGGGGTGCTCCTGGTGATCAAAAGGGGCGGATATATCATTTCCCTAAATTTATCTATCTTATAGAATCATGATTTCCAAAATTCACTTTAAAGTACTCATTCTGTACATAATTTTCTATATGATGTGTTCCTCATGTGCACAACATCCCACCCCTTGAAACAAAGTGATTGGAATAAAATAACAAATTAATACATCTTGGCAGCAGAGCTTAAGGGATGACAGCAGAATTCAGTGTCCCTTCAATTGCCAGAATTCCGATTTTAAGGTCTGAATCTCCAACCCAAGAGCACATCACCAACCTTTGACAGGATATGTTAAACCAACTAGACAACAATCACAAAGAACATGGATTGGAACATAAGAGGCTAGTTATGAAAATGATAAGTCCCCATTTTCAGTCATATGCCATCCAAAACACCGCTGACGGTTTCGAAGATATCAGCAGCCAAGGTTTCGTCCGCTGTGCTAATTACAGTACGCGTTGAGCTGATTTCTATTATCGCCCTCTTGGTTCCATCTATATGTATCAAACAAGCATTTTCTGCAACACTCCCATCTTTGTCTACAAATGCTTTTATACCCTTTTTGTTTAAGTCTGTAATTAAGCGATTTGGATCAACAGTACCCCAATAAAGAAGCTGGGTATGAGAATAGTCAATAGGTTCCTTTGAAGAGACCAAGAAATGCTTTCCAAGGCTTAAACGAAGCTCCCCTTTCAACCTCGCGAGGGCCATATTTTCCTGTTGCATCCTTCTAGGCTGTAACTGAAATGCCAAGTCTGTTCCAAGGCCAGCTTCAAAGTCATCCATCAAGCTAGGCACACGCAGTGTTTCATTTTCGGAGTAGTATAAGAATGAGCTTGAATTAATGTTTGTAGCAAGATGCTGCAACCTCCAATCTTCAGGAAGCTATCATTAACAAAAAAAACCGAAATTACATGAATAGTAACTTTTCCATTGAAAAAAAATAAAGGTGCGGTGAACAAAAAGTAGCCGTAGGATCAAATTACCAGAACAAGCTTTGGCTGCAACATTTCAAGCAAAGGTTGAACTTTTTGTATTCTACAAACAAGACAAAAAGCATTATTTGTCACTGGCAAGGTGGAGTGACCCAAGATTAAATGAACCTTTTAGTTCTTCCATAATGAATCAAAGAGAATAAGCAGAGCTAATTGAATGGTGTCAGAATTCAGTCTATATAACCATTGGAACAAACATTCGAGTACACAGGGAATATGTTCTTCTTACTTGTGCCCCTGATTTTGTACTATTTTTCCGTGATGCATCTTTATTAAGCATATACAAATGGGCAGTCAGATTAGTCTTTTGTTACGGGGGATACAGCAAGGTTTAGAAAAGGAGCCCCATTGATCATGTTAGTTATTTCGCTAAATCATTAGAAGTTACCAATGATATTCAATAAAAAAAAGCAATGCAATTTATTGGTAATAGTTGCAGTTCTTTCAGAAGTAACAAGTGATGTAATATAAGAAACTCCGATTTCTTATGTGTCAATCAGTCTTATTTGAATCACACTTACATTTGATCCCAAAGTATCACCAGTCCTTACTAATGTCAGAGCATTGATTATGAGATATAAATACAGATACAAAATCAAAATTAAGTGCCATAACCAACTGGTACGGAGCTCTGGGTGTTGAGAGTCATCTTAAGAACAAAATACAACCAAAAGAAAAATGAAAAATAAAATCGACATTTTTCATAACCTCTGATATCAGAGAGAAAAGATTAATGAGATACAAAACATCTTTCCGCGCATTCGAGACAACAGATAAATGAATATAGAAGCAAAAAAGAGAGTTTGAAATTCTGCAAGATATCAAATTTTAGGAAGTTGTCATGAAAACAAAATACAGAAGTAACAGAACCTCTTTACTTTTTCTACTTCAATAAAGATGTTCTTCAAAGTTCCCACAACTCTTTTGCAACAATAGTAGTTTAGGAATACCGATCATAATGTTTGTCTGATAGAGAAATGAATATGGTACGATGATAGCTTTATCATCCAAACCAGACTCAAATCTAATCTCAAGATCTGGTGCACTACCAATATGAGATGTATGTACTTTAGTAAGGATGCCTCCAAAATTGAAATTTTTTAAGTCCCCATGGATTGATCACAAAGAAGCCACTGAGTTAACAATAACTTGGAAATAAATTTAGGGGACTGATATCTGCACGACCATGTTTTGATAATGGGACGACTCACCTTATACACTTCTCTAATTGGCTTCTGAGAGCTTTTTGGGAATTGTACTAGCTTTTGACAGCTGGCCAAAAAGTGTTTAACAAGGTGAGTCGTCCCATTATCAAAACATGATCGTGCAGATATCAGTCCTCTAAATTTATTTCACTGATTTAACAGTAGAGAAATCAACTTATTTTTCACCAAGGAGAGATCATTGAGTTACCAAAATAACTCAATAAAATTGATTTAGGAGAACATTTACAGTGAAATCTTACAATTAAATACCACACAAACTCTTTAAAGAGAAGCTAGAGAGATTTACAACAAATCGACACAGTTGGATGGATCTACTCGAACTTCAGTAGTATTTATAGGTTTTCTCATTGAAGCCAAGTTCTTTTCAACCTCAAGGAGTTGATGCATGAGCACCATTACGACCAGGGGAAAGAACTAGCAGCCATTTTAATACTTTCGTTTTTGGGGTTTTAGCAACTTAAGATGGTGGGAAGCATCCACTTAAGTCATATCATAAATAACTTAAGTCAGTTTTTAATAACTTACGTGGTGACGACTATGAACTTAAAGTATTACTTAGTAGTCATCTATGTTTTTCACTTAACGGGGGATTTGTGTGGTTGAGATTGGATTATCTCAATGGTTGTGATTGCATTTAGGTTACCTAAGAACAAAAGAAGGTTATGGATGTAAAAGAGGAGCATCAACTTAAGTCATATCATAAATAACTTAAGTCAGGTTTTTAATAACTTACGTGGTGACGACTATGAACTTAAAGTATTACTTAGTAGTCATCTATGTTTTTCACTTAACGGGGGATTTGTCAGGTTGAGATTGGATTATCTCAATGGTTGTGATTGCATTTAGGATTACTTAAGAACAAAAGAAGGTTATGGATGTAAAAGAGAACAATCTTGGAGATTAAAGAAATTGAAGAGGAGGTTGTCTCCCTTGAACCGGTCAAGCAAACAGCAAGAACCGTCCTAGGTCTCTTATGATCCCTCTTGCTCTTTTATTTGGGTTTTCTCTCCTATATCTTTTAGATCACATCTGTTTTGGATCTGTTTCTTTTAATGTTGTTGTGTCATGTATACCATGCTATGCTTTATTATTAATAAAGTTTAGATGCCACTATGGTGAGGAACATAATCTATGAGACCGGATGTTGTCTCATTTTCAATCCCAAGTAGTGAAATACAGGTTACGAGGAGCCACAGGAATGTCTAATATAGAATCTGTAGTGAACTGCACTTGTTAGTCAGCCCTGATCAACCTACTTTAATAATTTATTTATTTTTTGTTCTTTGTTCTTTGTTTTCTTGAAAGGTTAAAATATTATTGGAAGAAATATTGAATACAAAAGTCACAGAAGCCCATCCATGGTATTTCATTATATCCCGATTGTGTGGTGTTCATGTACAGGTGTGTGCTGTTGTGTCTATATAAATACACGTGCACACACAAACAAATGCATGTGCTCATAAGCGAGACATATCAAAAATTAAATGCACATACGATTAGTGGAACAAAGAGAATTGCATAATAGATTCTACCTACAAACGGAGTAGAATAAAATGTAAAAGTAACGTAAGAAAGTAAAATAGAGAATCACTGCATACTTTATTCCAGAGAGCAATTGACACTGAAGGACCTTCATTGCCATAGGCTTGAAAGGTAAGAGAGCAAGATCAACATCAACTCCTTGCTGCAAGTCACCCATCCATTACAACATTAAGTGGGGCCATCCAATTAGATCGTAGGGTGACTAATTATGAAGGGAAAATACTTCTATGGAATGTAATCTGATATTCAAACCATGATCTATGTGCCGTAAACAGAGGATAAAACAACCATATACCTCTAGGACAAGCAAACAGTTATGATCCCCACACCAACGCTGGAGCAAGTGAACAACAGGACCAAGCCGCAGGCTCCAATGAGGAGAAAACACTATGCAAGGCTCCTGCCACATTGTTCTGAACACAAAACTTCACTTTAATCAAGGTAGAAAATAGATGCTAAATGACATAATCAGGCAGCTATAAGTTGGTAACCAAGGTTTTAAATTTCGATTTGGCAAATTTCGGCCGAAATCCTGGAAAATAAAAAAGAATAAATTTTTTATTTTGAAATTTCGGCCGAAATTTCAACAAATTTAGGTTCGGGGGATTTCGGTTTCGGTCCCAACTGAAATCCAAAATTTCGGCCAGAATTTCGGTCTTTCGGCCGAAATTTAAAACCTTGTTGGTAACAACTCCAGCAATATCTACTTTAGTTTTACTTCTAATCTAGTTCTATCTAACATTACAGGCCAAGAGAATCGTTAATCTTTGACCATTATTAGAGCCATCAATCTACTACTGGTTTTACTAATCAAAACAAAATCTACTACTGGTTTGAAGTACATCAAGAATGACATCTTTGTTTTACCGAATCACAAAGAATTTACATGCTCGTGAAAAATTACTAGGAAAATATTAATGAGAAAATAATGAGAAAACCTCGAATGGTCCCTAATCTGATTCTTATGATTGAAGGCACTACTCATAAAAATGTTGATGAAAAAGACCAAAGCAATATTATTCCTTCCAATTAGAGCATAAAAGAGAAAAAATATGCCATTTGTCTTTCAAAGGGCACATATTTACAGTTAACATTATCATGAGATACACAGAACTTGAACAACCCATAGTAAAAAGATTTGGCCCATAATGATATTTAAAATTATGCTTTTTTATTAGAAATAACAATATGGCCAATATAACGCCAAGTCAAGTGATTTTCCTGAGTTATTACATTCCTATTTTCACATGAAGCCAAGACATCAGCCAAATCTTCACAACAAACATTGAAAAAAAGAAGAAGAGAATTCTAGATAAGTGGAGGACTTCCTTGACGGTGTAACTGTGTAAGATGATAAAAACCAGGCTTTCACGCAAAGACAACGATGTACTGTTTGGCGCATCACCCTCCACCCAAAGCCTTCCAAGTTCCAACTCATTATTAAAGATAGAAGCCAGCAGAGAACAGCCCGCACTTCTCACTTATTCAGATCTAAAATACCTAACAGATGAGAAACAACTTTATGTCTTCACAGTCTCGTTCTTGAGACTCCCCATGCACCCAATTGGCCCAGGTTGCCCAAAGAAGAACTATCAAAGTTTAATTTAATAACGTTTGAGGAGGGGAAACCCATATTGCTTAAATTTTATACCTAACCGCGGGATTAATTACCCATAGAATCACAACTTCCATAAAGATCTTGAATAGAAAAAATCCCCAATCATCTCCTTTCAAGCAATGGACAATTAGACACTTGATGACCATTGCTGTCTGTCTCCAATAATCTAAAAAATTGAAGTGTTTTTTTCCTCAAAATGTCAACCAATGAGCTAGGTTAATATGATACTTACAATCCAATAGTGAAGATGAATACGGATCATGTGATTTTGGCCTTGGCTAACTTAACTGGCTTTTACACAAAAGGGATGCCAAAAATGTCAGTTTTTGCAGGGAAATTTAAAAGAGTAAGTGTATATGGAGCAACCAACAAGCATCAAAAGGCTAATAGCAGAACTTTGTCAGATAAAGAAGACCACCTATGGACTAAAACAAATGCCAAGGGAGTGGTTTCACAAGTTGAGCCTAGCATTAAGGAACAAAAGTTCAATAAAGGGATTCAAAGAATTCTCTGTTCTTTTGACATATAGAAACAAGTAAAGTAATTGGTCGTGCCGAAGGCTATGTGGATGATATAGACCTTGATGAGATCAAAAGCCTGAAAGAGAAGCACAAGCAAGATTTTGACATGAAAGATCTTGGACAAATAAGATAAACCATAAGTATGGAAGATAAAACATAAAATGCAATTTTCATTAACTCGAGCAAGCCAACGGAGTTTTGATTGACTTGGTAGGGGCAAACTTGGACTCAGACAGAACTCGACCAAGATAAAACCAAGTTGACTAAGGCAAATAGGTGATCGACTCAGTAAGTTTTGAAACAGTGATAAATACAAACAGTCAACCATCATAAATGAATGAACAGAATATAGTCCCTTTTCTTCCCTGTTTCAAAAGTTGTAAGTTGTAACTCCCGACCATCTTTACTTTGTGTTCATCATATCATGAAATTAAGGCGTCAGGCCAAACTTGGGAACTTTCATTCCCAGTAGAAGTCCTTGAGCAACTACCAGGAGATGGCTATATTTCCATTCTACAACTCAATATTTTTTTAGGAGTATTTTCACATGAGGCCCTAAAGAGAAAGGTAAACGCCATTATTAGCCTTTAAAAGTGGGCATGCGTTAACTTTATCTAACCCCGCCACTAGCTCCCTCACGAATAGCACTCCCTCCCACTTCCCTCCGAGCCTATTAATATAATAAAATATGTATGTTTTTCCTGAATTGTTGTCAAGTGAAAATGGAGAGCTTCTACCCTCCTCAATCTCTCAAAGCAGGGACAGACTTTGATTTGATAAACAAACCACCATCCTTCCAAGCCCCTGCCTCAGGAAAACTCCCCACAGCCCACGCCTACAACCCTCCCCTACAACCCTTTCCCATATCCCAATAATTATTCTACATAGTAGAGCCTATTTTTCCTCCATTAACCTCCAATGCCACTGTCTCAACAGAACTTCATTATTTAAGGCACAAGCCTCCCCTATCCCAACACAAGTTTGATATATTTAAAACTTAAAAGTATGATACCCATAAACAATGGTAACAATTGTGAAATCATAACAGAACTTTAAGACATTTTTTTAGTTTATTTCTCATAAATATACAGTACAACAGATGAACGTTACAGAGAAATTATCAAAAGAAAATGCCTTACAATAAATCGGGCGAATGAACAAAGGAAAATAAATGAAGCTTTTTCCCATTTATGAGCTCTGAATGTCTAAATAGTGCATCCCCGGAGAACAACTGCAAAACCAATGAAGAAACATATTTGTATCTTTTCCTACCAATAAAATAGTATAAGGCTCAAAACTTTTTTCCTACCAATAGCAGAGTTTTTATATGGTGGAAGGCCTTACAACTATATGGTAGAGGATCCACCCTTGATATTTAATCCAACAGCAGCTCATTTTTTGAGAAGCTGCTGTTGGATCAAATATCAAGTATGGTATCTCCACCATACAAGGGCCTTATTGTTGTAAGGCCTTACACCAAATAATTTCTCCCACTAACATAGTATAAGATTACCATTTCAATAAAAAAACATAGTATAAGATTCAAAATTTGAAAGAATTGGAGGAATAAAAAAGAAAAAGAAAGTACCCTTTCTTGGCGTTTTTTACAAAGCCACTCTGGCACAATATTGGTGAATGCCAATGTTTCTTCTGCCACACTGGAGATTATAAATATGGGAACCTAGAATACAAACAAATAGGATGTTGTAACTATTGTAGGTGTAACTCAACTATGGCCATCAAACATAATGAACCCAAAGAAAGATGGGAAATAGCAACAGTCTCACCACTGAATTATAAACCAGAAAATATAAGAAAAAAAATTCATGTAAAAATATAATTTGTTGATAAATGAGTTACTAGTTCGTACTTTTTTTTTTTTTTGAAAAGTAGTTCTTAGTTCATGCTTTACCCCTAAAGCGTTAGAAAATATAAAAAAACTAGATGATAAATACGAGAAAGGCATGATACTTAGCTGTCAATTTCATTCCATTATGGATGAAATTTCTGAAACAGAAATTGTATCAAAACATACTGACCTAAATTTCAATCAATTTTGAATATTCCAGACCATTCCCAAGCAGTACCTTTTTTCCGTTTATAAATTTCTAACCAGTTTCCCTAGCATGGTTAGATGCCTTTAAGGGCCTATTCAGATGACAGTCATTCCCAATCAAATGGTGTTCAAAAATAACAAAAAACTTTCTTTATACGAATTAAATCGATAGTAATTAGTAATTACGTAGTGTTCATTTTAGATTAAATAAAATATGTAGTTATGTTTTTTTTTAGTTTTTGTTATTGTTCTTCTCGTCTTTTTCCATTTATGTTCCAATTTTATATTTTTAGCTTCTTACAATTTCAGTTGTGTCTTTTCCTAAATGGAACACAGAAACTAGCGAACATTGAAACATTCCATTCTAGAAGAAAAATGAAACGTCCATTGGAACGGAGCTGACAAGTGACAACTAATCCTCATAGTTAGAATGAATAGGAGTAGTGCCTACATGCCAAGGTTTTAAATTTTGGTTCCGGTTTCTGTTTTGGCCTAGGCCGAATTCGGAAAAAAAAAATTGAATTACATTTTTAATCCGAAATTTCGGGTTTTGTGGATTTCGGTTTCGGTCCCAGCCGAAATCCGAAATCCGAAATTTCGGTATTTCGGCAGAAATTTATAGCCATGGTGCATGCATAGCACACTCATCAATTGTCATCCTCCTCTTGGTATGACCAATGCAACTCAAGGTATTTAAAATTTTAAATCATAAGAAAACTACTTGTTACATGAACATCTCACAAGTTTCTCCAAAAAATGTTAGAACCCATCTTTTGGTGTTGAGTACTTTTATAAGATAGATGTAAAGCTTTCATCCTTAGAGAAGCAATCAACAGTTAAATAACTATATTTTGATTTGAACCAATAAAATTTCATTAGCACTACTATAGATTTTTTCTTTTCCCTATCCAAAGTTACAAATCTAAATACCTCTAAATACCTCATGAGTATTCAATCCAAACAAGCTATTAAAGTGACTACTGGTTAAAGCCAACAGTCAGCAGTCATAATTGGTTTCTCACATTTGAGTTGTCAGCATTGATTTTCATTTTGAGAAGGAAGATCTTTTCTATGTACATAAAAAACTGGAAAAGGATTAAAAGAGCAATCAATTCAGAGTGATAGAACTTCAAGTTCATAGACTGTAGGTTCATGGTAGTCATCTACATATTGCAAACAACAAAAGAAAACAGAAAATGACCTTCAAATTTGAAGATTCTAGGGATAGTGATATCTGCTCCAACAACTGGAGAATGGTTCCAAGTCGACCTATCGGAATTAGAACAGAACCCCCTCCTTTAACAGAATTTACAGCACAAGAACATATGAAAGTAAGCTTGTCAAGCTCCTCTGAACTTTCATCGGTACTAACTAATGACTTGACAACCTCCTCCCCGTTATTAGCAGTGTCCCTGCAACATGTTGATCACTAATGAGTGGGCTTAAATTTACAGAAATTCCTATGCATAATGAAATTCTCATATGTAAAATAAATAAAAACTTCACTCTAAACTATGTCACAAATATCGTTCTCGGGAATTTCTCGGCAAGGGAAAATCTCCGGATATATTGATCTTTTTTGTAAGGATATAAGGTTTATATCGGAAAAAAACGACAAAATAAAATTATTAAAAATATATAAATTAAGAAAAAATAAAAATAAAAGTTTCATGAAAATATCCTGATATTGTGGAGGTAAATGAAAATATCGTGATATTATGGAGGTAAATGAAAATATCGCTATATTTTTTTAATTCTTAGGATTTTTTCGGGATTTTGTCGTTTTATCAAAATATCAAGTTAAAATCGCTATATTTTGAAAATATTGGAGATATTTGTGACATAGACTCTAAATACTATTCCAGATACATAGAGACAATATACCTGAGGACTGAGCAACTAGAAGAAGTTGAGCATTTGACCGCTGATTTAATGAGTTTGGCAGTGCCATCAGCATTTTTAGAAACACTGATTGTTTTATGCAAGGAAGAGAAATCTGAAAACAAAATCAGATCACTCCCTTGAAGAGTATGATAATCAAAATCCATTGCGTGAGCTGACTCAAATATGGAGCTTGAAAGGTATGTAAGGTTTCTTCTTGGACCACGTATTGTCCAATTAGAAGCACCTATTTCCAAGCCTGAGCTGAATGCTTTAATGATCAAGGTGCCATTGTAGCAGGCTTCTTCTGCGTAGTTAAGAGGGTGGACTTTTTGGATGCAATCCTTAACATCTCCTGCACTGACAAATTTATTATTATTCAATATTTTAAAAAATGAAGAGTATAACTAATTCTTTTTTATTTTATTTTTTTGTATTTTTAAGAGTATAATTAATTTTCAATCAACTAAAATAAAATCCATCAAACAGTTCCAACCTGTCATAGGGAAACATCTCGTACATCAAGGAGAATTTTATATATTAATATGAGAACATGTGTACCGGTTATGTTTCTACAATGCATTAACACAAAAAATGACATGCATTTAAAAAAAATGACCACCATGCACCCAATAGAGAAGAATTTTGGAGATTAATTCCTCGTATATTTTTCAAAATATCATCTTATCATCAGATTGGCAAACAGCAAATGCTAAACCTACATGTTTTCAGTAGGTCAAATACAGTAACAAGCAAAGAGGCTTGAAAAATGTTTATCTCCCACTGCTCAGAAGATTATTTGAATTCCGGAACAACTATCCATTAAAGACTCCACCAAGCAAGTATAATGCAAAAGGAGATTGCAGTCGAGTAAATATATCTATGTAAATAAGATCACTGATTAACTATCTGTGCATCCAAATAAAATATTGTCATTTGAAAACATATAACCTGGTGTGACAGCTAATTTCGTGGTCTGCTGGCGTACTCATTTGGATCAAAGTTCCCAGTTCTTAGTTTATCACTTGTGGAATGATCCTTGTTTGTTGGGGTAAAGCATAATTGGTCCATCTTTGGATCATTTTGCGCAAGCCTAAACATGAACAAGGCCAAACAATGACATAGGGGCATATTGTACCAATTCCCTAATAAATTACATTCTCTAAAATGCCTATGTAAATAAGTCTAACGTTCTGCGAAATTGATGAGAAGACGTAGAGCATATGGAAATAGAGAGTAAGAGGTTTGTTGGAGCTAATATTAGTGTGAAGTGCAACTGGAAGACCGTGGGTGAGTACATCAAAGAGTATGGAAATAGACAGTAAGAGGTTTGGTTGGAGCTAATATTAGTGTCAGGTCCAACTGGAATACCTTTGGTGGGTATATCAACAAGTTGACTAGGGGAGAAAAATAAAGTGGCTATAGCTATTAATAAATATTCAATCTTGTCAAGAACAAAAAGATGATGAATTTCTTTATGTTTACTGCATGAATGAAAACAGGAATGATCAACAAGAGAATTATTGTATTCATAATATCAAAATGATGACGAATTTATTCATGTTTACTTTATGCATTAAACCGAAATTTCAGACAAAATTCGGTAAAAAAAACAAATTTCAAGCTTGTGCCGAAATTACCGAAATTTCAGTTTCAGGTAGTTTCGGTTTCGGTCTTGACCGAAATCCGAATTTTCAGACTGAAATTTCGGGTTTCGGTCGAAATTTAAAACCATGGTCATAATATCTTGTTGTTGATCCACAAGAGCAAGAGTCTAGAGCCCCTGCCTAATCAGCATCAAGAAACCTGATAATGTAGTGGAGCAATCATCATAGTAAGACCAGAATAAACCATGATTGTGATGGTGCTTTCGAAATGTCCTAGAGTAAACCATAACTGTGATGGTGCTTTTGATATGTCTCACAATGCATTTGGCAGCTTTCAAATGGAAAACGCAGGCATCATAAAGAAAACGACAATACCCATTTATAGAAAATACTAATCAACGTGAGTACAAGACATAGTCCTCAACCATGCTTTGACAGAAAAGAGGATTATGTGGGTGGAGGCCTTTATTTCTACTTAAACTCTTGTTATGAATAGTGATGATTTAACAATAGCCAGTGAGAGTCTCTGGCCAGTGAACTCCTAGAATTTTTTTAATTTTTTATTTTTTTAGGAAAAGGCAAGCTTTAGAGAAGAAATGTGGCCAGAATTGGCAGTGAGAACTATATGGCGACTACACTTGTGTCTTGGAGCTGATTTTAACATAATCTTGTCTTCCCATGAAAAGAACGGGCTCTCAAGGACACCACAAGTATGCAAGGATTCTCTGAGTTTGTAGGCAGAAATAGGTTCATTGATCTACAGTTACTGGAGCTAGGTATGTATGGTCAACCACAAAGAGACCCTGATCCTTTGTAGAATTGGCAAGTCCTTGGTGGAGCATGCCTGGATAGCATAATTCCTGGAAACAAACCAGCGAGCACCCAAGGCTCACTTCAGATCATTGTCCAGTAATGGAAATGGAGTTGGGGTGGGCTTGGGGACATATCCCCATAAAAGGTTTGAATTATTGTAGATGGTAACACAAACTAGGAGAGAAAAATATATGGAGAAATAAGGGCATTTTTGTAAATGTATTTGAGTCCCTTAAGCGAATTTTATAGGTTGATTTGGGTTTCACGAGTGATAAGTAAAAGATGTTTGCTATTTGGGTTATCTAATCTCACGAACATAATTTCCCTCTCTTCTTTTCTCATCCACGTCTTCTTTCTTTCTTTATCCCTTCTCCAAATCCTATTGCTTTGCATGTTACTTTGCAATTCCGCATCAGAAAAAAAGAAAGTTGACTTCCCTTTCTTTCTGAAGTAAGCAAGAGAAGATTTGGAAATGTGCTGATGTCACCTGACCGTACTGCCAATTTCAGCAGTTGTACAGTCGGGATGGCCCCACTAAAGCTTGATTCATCCTAATTTGTCGTATTTTGGGAGATTTTTAGAAGTTCTTTGAGATGGTTTAAGGCTGGTCAATTGAATCATACAACAAATCAGATTTCTGTAAATCATGTGGCTGCATCGTTTTTTCTATTCTTTCCGATTGTGGACTGGATCTAGTCAGCTCTTTTTCTTTTCTTTTTTGCCCTTTTCTGCAACAATCGCAATGGAGGTTGTTTCATGGTGGTCTATTAAGTATTGAAGGAGATTTGTTGATTTTCAGTATCTTTCTTGCTGCCTGGGAGACCTTTCTATGCTGTGGACATACATTTTTTGGAGAAAATTTGATACTGTTGTGTAAATTGTAAAACAGCCGGCAGTTGTCACTCGCGTGGACTGGTTTGCACTTGGGGTGTAGTAGGCAGGCCCCAGGAGAAGTTACAAAAGTGTTTTTTATTTTTTCGAAGGATGAGTGTTTGTTTGGTTATTCGGAATTCTTTTGTTGGCTGAAGAGATGTCCGCAAACAGAAAGACAAAAGGAACTTCCAATACTAGTGGAGGTTCACGAAGTTTAACTATCCTAGGATTTTCTCTGGAGAATCTAGAGTGCAGGTAACAACAGTTAAGCTGAACGAACCTAATTATATTCAATGGTCACAGTTCGTGAACATGCTTATTGATATAAGGGGTAAACCTGGATATTTGATTAGGAAGATGAAGGAACCAACCGCAAATGAAACTCATGACAACTGGGAACTTAAGAATTTCACAATTGTCCTTTCTCATCAATTATATGCAGTTGGACACCAGTAGTGGCTTTTTTATTCCTGAAGACAGCTAAGGATATAAGGGATGCAGCAACACAAACAAACTCTCAGGTGAAGAATTTTGCACGTACATAGTCAAGACATTGCTCCAAGGGCGAGCCTTGGCGCAGGGGTAAGGTTGCTCCATTGTGACCTGGTGGCAAGGTTTTAAATTTCGTTTTAACCGAAACGTTTCGGTTTCGGGCCAAAATTTCGGCCGAAATCATGTAAAAATATGATTATGATTTCGTTTTTTTTATTTCGACCGAAATGTTTAAAATTTCGGTGTAAATTTCGGCGATTTTAGTGGGAATTTGGCTATTTCGGTGGGAATTATAACATTTCAGTGGACTTTTTTAAATTCTGGTTGATCCCAAAATTTTGTAAAAAAGGCTGAAAACGAAATTTCGGTGACATTTCATCGAAATCTTGTAAAGAAAAGACTTCATGTAAATTTCGTTTCGGTCGCGGCCGAAACCGAAATATTTAGGCCGAAACGAATCGAAACGTTTCGCCCAAAATTTAAAACCATGCCTGGTGGTCACGGGTTCGAGTCACAAAAACAGCTTCTTTCCTACTTTTCTCTATAGGATATTGCGGCATCATATACTCAGAAGAGATGCAAAGTAGCTGGCCAAAGATTTCTCCCCATTTCGATGATGAGCAATGTATAGATTATAAAGGGCGGCCCAGTGCACGAGGCTCCCGCCATTGCGGGGTCTGGGGAGGGCTAGATACTTGAAAGGGAAGACTTACCTATGCTCAAACAAGTCTATGCACATGCTCAAAGTGAGGAGAGTAGGATGGCAACAATGCAACACTATAATGCTTCAAAAATAGAGAGATTTGCTCTTAACATTGCTCCTCAAAGAGGGGACAGAATGGGGGAAAGAAGTTCAACAAGGAAAAAAATAAGTTGAAGTGCACTCGTTATGGGAAGTTGGGACATGATAGGGTGCACTATTGGGACATTGTTGGTCTTCCAACTAGAAAAACCGAGAAATACCTTCTCGACAAGGATCAACCACGATGTGCAACAAAAACACCAAAATAACGATGCAAAAAAACACAATCACACAAGAAACACAAGATTTATGTGGTTCGGCAATGCCTACGTCCACGGGGGAAGATTTCCCACTATTTCTGTCTAGGGTTACAAACTCTCTTCTTCTTGGCCAAGAAAACACAAAAGAAAAACCTAATCCCGTAACCCTAACATGTGGCTTATATATCAACGTCACTACATGGAGAAATTTACCGAAATACCCTTTAGTGAAGAATCCAAAAGTTAAAATTTTCTAATGGGACGCTGCCCCCGGCACCCCCGGCGAGCTAATTGCTCCTGACTCTCGTCTCCAATCATTTCTTCTCTCCTTAGGATGTTTTCCTATCCCATCTTTAGATTACCCCTTTGGCCCTTTCCACAAAAAGTTACCTTTCTAGTGGCCTCTCATGTTATTATCAATGATTATTTGGCTCTCGAATCTTTTCTTCAATCACCTCCTCTCTCCTTAGGATGCTTTCGTATTCCATCTTTAGATTACCTCTTTCTACAAAAAGTTACCTCTGTAATGGCCTCTGATGTTATTATCAATAATTTCCAATCTCCTTGGAATTTACTCCTCTCTTTGAATCATCACAAGAATCTTTTTCCATTCTTTCAAATTTTATTTTATAGCCTTAAGTTTACAGCACAATCAAAATCTTCTGATCCTTTCCTCACTTCTTTTACAAAATCCGGTATTCCCAACCATGCTAGATTCATTTTAAACGGATATGATTCCCTTCCCATCGTTTCAACTCCAAAAGAAGCGAATAGTGATTGAAAATTGGTTCTAGTAATGCCATTTGTGAGATTTGGGGAAAATTTCCTCTTAATCCTTTGATATCAAAATATGATATAGTCTACCTGCAATGAGGTATGGTTGGTTGTTTGACCTGGATATTTACTTCAAGTTCATTGAATCTCCGGCGTGAAATCTGTGAATTTGCCAAACATTGTTGAGTTTCTTATCCTTTGAGTTCTAATTAAAGTGATATTATGTTTCCTATTATATGTTTAGGAACCAGCTCCCACTAATTGTCTGTTTGGTCATAATTACTTCGTTTCTTTTGTGGATGATTGCTCTCGAAGGACTTGGATTATATATCTTCACAACTAGGATAAACCACCATTATAGAAATAATGTATCTTTATTGCAAACATAGCTGACAGTTTTTGCATCATGTTTCTCTGTCTAAAGCATTATATAACAGTCAATACGACAATTCCAAGAAATCAAGGAAAATCTAACATGGGTGCACCAACAGCAAAATTACCTATACAAGGCTTGCCAGTTCCACAATTCCATGCCATCTTCCCCCATCACAGTCTCTCTCAATGACAAAGGAAGCATGTCAAGCTCTTCCAATTTCATCCACTGGGGAAAACACGAATCCTCGGGGCCATAGAATTTAACGAATTCAGCATGCATTGAAACAAGATCCTCCATCATGAGCTGCCCAAGTCTTCGTGTTGCTTCTGTTGCATAAATCTGCACACAAATTGACAAAATTCAACCAACACACCCAATAAAACAGCGTAATTGAAATTGGGTCTTGTTCCACCGTATTACCTTGGCAGAAAACTAACCAAATTAAACCAACACACCCAATAAAACCGCATAATTGAAATTGGGTTTTGTTCCACCGTATTACCTTGGCAGAAAACTAACCAAATTAAACGAACACACCCAATAAAACTGCGTTGATGAAATTGGGTCTAGTTCCCCCATATTACCTTGGCAGAAAACTAACCAAATTAAACTAACACACCCAATAAAACCGCGTAATTGAAATTGGGTCTTGCTCCATCATATTACCATGGCAGAAAACTTGCTATTCCGAGTAAGAAACGGCAATCCGAGAATACCCATTGCGCTCGATATCAAGACAATGTCAATGGAAGAAAGATCCCATAGGTGCAAATTTCCAACAGTCTTGTAACAAGGCTCTGCGCTAATTAAATCAGCGGCTTCTAGGGTTTTCTCAATTTTTCTCTTCTTACCAGACCCAGATGCCAAATTCGAAGATTTTTCGTCCTGATCAGAATTTTCAGCAGTTGGGTTTGGATGAGAATGGGTAGGAATGGGTGAAAAGATGGTGAGAGCTGAAAGATCGACGGGGCATTCGAGCAGGATTCGAAAGCCGCATATGTTCATCATGTGGCATGGCGGGAAATGAAAGCCTCCCCCTTTGCTCAAACATCTCTGCAAAAGAGAGTTATATGAAACCCTAATAGAAGAAATTAAAATCTGACAACAGCAAGTTACATGAAACCCTAATAGAAGAAATGAAACCCTAATAGAAGAAATGAAAATAGACAAAAGAGGGTTACATGAAACCCTAATTGAAGAAATGAGAATAGACAAAAGAGATTTGGATGAAACCCTAATTGAAGAAATGAAAATAGACAGAGAGAGTGTGTGTGATACGAACGAGCTTCATAATGACAGTTGCAGAAAATCGGATTCTCTGTGTTGCCCTGAAAACCCTAAAGCTGAAGTGAGAAATTGTCCGGCAAAGGTTCAAACTTCAAAAAAAAGTAGCGGTAACTAATATATATCTACTCAGGTGTGTAGAAATATGAGAGAACGGTACCTACACAGATGTGTAGATAAGTTATCTACACACTAGCTTAAAATACAGTGGGGGTCACATTATTTGGGTGATCCAAACCATTCATTTTTAAGGCCCTCACATAGATAGGGTGTCCACAAAAAATCAGATCCATAGGATCATCCTAACCATTCGAACTGTGGAGGCAAAAAATGGACTAATTTGTAAAGGTTTAAAGACATCCATTTTACCTCCACAAATCGTAGGGTTGGGATGATCCTATGGATCTGATTTTTTGTAGACACCCTATCTATGTGAGGGCCTTTAAAATGGATGGCTTGGATCACCCAAACAATGTGGGCCCCCACTGTATTTTAAGCTAGTGTGTAGAGAACTCTCTACACATATGTGTAGGAACCGTTTTCTCATATATAGTGGGGCCCACATATATGTGTAGATAGTTCTCTACACACTAGCTTAAAATACAGTGGGGACCCACATTGTTTGGGTGATCCAAGCCATCCATTTTGAAGGCCCTCACATAGATAGGTTGTCTACAAAAAATTAGATCCATAGGATCATCCCAACCCTACGATTTGTGGAGGTAAAATGGATGTCTTTAAACCTTCACAATTTAGTCCATTTGTTGCCTCCACAGTTCGAATGGTTAGGATGATCCTATGGATCTGATTTTTTGTAGATACTCTATCTATGTGACGGCCTTAAAAATGAATGGTTTGGATCACCCAAATAATGTGGCCCCCACTGTATTTTAAGCTAGTGTGTAGATAACTTATCTACACATGTGTGTATGAACCGTTTTCTCATATATATATATATATATATATATATATATATAGAGAAAACGGTTCCTACACATATGTGTAGAGAGTTCTCTACACACTAGCTTAAAATACAGTGGGGGCCCACATTGTTTGGGTGATCCAAGCCATCAATTTTAAAGGCCCTCACATAGATAGGGTGTCCACAAAAAATCAGATCCGTAGGATCATCCTAACCATTCAAATTGTGGAGGCAAAAAGTGGACTAATTTGTGAAGGTTTAAAGACATCCATTTTACCTTTACAAATCGTAGGGTTGGGATGATCCTATGGATCTGATTTTTTGTAGACACCCAATCTATGTGAGGGCCTTTAAAATGGATGGCTTGGATCACCCAAACAATGTGGGCCCCCACTGTATTTTAAGCTAGTGTGTAGAGAACTCTCTACACATATGTGTAGGAACCGTTTTTCTCATATATATATATATATATATATATATATATATATAGAGAGAGAGAGAGAGAGAGAGAGAGAGAGAGAAAACGGTTCCTACACATATGTGTAGAGAGTTCTCTACACACTAGCTTAAAATACAGTGGGGGCCCACATTGTTTGGGTGATCCAAGCCATCCATTTTAAAGGCCCTCACATAGATAGGGTGTCTACAAAAAATCAGATCCATAGGATCATCCCAACCCTACGATTTGTGGAGGTAAAATGGATGTCTTTAAACCTTTACAAATTAGTCCATTTTTTGCCTCCACAGTTCGAATGGTTAGGATGATCCTATGGATCTGATTTTTTGTGGACACCCTATCTATGTGAGGGCCTTAAAAATGAATGGTTTGGATCACTCAAATAACGTAGCCCCCACTGTATTTTAAGCTAGTGTGTAGATAACTTATCTACACATATGTGTAGGAACCATTTTCTCATATATATATATATATATATATATATATATATATATATATATATATATATATATATATATATATATATATATACACAGAGGAAAAGGATTGTAAGCTCGACCGTACCTAAAGTTAGGTACGGTAGAGTGCCAAATCACATGGGTCCTACATTTTTTGTGAGCATCTAAACTATTCATTTGCAAGGCCCCATCATAGATAGGGTGCATACCAAAAATCTGCTCCATAGGATGATCCTAACCCATCCATTTGTGGAGGCCAAAATGGACAGACAGTGTTTGTCCACAAATCTGCCCATTTTGGCCTCCAGTTTTGGAGGGGTTAGGATGATTCAATGGTGCTGATTTTTGGTATGCACCCTATCTATGATGGGGCCTTACAAATGAATGGTTTAGATGCCCACCAAAAATGGGGGACCCATGTGATTTGGCACTCTACCGTACCTAACTTTAGGTACGGTCGAGCATACAATCTTATTCCTCATATATATATATATATATATATATATAGAGAGAGAGAGAGAGAGAGGAAACTGTTGGTGAGCTAGCTTGCCCAATCACATGGGGGCCCACTTTGTTAGGATGATCCAAACCATTCATTTGAAAGTCCCTTACATAAATGGGGGGTGTACCAAAAATCAGCTCCATAGGATCATCCTAACCCCTCCATTCCTTGCAAATGAATGGTTTGGATCACTCCCCAAAATGTGGGACTCATGTGATTGGGCAAGCTAGCTCACTATAAGTTTGGTGAGCTTCCTCATATATATATATATATATATATATATATATATATATATATATATATATATATATATATATATATATATATATATATATATATATATATAGAGAGAGAGAGAGAGAGAGAGAGAGAGAGCCTTTTTTTTAGAAAAAGGAGTATTTTTGTAATTTTGGTAATCATAGTAACGATGGTCTACAAGATCAATTTCACCGATTAGACATAGACCACGTTTTTTTTATTTTTTTGAAAATTGACAATTTCATTGATACTATGAAGATTACATTGGGACCAGGAGTCCCTACTTGCATTACACATAATCAATTAAGGGAAGCCAGTAAAAATTAAAAGAAGTGATCTTCTGGGTCAACCACTACAGTGAGGTCCACACTTCCATGCGCTGCTACCATGCCAAATAACTATTTCACTTTCCTTTTGAATTCTTCATCTACTACCGCAGCCTAGTAGTGCCTTCACCATTCCTCCTTCCTTTCTTTTACACTGTCCAATGTTCTCAATTGAATCAAATCCAACAAAAAGTGCCATATTTGTGGGCCCCATCAAGTCATGTGTGACCTGCCACGTCACGTTTGGCTGCCATGAAATTTTTTCCTTGGGAATTTTAGTTTAGAGCGCTCTTCATCTCCCACTCTCACTAGCACTCTCTCACCGTGTCATAAATCATAAACTACAGTTTCATGGAAAAAAAAGAGTCATGGTTACCAAACATGGCCGTATGCATCCTTGTTACCAAAAAAGGTTAATTGTTAGTCAATTCATAATAACAATTTAGAAAAGTAAAAAGTAAGGGCCCGTTTGGATACTTCATGGACTTCAATGTTCATGAAAGCTTTAGATTTCAATATTGTGGAGGTATAAACTTCTCCCTTGTTGACTGGTGACAACCTCCATTTGGTCAAATCTTTGTGGTTTTCTTTCCATTGAAGTTTCTCTCCAAGGTGGTCAGATAGACAGGTCTCCTAATCAGACCACTTCAAAACTGCTTTCCTCTGAATGGTCAGTTATTATGAAATTTGTTTCTGAATCAACATTGGTACTCTCCTCATTACTATTTGAAGAGTCGTCTTCTTCTGTTGGCGACTTTGGTTGCTTGGCTGCCTCTTTGCTGCAGACATTTATTTGCATAATGTCCTTCTTTATGGCATAGCCAACCCTTGCATTTTGTGGTGGTTTTCCCATTGGGCAAGGTGGTCTTTTTTTGGTGATCTTGAGGCGTTTTTTGGCCTAAGATACCGTCCTTGGATTTTATTAGTTTTTGTACCTGAACTTCTTTTTCCAATGGAATTTCCACTTGTTTCTCCTATTATTTTTATAGAATAGTTTTTTCACTACGGCGCTTCTTGTTATCGCCCTCGTAACTTCCTGGGATATCAGGAACGAAGGTAGCCCCGGTGTACCCTTGGGGAAGATCTTGTGGTTCCCATGTTGCTTCCACGTGGAGGGGGGGATTGTTGGGGCTTCCAAACAAAAAACAAAGATCCCATGTTGGAAAAGTGAATGGATGCGGAAGGGCCTATAAAGACTTGGTCACCCTCCCCTCAATGACTAGCTTTCAAGGGTGAGTTCTACCCGGGTCCCAAAGCTGGTGAGCTAAAAGGTGATGTGCTTGGTCTTATTCGCCCAGCCTCCAATAGTTCACTGATTTGGATACTGAATTCCTCGATATCCTTCGGACTATATATGTTGGATGTTTTATTGACAACCTTTGTGGAGTCTTTTAATATGATCTCAATTTTGGTTGAGTTTTGTCGAGTTTTGATGGGTTTTCACTTAAATTTTCCAAAAGAAACTCTTTTATTTTTTCTAAAGAGGGCTCTAAAGGTGACATATCTTTTTTGGATTTTGCTGAAGGACTTGTTCTAGTATTGGTACTTGTACAAACATTGATTGGATTCTTTCTACAGCAGTACATTCTTCATGGACTTCAATGTTCATGAAAGATTTGGGTTTGAATACTGTGGAGGTATAGACTCCTACCTTATTGGCTGGTGGCAACTTGCATTTGGCCAACTCTTTGTGGTCTTATTCTCATTGGAGTTTCTCTCCAAGATGGTCAGACAGCTCTCCTTGTTGGACCATCTCAGAACTGCTTTCCTAGAAGGAGAGATTTTCAAGTGTGTAATAATTTCTTCTTTCACGAGAGTCCTGTATTCACTGTGATTAGTTCTAGTGTGATTTTGAGTGAGAGTCACCCATGCATTAGAGATGTCTATAGTTTGCCTTGATCCTTTACTATAACTGTTTTTGAGCTGCGATATGAGTGTTCTTGTTCCTTTTGCAATTCCATCTGATATCTTGCATGGTGTGTCGAGTCTCGCCGTGACTAGTAAGGCATAGGAAGGAGTGTGCCGTCCTGAGATCAAAAGGTTCAAGGAGATCAACTGAGTTCTCTAAGGAGATCGGCAAACAGATTGATGGGACCCCTACAGGTAAGAACATTCAACTAGTATTATTGTTGTGCTCATTCCATTGTTCCTGGGGATTTGCTAGCGTCCATTGCAGAAGGCATTTCGCGGATGGCCTGTTACATGTGAGAACAGCCATATCGGTTCACTTTTAAGCAGATTTTGTCTTCATTCATGATGTGGCTGCTCTCACATGCAACAGGCCATCCACGAAATGCCTTCTGCGATGGACGCTAGCAAATCCCTTTTTCCTGTTGCCGTATCCATGTCCTAATATTCCAAGTCAATCCAAGTAAAGATGGAAAAGAAACTGCCAATGACAAAAGATGGAGAAGCAACGAAAGTATGAATGTTCTTCTATTTGTTCTTTTGAACCTCTCCTCCTCAATGTGTTTAAGCTTTCAGCTTCATAGAGGTTGAAGATGGTTGTCATGTCATCTGAAACTGGGGGTGCAACTTGGGTTTCTTTCTTAGTTCTTCAGTTTGGGTGTAAGCATCCCTACACTTCGAGAATCTGAGTTCAGAGTCTTCAGGCCATTTCAAGTTCTGAAATCAAGCTCTTTTTATGTTCAAGAGACTTCACTGATAATTTTTCTATAGTTAAGGAAAAGAGAAGCATCATTGCTGTGCATACCGGAGTCTGCTAACAAACAAGAGCATATGCTCTAAATCTACACAAAAACAAATAAATTATTTCACATCTGATGTGAAATTCTCCTTTAGTCATATAAAGGAATATGGCCAAAGCAAGTGGAAGATCTCATATTCCAAGTCAAGCCAAGTGGGATAAGGAAGTGCAAAAAACTAAAGGTGGAAAAGAACAACAATACAAATTTCTTACATTTGTTCGACTAAACCTCTCATCTCCAATGAGTTTACTCTTTCACTTTCATAGAGGTTGAAGAAGACAGTTGTTATGCTATCTGAAACCAATGTAATTAATTCATTTTCGTTCTTCAGGGGAAACACTAATCGATTAAACTCTCGATTTGAAATCACTGCTTATATACATGGTATTGGCCATGATTCTCAAGAACATTTTGTAGTCATAGTAAGAGGACGAAGAGTCAAGGTTTGACTCGGTGTGAAATATCACATAGTTCGAGGAGCACTAGATGCGTTCAGAGTAAAGGATAGTCATGCCTAAGATCTTGGGTTTAGTACCCAGCTCATTCGATGCTGGATACTTTTAAGTGTTAACTGATAATTTTTCCACAGTTGAGAAAAGAGAAGCACCATTTTTGTTCATATCAAAGTGTGTAGGATACCTGTCGTGTCGTTATTAATTTCTAACACAGTGATTTATGAAAGAACTAGAATTTGAAACACCATAATTCAGACAGTACCTCCAATGTAAACCATTAATAAGATCACAAAGTACTCAAATTTCGTAACAAACAAGAGCATAAGCTCCACACCTACAGACACACAAAAAAGACTAGGAACATTATTGCAGATCAGAGGGGGAAATCTGCAATAGTCAGACCAAGGAACAGAGCTACAACTCTTAATCTCCTAGTAATGTAAGGAGGAAGGTCTTGTAGTCCCCAGAAGTGTCATTGGCTACAGCTTGGTTGAGAGAAACACTGTTTCTTTTGTAATACGCTTCCTTGATCTCCTTCAAATCCTTCTCTGCGCGAGTGACGACCACACGTGTGAGTGTGTCTTCATCAGTGCCCAGTCCGTTAATCGCATTGCGCAACACCTGAACCCACCAAAACCTTCAAATTCAGTATATTATATATAGATTTGCAACTGTTTAACAGAATTACAGATTAAGATGCTTTCTTTCTTCTCCTATGACATCCCACCTTTTCAAAGTATTTATGAGGAGAACTAATGCACCGGATCGCTACCCGTACCGCTGATAAGAATTCATCCATCGGATCACCCATGAAACACTGATAATAGCATCCCAATGTATAAAAACTTTTTAGTTTAATGTGTAGATCAAACAAAACAAAATAAAATGCAATTTTATCATATCAAACTACGAATTTGGAAGAAAAACAAGGATTATTTGCTCAAAATTTAGACTCTAATCCACATCCATACCTTGGTGATGGAAGTGCCATACTCATCTCTATAACGATTGAAGGTCGCGTTGAGTTGTGGCTTGCTCCTAGTACTCAAAATTCGAATGATCTCTTCATGACTAAACGCCTTCTCTTGGATAGCTTCATGAAGAATATTGGCCTCCGACAGAGCAAGGCCGGCGTTTACCTCCTCACCATCGTACCGATATGAACTCACAAGAGCAACCAAAAGCTGTGACAAAACCAAGACCATTAAGAACAGAAGTTGACAAAAAAAATTCTTTAATTTTTTTCCAAGCTTTTGGCCAACTATGCCTGTGTGATATGAGATCTAATAATAAATTTAGGCACTGGAGGGATCTTCCTACTAAAGTTTGGGGTTCTTTAAGATGTGATGTCTTCGGTCTTCCAAGTATTCGATTTAAGTAATTCAAATATAGCTATGGGTTTTGAGGTTTAAAAAAAAAAGTTCACAACAAATTCACACAAAAAAAAGTAGCATAAACAGAGTGTTCTGTTCAACAACATGCCTTGCGAAAGTCGCCTTTGGTATGTGAGGCAACATCTTCTTCGAATGAGCGCTTGAAGCTTGAATGGTAGGCTTGTTTCACTGCAAGTAACTCACTAGGAGATCTAATGCAAGCTATTTCTACAATTACCCGATTATCGGGAATGACCTTCTTAATTGCATCATTAGCTAAGATGGCATCTCTCTCCACTGGGTCCAATATCCAACGATAGATTGCTTTCTGCATTAGTTTAGATCAATTTTTTAATAACACTCCTCATCTAAAAATGAAAAACATGGTAAAAATGGCGTAAGGCGTAAGTTGTATTGATTTTGAGATCATAATACCTCAAAGCATCCGGAGAGTTCGGATTCGAGGCGCTTGATGAGATTTTCTTGATAAAGCTCTTCATAAGTTAGCCTAATCAGAGTTCTTTGAGCTGCATTTCTATGCCCTAGTATTGAAATGATCGCCTTTTCATCCGTACCCCATCCTAGAATAACAAACCATGATTTAGCAAAAGATCACAGAAATGGAATGATTGTCATTGAGTTATCTCAGATTAAGTCTATTTTTGTGGTAATTTCTCATTCAAAAAATCTCTAGCCCTGCTTAGATTGCGAGAAAAACATTTCTGATGGAAAACTTTTCTTGGGAAATTTTTTCTTTACAAAATTTTGAGGGAAATGATATGATTATGGTTAATTTGGACGGATATTATCATAAATTGTAAGTCCCTCTAAATAAAATTTGAATAGGGTCGATTCCAATTATCTTTTTCTTGTGTAAAACAGTACGAAATTTAAGAAATATTTATCCTTTCCAAACTTTTTCCCCAAAATTCTTGCCATCCAAAGAGGGTCTAATACTCTAATTGGATGATTTTAACTGTTTGGTGAATTAAAAATGGAAGAAATTATAGGCAAGAGTGAAGAGAAAAGAAGAGAAAATCATGTCTGATGCACTAAAATGCAACAAGAATTATTAAACTTGGGGTGAAATTTTTCCAAAAATCAGAACATGTGAATTTAGTAAGATAAACACATTACTAATCTGATTCATGATTTAGAAAAGCACAATCAAAACAATGTATAAGTCATCAGAGAACAAATTAATGAATAAAGAAGGGAAAAGTTGGGTGAAAAGTTGCCAAAAACAAGAGCATGTGAATTTATTAAGATAAACCCATGACTAATCTGATTCAAGATTTAGAAAAGCACAATCAAAATAATGTATAAGCTATCAAGAGAACAAATGAATTAATAAAAGGAGAGAAAAAGAAAAACATTTATTTTAATACAATTAAAAGAACTTATAAAGAAAGAAGAAAGAAAAGGGAAACCTTGACAGGCCTTCCTGAGAATCTCAGCGTCTTCAGTTGGAGAAGGAAGAGAGTCAGGAAATGTAAGGGTAGCCATTTTCTTCTTTGCCTTGAAGAGAAAAGAGCTTGATATTTATAGAACAGAAGTAAAGGAAGAGAGAACCAATAGTTTGTAAAGAAATATGAAATGCATGTGTTCTGACACAGCCGTTTCGATATTATTACGTTAAACGGTCTCAATGTGTAACGTTTTATGAATATCCAATGAAAAAAGAACCTTGACAGACATGTATTACGTTTCTTAATAAGTGTTTGATTGCATGCGTTTACCTACGAGAGTAGTGGTATAATAAGTAGTCAAGAAGGTGGAGACCAGCCTTGGATTTACCTTGAACTTACCAGGTAGAATAGTGGTAAGTAGTGTTTGGTTGCCGACCTTGTAGAGTAGTGGTACGGAGTGTCATTACCGATATAGAGAGAGAAAAGAGAGAAAGC